>NC_084836.1:65819796-66169296 GCF_033115175.1 Lepus europaeus
GAGTTGTGCTTGAATTCTTCCAGCACTTTCACTAATACTTTTATTTTCAACTGATGAATAAGTGAGAGGTGCACACACGTGGGAGGTGTTCTTCCTCTTAAAAGCAGGTGGCACTCACTTCACCTGATTGACTCTCAATGCATCACAATGGGACTCTCCAGCCCAGGAATCTAAGAACCAGAAGGACTAAATGCCTTGCTCAGACTTGTGGAGCTTTTCACACACACACACACACACACAATGTTACTCACAGGTTGCCCTGCTCGGAAGCAGTCGCGAGACTTTCTGTGCTTTCTGTCTGATCTTTCATACTCAACCATTCCTGCCTTGATCACTAATTGTGCACCTGCGTGCAGGTACACATCCTCTCCAGAAAAGTCAGGTCCCACTTCAGATCCACCAGAGTCGTTTAATAGTGAACTTTGTAAGCGTAAGTGACTCGGTCTTTCAATTCTTCCCTGTAGGTTCATTAGTATATCATGACTGGTCCCTCTGTCGACAACAGAGGAGGACATTTTACACTTACTTGTAGTTTCTAAATGCAACTATTTTTGAGTGGGCAAATGATGAGTGTGAGGCAGAAGAGTGAAAAATACACCTGGACAGTTTTTATCTTATTTCTCATCTGAAAAAGAAAGTTGTGGAAAAGGAATTTCCCTCACCCTACTCCAATTACCCAAGGAGTTCTAGCAAATCAAATGGGTGATAGTGAGAATTATGTTCATAGCTATCCAAGATTTTTTCTGACTCCTTGTTCTATTTCCATTTCCCATCCTCTCCATCCATTCTTTGCATAAAAAGCCCTACTGCTCTGTGAGCAGAGGAGTGGATGCTGTCAGTTCTTCTGAACTCCTTGCTGGGCCGCTTTGCAAAAGCTGTTAAACTTTTGAATGTTTCTCAGCATTAGTGAAATAGGCGGGTGGATGTGACAGGAATGGGGAGAGACATGCATTTCCCATAATCTCCACCTTATAAAAAAGATTCAGAGCCCCTCTGAGTTCCATCGCAGGTCATGGGTGCTGTGAAATGTCAAGTTATTAAAATGTTTGTATCTGCCCTGCCTGGTGTGACTCCCTTTGATTCTATGCTCCGGTTGCCCAAGTCCTGCTCCCTCCTCCCTTGGCACGCAAGACACTTACCTGGCCCCAACCACTCCTTCGGGTCTGTGGGAACTTTCCACAAAAACTTGAGTAGCCTCCCGGTTATCCCACCCACTGGCTCACCTCGATCAGCAGCAGTCGCGGGAGTGAACTCTGTGAATCTGTGTCCTGGAAGTCTCCCTGGGCATCCAGAGGGCGGGAGAAGGAGTGCTCTCAGCGATCCATGCTAACCTGGTGGCCCCCGGATCTGAACCCTCTGACTGCTGCTTCCTTGGAGTTCTGTGTACTCCTCCAGGTGGCCTCCGGTCGTCTTCAGTACTGCTCCTCCTGGCTAGCTCCCGGGAGTGGCACTTTCAGTACCACAGCCGCTGGGCAGCTCCTGCTCTCTGGCCGGCGCCACAGAGTCGCAGCGGTTTTCATTGCTCTCCCAGCTGACCAGGGAGGGGGGGCTGCTGCCCACTGCCCAACTCCTCCCCTTCCCCAGCCGAAGACACGCCTACCTCCAAGGGCGCCTCCAGCCAGGACGGCCTCGCTACTGAGCGGTGAGATAGGGCTGGGGGTCCTGGAAGAGGATTTGGGGAGGAGAGTTAGAACGTGGAGGGGTAAAGGAAAAGGACTGAAAGTTGTTTGTGGTTTACAAAGGTAAGGAACGGGAGTCGAGCAGCATGGGGAAAGAAAGTTGGGGGTGGAGAGAGCTGAGAAGGGGAAGAAAAGCTACCAGCCCAGGTCTGGAAAGAACAGGAAGGTGACAGGTTGCTGTCCAGCGCACTGCCTCAGCAGCAGCCAGCGTGCACCTGCGTACGGCTTTTTGGTGTTCAAACGTCAACGTCCTGAGAGCGGAAGGAAGAAACTCCGCCTCTCCCTTCGGTTCAACACATCACACACTGATTCCCATGTATTAATTTGTGAATACAATACACCTGCGTGGGTATGTCCCTTGTACTCTTTCAACTTTCTGTTCGCTTGAAATTTATGAAAACAAAAAGGCAATGCAGAAAACTTGTCGCCTAAAGCATATTTATTTCCTTGAATTACAAACTGGATCTGCTATTGTTTTTCAAAAACACCTCACTCAGCATACAGGTGGGGCAAGTCCCCTGAGAGGTTATAAGCTTGGAAAGAAAGACAGATCACAAAATTCCTGAAAACTCTTTGGTATTGTTGTTAGGAGATACAAAGGAAACTACTCCTGAAATAATTTGAAGGAAACTTATGCTATGTATACTCCCTTATTTAAAAGTGACAAAGATTGGGTGGTCACTGACACATACATAAGAGTGTTCATTGTTAAATTAACACCAGGAGTCACAGTGCACTAACTTCCCATGCAGGACCTCTGTCCTCAAAGAGTTGTATTATGAGAGTTAACAGTAAAACTTGTTCTCAAAGAAAAATGCAAAACAAAACAAGAGTAGACAAAGAGCAAATAACTCATCATGATGGCATCTTCAGATGTCAAACAACTGGTAATCTTCTCAGCACGAGGAGTAAACGAAAGAAGCTCAGATCCAGCCACGAATGATCCTGAGGAAGTCAGCCTCACCGTGGGTGTCAGTTTTCACATCTGTGAAATGAGCTGACTGCTTAGCTGTTCCCACCAGCAGCGTGATGGAATTCTGAGTTCAAGGTCAACTTCCTTGTGAAATGCACTTGAATGCTATCCCTGGGCTCTTGAGGGAACCATTGCTCTACCATGGTAACTGGCATAGGCATCAAAGAGACAGGAACCGCACTTACACCTGGGTGCAAGGAAAGGGACCCAGGGCTCAAACAAAAGATCATTTCATGGCCAGGAAAGATACAAAAGATACTGCTGGATTTGAAACAGTTGATTTCTTAAAAAAAAAATCTAATATAGATATCATGAAACTCTTGTCCTTTGTAGAAAACCAGAGAATGTGGCTGGCACTGTGGCACAGTGGGTTCATGCCCTGGCCTGAAGCACTGGCATCCCATGTGGGTGCTGGTTTGAGACCCGGTTGCTCCACTTCCAGTCCAGCTCTCTGCTGTGGCCTGGGAAAGCAGTAGAAGATGGCCCAAGTCCTAGGGCCCTTGCACCCATGTGGGAGGCCCGGAAGAGGCTCCTGGCTCCTGGCTTCGGATTGGCACAGCTCTGACCGTTGCACCAATTGGGGAGTGAACCAGTGGAAGAAAGACATCTCTCTCTTTCTCTGCCTCTCCTTTCTCTGTGTAACTCTTTCAAATAAATAAATAAATCTTTTTTAAAAAAAGAAAGAAAACCAGAGAATAAAAATTACTACTTTTTTAAAGTATCCATAGGAAATTATTCCTTTTTTGTGTCTTTACTCAGACAGGCTCTTCTCAGCAAAATAAACGTCATTTTTAAAATATGTTGAAAAACACGTGATAGGAATGGTGGATTTCTGGAAACCAGATCAGAATCCAGTCCTCAGCCAGAGGAAACTTGTCTACGGAGTAATTCGTGTCTGCCCGAGGGCTGCTTAATGGTCGTGCGATGAGCAGTTATTGAGTAGCTTCCTGGCTTGCTCTGTCTTGTAAGCCGTGCTCATGGAGATTTAAAAGCTGCTGATGTTGGTGTCCTGCCTGTGCCATTGCGGGGGGGGGGGGGGGGGGGGGGAGTCTCAGATTAGCAGAAAGGTGAACATATTGAGTCAAAGATGAGGGTGGGAACAGACCTTCAGCGGGGGCCCCTTGCTTCTCTGACAGATGTAAGGGCCTGGATACAATAGGATTAGCCTCAAAATGCATTCAGTTGTGTGCGTGTGTCTGTGTGTGCACGTGCATACAAGTGCTGCATTGGGAGGGAGTGGACCACACTAGGTTATCTTGACGAGTTGCTTTTGGCCCAGGGCTGGGCAGAATCTGTTGCCACAGCCCCCCCACCCCACCCCGCCCCTTGTCCCCACTCTGCCGGTTGGTTGTACAGTTGGTCGTTCCACTCTGGGAGGGCAGGAAAGGGCAGGAGGCGTGTGTGTGCCGTCAGCAGCGGAGCCGGGCTGGTGACTGCCCTAGGAAAGGAGAATGCAGGCCATTTGCATTCGTTCTCCTCCCCCGCAGCATGGCTCCTGGGCCACAGGGCCAATCCCCTGCCTCTCTTCTTTCTGCTGCTTTTTGTAAAGCTCTGAGCTAACCTGTTAGAACCATCTGCTGAGTGGGGAAAAGGAGACCAGCACTCAGTTGCTGGCCCACAGGCCTGACGCCGGGAGCCATTGAATCTGAGAAGGGAGGCAACAGGCAGATTTATGGGCAGCAATCTGTTCCCTTCCACCCCTCCCTCTCCCCTCCCCCCCTCCCCCCCCCCAAGGCTTCTCTGCCAGGAGACAGCCTGATAATCCATCAACTCCACTAATGAATTAATTAGTATTCCCAGTAATCCTGACCCCCAAAGGAGACCTGCCCGCGGGCCCCTAAAGGGAGTAGAAACTGCCTTTTTCAACCAGGCCCTGAAGACCCGGCACCAACGTCTGACATTAGGCCCCAGGGTGCTTAGCTGCGAGCCACAGATCCTGTGGAAAACAGACTCCAGATGTCCCTCCTTCTCACCTTCCCTGGGGAGCCCACTAGTTCTTGCTGAATTAAAACCAATACCGCTGACACATGGGGGCCAGAGACATCCATCAGGAGCCACAGAGAGTGGGAGAGTAAACTTCCAGGAAAGAAACGATTACGCCTGCCCATATGCAGGAGGAGGCTCTTGCAGGATTAGGGTCTGGGAGCCTGGATGAGGCTGGGTACAGTAAACGTTGGGGAAGAAGCTAACAGAAATACAGCTGCTGCGGTCCGGCTCTGAAAGCACGTGGGTAAAAGCCAGGTGCTTGGTGACAGGAAGCTCTCCTTGAAAGAAGACTGGAGTCAAACATGCAGGTGCCAGCTGGGTCTCCGGGGAGCCTGGGGGAAAGCACCTGGGAGACCCCTTCCCTCACAACCACCAAGCCCCTCTTTTCTTGTCAAAAACCCTATTGTGCCCTGGGGTAAAAGCAAAGCTTGGGAGTGAAGAAACCTGGGTCCTAAATCCCAGTGCAGCTGTGCTGTGCGGTCTACCCATGCAGCACACTGAGCTCCTCAAGCATCAAGGACCAGCTTGGATTATGCCTTCCCGGGTGACTTTCAGCCCTAGCTTTCAGCGACCATGATGTAAAGTCCAAACTCCTCTCTGAGGGTAAATGATTGTGGCCCCCTTGCATTTAAATAAGGCAATAAAACAGTGACTAACTTAGGTCCAGAAGCCAGGTAACAAATGTCAGTATCCTCTTTCCACTTGGATTACTGGTCCCTGTTGGGAGGGACACTCGACCCAACCCCGTTCGTGCAAGGTCTGTGAATCTGGATATTCATAAAATACATAGAGGGACTCACTGTAGCCACACAAAACTGTTTGCATTTGTTTAAATCTGTGGGGAAAACTCTGTGCCTAGGCAAGCTCTGCACCACTGGCCTGAGGCAACCTTCTCTGTGCGCACTGCACCCAATTCCTAAGAGCAAAGCCCCTTAGAATTCGATTGAATCCTGACTATGTTATTTACTAATAAAGTGACTTTAGACAAGTTATTTTGCCTCTCTGGATCTCAGTTGCCCGATGTATAAATTGGAGGCGCTAAAGTTGAGGCAATAAGCTCGCTCTGAGAAGTACATAAAAGACAATAAATGCCAAGTGCCAGGTAGAGAGTCTTGCACTTAGCAGGTGCTCAATAATTAGTCACCACCACCGGGATTTTTGTCTTAAACATTTAAATCTGATTTTTCATCCCTTAGGAATCAAGAGAAAAACTAAAATCAGGATTCTCAGCTGGCACCGTGGCTCAATAGGCTAATCTTCCTCCTAGCAGCGCCGGCACACCGGGTTCTAGTCCCGGTCGGGGCACCGATCCTGTCCCGGTTGCCCCTCTTCCAGGCCAGCTCTCTGCTATGGCCCGGAAGTGCAGTGGAGGATGGCCCAAGTGCTTGGGCCCTGCACCCCATGGGAGACCAGGAGAAGCACCTGGCTTCTGCCTTTGGATCAGCACGGTGCGCCGGCCGCAGCGCGCTGGCCGCGGCGACCATTGAGGGTGAACCAACGGCAAAGGAAGACCTTTCTCTCTCTCTCTCTCGGCGACCATTGAGGGTGAACCAACGGCAAAGGAAGACCTTTCTCTCTCTCTCTCTCTCACTGTCCACTCTGCCTGTTAAAAAAAAAAAAAAAAAAGGATTCTCCTTATCCTTATAGACATTCTGTCCCTATGCTCCTATCTCTATCCAAATATCCCTTTAGTATAACGATGATCACACTACTTCAAACAGTTTGTCAGAAAGCCGAATTAAAAAGTAATTTATTGGGGGTTAGTACTGTGGCATAGCAGGTAAAGCCGCCACATGCAGTGCCGGCATCACTTATGGGTGCTGGTTCAAGTCCCAGCTGCTCTACTTCCCATCTAGCTCTCTGCTCTGGCCTGGGAAAGCAGTGGAAGATGGCCCAAGTCCTTGGGCCCCTGCACATATGTGGGAGACCTGGAAGAAGCTCCTGGCTTCAGATTGGCACAACTCCAACCATTGTGGCCAGTTGGGGAGTGAACTAGCAGATGGAAGACCTCTCTCTCTCTCTCTCTTTGCCTCTGCCTCTGCCTCTACCTCTCCTTCCCTCTCTGTGGGAATAAATAAATCTTAAAATAAATAAATAAATCTTTAAAAAAATAATTTACCTTGATGCAAAAATATTTTGAAATCTGTGCATACCTTTTCCATAATGTACATTTTCCGTGAACTTTTTGAAGACCCCTCTTATAAATGTATGCAACAAATGTGTTTTATGAATATATAAAGGCCTAGGTACTGAAGAAAGTTTTAGAACTATAGAACTCAACACAATTTCACATTCCCAACCAATTTTAGGTGTAGACAGAAAACTAAATATATAAATATAATCCAAAAGTTTTACTTCTCTGTTTCATGACTTTCTAACATACTTATATGTGTGCCCAAGAAGCTATTATGGAGCAGAAATGTTCATTGAGGCACTATTTTTAATAGAGAAGAAGTACATTATCAATGCATTAAGTAATCAATGGTTTCATCAGACATTGGGCACAATTTAATTTGTCTGACTTAGTCTATAAACACAAACAAAAAATGTGCTATATGTTGTCTTGGGGAGAAATGCAAAACAATTTGTACAACTATAGTTTCAAGATGATAAATTTAATTTTAAAACTTTGCACATATACATTAACAAACACACACATATTTATACACACACACATACATACACACACATATGAGATACTTCAAAAGAGCTATTGGAAAAATGAAATTAAAAGGTAAGCTTGGGGGCCAGCATTGTGGCATACTGAGTAAAGCTGCCTCCTGCAACGCCAGCATCCCATGTGGAACAGGTTCATGTCCTGACTGCTCTACTTCCCATCTGGTTCCCTGCTAATGGTTCAGAAAAAGCAGCAGAAGGTGGCCCAAGTGTTCCAGCCTCTGCCACCCATGTGAGAGACCTGGATGAAATTCCTGGCTCCTGGCATTGGCCTGGCTCAGTGCTCTCCATTGTGGCCAGGTAGGGAGTGAACCAGCAGATGGAAGATCCTCTCTCTTTCTTGTCTCTCCCCGCCCAACTCGGACTTCCCAAATAAATAAGTAAATCATTAAAAAAAAAAAACGGTGAATTTGTTTCGCAGCACAAACATTTTAAAGTCATGCATAATTTTTGCATAATTTGTGCTTCCCATAAACTTTTCGAAGTCCCCCGCCACGCACACAGATTAATAACTGGGTCTTTACCTCAAGATTATCATAAAGTAGGTTGAAATTGGATAGTTATCAAAGGAGATTCTCTGATCTTTTTACAGGTCTATTCATATATAACTTGTGAAGGTGAGAGCAATTTCTAAGACAAAACACGCTGTCTTTTTTTAAAAAAAAAGATTTATTTATTTATTTGAAAGTCAGAGTTACAGAGAGAGAAGGAGAGCAGAGAGAGAGAGAGAGAGAGAGAATCTTCTATCGACTGATTCACTCCCTAATTGGCCGCAATGGCCAAAGCTGGGCCAATCCAAAGCCAGGAGCCAGGAGCTTCTTCCAGGTCTCCCACGCTAGTGCAGGGGCCCAAGGACTTGGGCCATCTTCAACTGCATTCCCAGGCCATAGCAGAGAGCTGGATCAGAAGTGGAGCAGCCAAGACTCAAACTGGCACCCATATAGGATGCTGACACTGCAGACGGCGGCTTTACCTGCTACGCCACAGTGCCAGCCCCAACACACTGTCTCTAAAATCCCATTCTCCCACTCAAAGCCAGACTTATTTTCAGAATAGGACCTGATAGCCAGATCCCACAGCACTGAACTCTGGCACATATATGCTGGGGTGTCTCTTCCATGAGATCACTGCCCTAGTTCCCACCCACTCTGCTCCAGGGGCATTTGCCTAGTCTTCGTAGCAAACCTTAATCTGAACTTAAACAGCTCCAGTAACGTGATTCTTAAGTTCTAGGAGGGTAGTGAGGATTTCCTGAGAATCCAGACTTCATTTATACCACTGCAAAAAAAAATAAATAAAAAATAAGGCAAGGAGGATAAAGAGATAAATAAAGCCAAGCGCTACTCTGAAGTCACACCCAGTATTCCAGAGGGACCAAGCAGAGCACTGCCCTGGGCACTCTCAAATCAAATCAAAATCCATTACTGCAGGTGGCTCTATGCCACTTTGAGGGCAGATCCCCTGCATCTGTGGGAGCTTTGAGTGCTCTCAGCCACCAGGCCGGTGCTCTGTCGGTCACGACTCCTAGGCGTTCATCCCAAGTGAGGCAGAAGCCAAGGAGAATACGCTAACTACAATGATTCAAGTTAACCCACACATCTCATGCTCTTTTAGGTGTTCACATGGATTAAGTTATCCTCACAACAGCCTTATGCAGTATTACTACTGTTGTTATTATCATGTTTAATCTCTGCTTCACAAATGAATCCAGAGAAGCTAACCTATTTTCCAAAGCCACACAGGAAGTGATGGTGCAGTAACTGACGGTGCTGGGGTTTGCATACACACACTCCACCTTCATACGCTTTATTGCCATCCTCAGGCCGGTAACGAATAGTTCACTGCAGCCCAGAGCCTATATGATGGATGCTCCAGGTAGCACACTGAAATAAAACGGTGAGCAAGCGCTTCCTGATGACTCAGCTAGAAGCATGCTCCCGTGGGATCCCGTTGTCCCACAATGTGTCTGCCTGCAACTCAGTTTCAAGAAAGGCTTTTTTTTCCTTTTAAGGATTCATTTGTTTATTTGAAAGGGAGAGTCACAGAGAGGCAGAGAGAGAGAGAGAGAGAGAGAGAGAGAGAGAGAGAGTAGGGAGAGAGAGAAAGGGAGAGAGAGAGAGAGAGAGGGAAAGAGGTCTTCCACCTGCTGGTTCACTTCCCAAATGGCTGCAAAGGCCAGAGCCAGTCCGATCTGAAACCCGGAGCCAGGAGCTTCTTCTGGGTCTCCCACATGGGTGCTGGGGTCCAGGGACCTGGATCATCTTCTACTGCTTTCCCAGGCCACAGCAGAGAGCTGGATTGGAAGTGGAGCAGCCAGGACTAGCTTTACCTGCTATGCCACAGCCCCGGCCCCCTCAAGAAAAGCTTTTACCACAACAGCTGATAATGTAATACGAGGTGGTAAGAGTGTCTTGGTCCCTGGAAGTGCCTATGAGAGGAAAGGTACTCTCCCACCCGTCTGGCCTTCTCTAAGTCTTACTCCAAATCCTATGTCCTAAGACAATATTTTATGAATTTAGAGCAGAGAAATAACCTTTCTTAATGAAAACAGAATAGGAAATCTTTAGTTTTTGGACCGAGAGTTGAAACAAGTGTGGGGCGAGCTGTGGAAACAGCTCACATACTGTTCACCAGTCTGAGCCTCATCTTTCAAGTGTGATTTTCCCACAATCTCACTAGTTTTAAGGAAACAAAAATAGCAAACGAATGTAGGAATCACTTTATAGGCCAGTTCTCAGACTCCAACACTTTTTTTTTCCTAAAAATTTATTTTATTTATTTGAAAGTCAGAGTTACAGAGAGAGAGAGAGAGTGAGAGAGACAGAGGTCTTCCATCCACTGGATCACTCTCCAATTGACCGCAATAACCAGAGCTGAGCCTATCCAAAGCCAAGAGCCAGGAGCTTCTTCCAGGTCTCCCACATGGGTGCAGGGGCCCAAGGACTTGGGCCATCTTCTACTGCTTTCCCAGGCCACAGTAGAGAGCTGGATCAGAAGAGGAGCAGTCAGGACTCGAACCGGTGCCCATATGAGATGCCGGCACTGCAGGCGGCTGCTTTACCTGCTACGCCACAGCGCCAGCCCCTCCAACCCTGGTCTTTTTTTTTTTTTTTTTGAAAGGCAGAGTTAGACAGTGAGAGAGAGAGACAGAGAGAAAGGTCTTCCTTTTTCCGTTGGTTCACCCCTTAAGTGGCTGCTATAGCCAGCATGTTGCGGCCGGCGGGCTGCGCCGATCCGAAGCCAGGAGCTTCTCCTGGTCTCCCATGTGGGTGCAGGGCCCAAGCACCTGGGCTATCCTCTACTGCACTCCTGGGCCACAGCAGAGAGCTGGACTGGAAGAGGAGCAACTGGGACAGAATCCGGCACTCTGACCTAGACTAGAACCCAGGGTGCCGGCACCGCAGGTGGAGGATTAGCCTAGTGAGCCGTGGCGCCGGCCTTCCAACCCTGTTCTAAATAAATGAGTCTTCAACCACAAAGTCCTAGCTGGAAGTCTCGCTCTGTCTTTCTTCCTGCTGTCAGCTAGAACTACATTGATTTCTAGACACAGCACTGCTGATACGAGCAAGAAAGGCAGGAAGTGAGGCAACACAGAATACAAGTCTGCAGTGGGCCTTTGGGGGTCCAAACTGAAGGTATCAGAATTAGAGTGAAGAAAGAATAAAGATAAATGAGGAACTGACATCTGCTAAATGTCCATATCATGCAATTATTGCACCAGTTGTTGTGGTCTGCGTGGATCATCTCCTTTAAAAACACAGCCAACATTTTCTGAGTTTTTTTTTTTTTAATTACGTTTAGCTATGTATTTGAAAGGCAGAGTGACAGAGAGATTCCAGATGTTGATTCACTCCCCAAATTCCCACAACAGTCAGGGCTGGGCCAGGGACCCAAAACTTCACCCAAGTCTCCTACACAGGTGGCAGGGAGCCAAGAACCTGAACTGTCATCTGCAGGATGCACTGGCCGGAAGCTGGATCACAGGCAGAGGCAAGACTGGATCCGAGGCTCTCCTACCTGGGATGTGGGCGTTCCAAGTGGCAGCCTAACCTGCTGTGCCACACAATCACATTCTGAGTTTTTATGTTGAATTGAGAGCTTTAGCTGTATTACCTCATTTATTTATTGCAACAATTCTGTGGGATGTCTGCTATTGTCATCACCTTTACTCAAACAGATGAAGAGAATGATGCCCCTTCAATAGATTGTTGCATCTTTTTGATGCACAGTAGGCAACGGGGTCTTATCAGGGAGCAGAACAGAAAAGGCAAGTGACTTGCCCAAGACCTCTCAGCCAGGGTATGCGTGCTCTATTTTGCACACCTACTTCTTCCCATGCCTCTTTCATTTTTTTTTTAAGATTTATTTATTTATTTGAAAGTCGGAGTTACACAGAGAGGGAAGGAGAGGCAGAGGCAGAGAGAGAGAGAGAGAGAAAGAGAGAGAGAGAGAGAGAGAGAGAGAGAGAGAGAGGTCTTCCATTTGCTGGTTCACTCCCCAATTGGCCACAATAGCCAGAGCTGTGCCTATCCGAAGCCAGGAGCCTGGAACCTCCTCTGGGTCTCCCATGTGGTTGCAGGGGCCCAGGGGCTTGGGCCATCTTCTACTGCTTTCCCAGGCCATAGCAGAGAGCTGGATCAGAAGAGGAGCAGCCGGGACTAGAACCAGCACGCCCATATGGGATGCTGGCACTGCAGGCGGCAGCTTATTGGCTACACCACAGCGCTGGTCCCTCATTTGGTTTGATTATTATCCTTTCGCCTCCGGAGCAGTGAGAGGACAGATTTGAATGAAAATGGAGTAAGTCCACACCCCAGTCCAGAATCCTAATCCTCCATTGGTAACATGGGCTAGGTAAAGGGAAGGCAACCTGCTAGGTAGATAGCGAGAAACTCCCTGTGGCATGGTCTCGGCACCCCACCCCTGCCTTTTCCCCCACCCACCCACATGATGCCCGGCTACACAGGGCATCTTTAGTCATGTCTAGGGTGACTGCTGATTCAGGTTTCCTTAGTATACTCATAGTTCCCACATCTTGTGGATCAACTGGTGCCTGCTAAGTACTTTAGAGCTTTCTCCTTTAAAAAAAAAAAAAAATCCAAGCTTGGGTGGGCATTACATAGCCACCCTACGCACACCCTTCTTCATCCTACTGAACTCCAAATCTTAGGAAAAAGTCTACCTCACCTTCCCTACACTAGAAAGAATGATGATGACGGGAATTAGGATGCCCATAGAGATACTAGGGGCTTGGGGCATCACAAATAAAAGATGATTAAAATGAGAATCGGGAAAAGTAAAGTGAGGGAGAGGAGGTAAAAGGATAAACAGGAAACTTCTCATTACCCTGCCCAGGGACTCAGTGAAAACTTCTTGTCAGCCCCCATATATCTACTTCACATAGATGAACCCAGGAGTTAAAAGCCCAAATCCAACTCTAAGGGTAAAATCTCCTTCCCCGGCCCAGCAGGTTAAAAACCCCTACCACACCAATATCACATTATGCGTCCATGTTCGTCCATGTTCGAGTCTCAGCTGCTCCACTTCCGATCCAGCTCCCTGTTGATGCACCTGGCCAAGCACCTGTTGATGGGCCATTAAGTGTCTTTAGGGCTGAATGAAGGCTCTGAATGTTTTCCACAGATGCCAGCTGAGCCGGGCTGCCACCGCCCACTGCCCACCTCCCACCTCCCACCTCCCACCGCCCCGAGAGGAGGTCCTTCCCCCGGATCCGCGCTGAGGTGTCACCACCTATGACTAAGGCAGCCTTGGCCTCCCTCCAGCCCCCCAACACACACACACACGTGCACGCTCCACTGCAGGTTCAGTTGCCTCCACTCCGGAGCGTGAGCAAATGAGGCCTTAGTAGAGCAGACCCCTGCCCCTCCCTGTCCTCAGCATCCCCCCACCCCACAGCTGCTCCGGAAAAATGCAGGCCTCCCAGGAGCCGGCGGCTCCCTTTCCCTCTCCCAGCTCCCTCTCCTCGCTCTTCTCTAGGCTCTAAGGGCACCCCCCTTTCCCAGACCCCTCCCTACTGTGTGCGTCCCCCACCCTTTCCGCACACAGAGCTCCCGATTTGATTTACTTCGTACAATGTGTGGCTGTGCACCGGTCGGTCCTTAGAGAGCCCTCCACGGGAGCTCCCCATCTGCCAGCCTTCCACTGTCCCCTTCCTGGCCTGCGGCCATCGGCCCTCCCCTCCCCGGCCCCAGGGCTCCTGTCCCTCTCCTCCACTTCCCCTCTCAGCCCGGGCTACAGCCTCCTACAGCCTCCGTGTTCCCTGCTTTCCCCAGCCTCACTCAGCTCACTTCCTGCTGCCCGTTCCTGGAAGCCTGGGATGTCACCACTGTCAGCGAGGGAGAGGGCGGCCCAGGGAGGTTATTTTGCGTCTGAAGCTCTGTAATTAAGACTTACCGAGGTCCTGGTCCCCGCGTGCATGGGGCTGTCCTTCGCTCAGGATTAGGCATGCTGACAGAAGGGAGCAACGGTGCAGAAAATCCCAATCGCAGCTCCCTCAAAATTATAACAAATAAGTATTTGTTCCAATCCTGCGAGATGCCGGGACACAAACACGAGGAAAATAGGACGACGCCCGCCGGGGACGGCAGAGTTGCATCGGCTTTTTGCACATAGGAACCTCTGCTGCCCACAAAGCAAGACCCCAGGACACAGAAGCTGCCCAGGGGCTGAGAAAAGCCGCCTCTGGGCAGAAGGGACAGCAGGAGGTGGAATCTGAGCTCTGTCGTGAGCCGGGCGAAGCTGTGGACAATTTTTCCGATAATTCCGCACCAAATGTGGACTGGCATTTATACGCATTTTTTTTTCTCTAAAGCTCTACAATAATTTCTTTCACGTACCACATATTAAAGTCGCAGGCGGTTATTTTGTGGAAGATGAAAATCCTAGGCGTGTTTTGATTTTTATTTTTGCATGCTGTTTGCTTAGGTTTCTTAGTGTAGGAATTGGGAAAGGTGGGAAAAGCCAGTTTTCCTTGTTCAGTTGTTTTTGACTGGAGTTGATAATTCGATGATTTGTTTTCTGAGATGTGTTAACTGTATGGAGCCACACAGATCAAACCCGTGTTTGCAAAGAGCTGCAAATGGCTGCCTTGTATGGATTTTTCTCCTCTTGGGCAGAAAGCCTGAAATCTTTTTGGATGAGGAAGAAAAATAAACGAGATAAAACACCCCAAGTTGGGGCCGCTGCCTGCAGTATCGGCATCCTCTATGGGCACCAGTTCAAGTCCCAGCTGCTCCACTTCTGATCCAGCTCCCCACTGATGGCACTGATGGCCTGGGAAAGCAGTAGAAGATGGGCCAAGAGCTTGGACCCCTGCACCCACGTGGGAGACCCAAAAGAAACTCCTGGCTCCTGGCTTCCCATTGGTTCAGCCCCAGTCATTGCAGCCATTTGGGGAGTGAACTAGTGGATGGAAGACCTCTCTCTGCCTCTGTCTCTCCCTCTCTCTGTCTGTACTTCTGCTTCTCAAATAAATAAATAGAATCTTTAAAAAAAATACTCAAAGTGACTTCAGTGAGGTTAGCCACTAAGGTGACTGGAATCACAGGTCTGGAGCTTATCTGAAAGCAAACCGAACCAAAAACCAGTTATAGTCATCTGAGAATTAGGAGGTGGCTAGAGTCTTTCAATCCCATAATTTCATCTCACATGCTTCTATTCAAGGGAGAAAAATATGTCACATTCAGATTCTCCTCATGTACAAGTGAATTCCCCCGTGTTATTTATATAAGTTAAAATAGTAAACAACTGAAGTTAAAATAGTAAATAACTGGTCGTTGCGGCTCAGCCAATGAAGACATGGCCCTGAATACCCACATTCCACAGGGAGCGCCAGTTCAAGTCCCAGCCTCTCCACTTCTGATCCAGCTCCCTGCTAATGTGCCTGAGAAGCAGTAAAAGATGTCTCAGTTTTTTTAGTCCTCGCCACCTGCAAGGTAGACCTGGCTTGGGTTCCTGGCTCCAGGCTTGAGCCTGGCCCAGCCCTAGCTGCTGTGGCTGTCTGGGGAGGGGAGCAGCTGATGGAACATCTGCATTTGTCTGTCTCCCCCCCCCCACTCTATCTTCAAATAAATAAGTAAATCTTTAAAAAAAAACTAGGAGATAACTGAAGTGGGCTAGTAGAATCATTACATTTAGGTGAGTTCATAAGGTGGAAGCTTGCTGCTTTTAACTGCTGATGGTAGACACACGCATCACAGAAAAATATTATGAAGTAAATAAAAAGAATACAATGCATGCGATTTTGTATACTACATGATGTCAGCTATCCACAACCTATAATAAGAACTAAAACCCAGGCCCACACAGCTCACTGTCTGCATTAACCTGGCTTCTCTGTCCCATGAAGCTCTGGCCTAGATGGAAAACTTTATTTCATGAGTTTACCCCCCCCCAAAAAAAAAAAAAAAGAAAACAACTAAATGATCATCAAATGATGGCTTATCAGCCAAAAACCTTCAAAATTTTCACCACAAAATTCTTGTCTTGCTTTCTCTTGCAATCCTAAAATACTCTTACTCACCTTGTACCCTATGCACTCTGCACACTAGAAGATCCTTCTTAGCCTGTGCCTGCAAACCTTGGAAGTCTCCAGACCCCTACCTCTCGCCCACAAACATTGAGACTTTAACAAGTTAGTGCTCACTCTTGCCATAGGAAACAAGAAGCTGGGTTTGGTCTTACCAAGCAGTGATTTATGTTCTACCAGTTTAAAATAAGTTAGTCAGGGCCGGCACTGTGGCTCACCTGGCTAATCCTCCACCTGCAGCGCCGGCACCCCAGGTTCTAGTCCTGGTTGGGGCGCTGGATTCTGTCCCAATTGCTCCTCTTTCAGTCCAGCTCTCTGTTGTGGCCCAGGAAGGCAGTGGAGGCTGGCCCAAGTCCTTGGGCCCTGCACCCGCATGGGAGACCAGGAGGAAGCACCTGGCTCCTGGCTTTGGATAGGAGCAGCGCATCAGCCATAGCGGCCATTTCGGGGGTGAACCAATGGAAAAGGAAGACCTTTCTCTCTGTCTCTCTCTTTCTCTGTCTAACTCTGCCTGTAAAAAAAAAAAGTTAGTCAGGGGGGCGGCTTTGTGGCATAGCAGATAAAGCCGACACCTGTGACCCCAGCATTCCCTATGGCCGCTGGTTCGAGTCCTGGCTCTTCCACTTCCAACCCAGTTCCCTGCTAATGGTCTGGAAAAAGTAGTAAAAGATGGTCCAAGTGTTTGGGCCCCTGCACCCATGTGGGAGACCTGGAAGAAGCTCCTGGCTCCTGGCTTCAGCTTTGCTCAGCCCTGACCACTGAGGCTGTCTGGGCAGTGAAACAGTGGATGGAAGATACCTTTCCCCCTCCCCCACTCCCGTCTCTCTGTAACTCTTTCTTGAAAAATAAAATAAAAAGAATTACACCAGAAAGTGTTGTCACACAAACTAGTGTATTTACTTGCAGCAAGGAAAGAGATGACAGGGAATTGTTTCCACAGTGGTGACCAGCAAAGGGAAGCTGAACGTGCAACAGAAGTTCTTGCCACCATGTGCTGGGGCGGGCACAGGCTCAGAAACATAGATCCCTGTGTTCAAGATTTATTTATTTGAGAGGCAGAGTTACAGCGAGGGAGAGGAAGAAGCAGAGAGAGGGGTCTTCCATCTTTCTGGTTCACTCCCCAAGTGGCTGGAGCTGGACCAGGCTGAAGCCAGGAGCCAGGAGCCAGGAGCTTCTTCTGGGTCTCCCATGTGAGTACAGGGGCCCAAGCATTTGGGTCATCCTCCGCTCCTTTCCCAGACACATTAGCAGAGAGCTGGATCAGCAGTGGAACAGCTAGACTTGAACTCGTGCCCATAGGGAATGCTAGCACTGCAGGCGGCGGCTTAACCAGCGACGCCACAGTGCTGGCCCCAAAACATAAGTCTCACGTTATGGTAACAAGACATAAGGTTCTCCTGGGGCAGAGACCTTTGTATTAAAATGGAGCAAAGCATGAACTTGGATGAAGGCGTTGCCTTGGCAGCAGGGTCTGGACCAGGTCAGGTTTAGGCTGGTGATTCCATCTCTCCCTGAAACATAACTAAAATCCTGAAAAGCGACTTTGGAAAACATGAAGTGCTTTTAGGATCTTTAAATAGAAGTGAGTCACAGTGAAGGCTTTGGGGCTGCTTGGGGCATCGGCCGGTGACAAAATCACAGACATTGGAATCACCACTCTGTCTTCCTGCTATCATCGACATTTCGACCTCTGGACTGACTAATTTCCTGTGTCAAACTCTACATGATTATGTGCTAAAGCCATCTGCAAAAACGTGCTGGTGCCCAAACGTGCATCGTCAGCTCAGACCACAACCTAGACTCCACAGCCACTGCTCTGCCAGCTTGCTGTCACCATGATACTTCTCCAGACCCATCGCTGGCTACCTTTCTGTCTCATCCCTTTTCCTTACAGGTCATAAAACTTCTAAGCCTTCCTTGCCTCTGTATCTTTAATCTCCCCACTCAAACTTCCTGTCCTCACCTTTTAGAGTTCACTCAAACATCACCGCCTCAACTATTTCTTTCTCCAAACATCTTGTGCCTACACAGCACCCTGCACAGAGCTCTTGACTTCTGCTTATCCCATAGGACACACACTGCGCTGACACCCAGCATGGAGCCTGACCCCCTTGGAAAGGAGCACCCCCTTTCGGTTCTTGTTCTTTACCATCCACATCACAGCGTGGCATGCGCTGTGCACACGATATTGGTGCAATAAGGGAAGGAAGAAAATTGTTTCTCTGGGCAAGCTGAACCTTTCACTGTGCTCCAGCCATGCATAAGGAAAGATAAAAATTTCAGTAAGGACAGTAGCAGTGTTTTCTGCAGGAGACAAGTGTAAAAGAGTTGGGCAATAAAGACTACAGGGTGGGTGGCAGTAAAGACTGGTGGCAAAGACTTTGGGTTGGGAAGGAAGGCAGGCTCCACCCATGCGGCAGTGGGATCTGGTTCTTGAAAAGGCCTCCATGCCTTTCTCTCTTCCTTAGTGGGAGAATGGTGGCCAGGCCCAGCCGGGCTGGCCAGCAGGAGAATGGATGGGATGGAGGGAGTCCTTTGAGGAAATGTCTCTTCTCTGGCTCTGGTCTAATCTAATTCAAGGGGCCCCGATGTGCTGGGGAGGACAAAACCACCCAGGCACGAAGCGTCAAATATCCTCAGCAAATATTGGCCCTGCTCATTCGCTCTTTCTGGGCCCACTACCCCAAAGGTGGGGGAAGACAATTCCAACCCAGGAAATATAATTAGTCAGCCTGCTGGTTTGAGCTCTAATTTAATCTGGGCAGCTGTGCCGGGAGCTGGTATTAGCATGACACTGGGAGGCGGAGAGTATAATTACGGAGCAATAGAGAAGGGGAAGAGAATTGGGATGGTGACCGTTGTGCCCCTGCATTGGAAGATGGGACTGGGGAGGGGGGTGGTCAACGGAGGGTGAGGAGCTCCTTCTCCCAAAGGAAGGGGGCTTCTGGCAGTGGACGGACGGTGACTTTAATTTGGCTTTTGAGAAATTATGTGGGGTGTGTGTGTGTGTATGTGTGTGTGTGTACACTTGGCCCGTGCAAGTGCTGATGTGTGCTGAGGGGAGGGGGCGAAGGGGCTTCATAGCTAGGGGCTAGTCCACTCTGCATGACAAAGGTGAGGTTGAAAGTTGATGGATGGGCCTTCTGGGATACCCCTGAGAGGAAAGAGGAGGGGGTATTGGAGCAGGTTATGGCTAAATTTGGGACAAATATTCTCAGGACACTTTTTTTCAGAGGATCAGTTCTAAACAGGGAAAGCAAAAATAAGGATTTGAAATTTACACCCATCACCACCTTCTTTGCTTCAGGTGGTGGACATGCAACCAAAAGAAATCTCTTTAGGTGGTCGTATTCCTGCAGAAAAGCTCCCAGCTTCCAAGTCACTTCCAGACACTGGCCTCAGCTTCTCACACTTAACCATCTTAAGGAGTGCTAATGGGGCTCAACAAAGTGTTGGACATTAAAATGCCCATTTAATAATTGAGAAGGAACCAGGGCCCTGGCACAGTAGGTTAATCCTCAGCCTGCGGTGCCAGCATCCCAAATGGGTATCGGTTCTAATCCTGGCTGCTCCTCTTCCGATCCAGCTCTCTGCTGTGGTCTGGGAAAACAGTGGAAGATGGCTCAAGTCCTTGGGTCCCTGCACCTGCATGGGAGACCAGAAAGAAGCTCCTGGCTCCCGGCTTCAGATCAGCTCAGCTCTGCCTGTTGTGGCCATCTGGGGAGTGAGCTCCAGGAGTGAACCAATGGTTGGTAAGACCTTTCTCTCTGTCTCTCTCTCTCACTGTCTGTAACTCCACCTCTGAAATAAATAAATAAAATCTTGCTCAGAGACATAAACAAAAGGCCCCGGGTCACAGAATTGGCATGTATGGAAGAGATGATTCAAATGTGGGCCTGCCAGACTCTGCACACTTGGCTCTAACACTGGGCACACACACACTGGGCATGAGCATCTCCATTTGTAGGTAGGCAAACTGAGGCGCAGAGTGGTGACATCACCTACATTGGTTCAAAATGTGTGTTCTGCAATGAGGTTTCACCTCACCCCGGTTAGATTGGCTTACATACAGAAATCAACCAACAACAGATGCTGGCGAGGATGCAGGGAAAAAGCGACACTAATCCACTGTTGGTGGGAATGCAAACTGGTAAAGCCACTATGGGAGACAGTTTGGAGAGTCCTCAGAGACCTGAATATAGCACTACCACAGGACCCAGCCATCCCACTCCTTGGAATTTACCCAAATGGAGTTAAAGGGGAGAAAAAAAGAGCCATTTGCACCTCGATATTTGTTGCAGCTCAATTCACAATAGCTAAGACATGGAATCAACCTAAATGTCCATCAACGGATGACTGGATAAAGAAACTATGGGATATGTACTCTATGGAACACTATACAGCAGTAAAAAAACAATGAAATCTGGGCATTTACAACAAAATGGAGGAAGCTGGAAAACATCATGCTGAGTGAAATAAGCCAGTCCAAAAGGGACAAATATCATATGTTCTCCCTGATCAATGGCAACTAAATGAGCATCTAAAATGATACCCATTGAAGTGAAATGGACACTATGAGAGACAATGACAGGATCAGCCCTTGTCTAGACTGTTGAGGAACAACTTACTATTTTATTCCTTTTAGTATTTTTGTTGTTGTTGTTGTTGCTAAGTGAAATGGACACTATGAGAGACAACGACAGGACCAGCGCTTATCTAGACTGTTGAGGAACAACTTACTATTTTATTCCTTTTAGTATTTTTGTTGTTGGTGGTGTTGTTGCTGTTGCTCTGTTTGTTCTACATAAGACCACTGGTTGAACTCTGTAATCAATGCACAATCATTCTTAGGCATTTAAAATTAACAGAAAAGTGATCTCTGTTAAACATAGGAGTGGGCATAAGAGAGGGAGGAGATATATAGGTTGGCACAAGCTCACTTGGACTTACCTCCAATGGTGGAACTAGAAATGTGCCAGGGGATTTCAACTCAATCTTACCAAGGAGGCAGGTACCATTGCCAGCGCACTTGGTAAAGTGATAAGTATAAATACACAACCGATCAAAAAGATAGGGTATGTGTCGAAGAGATTTCACAAATAAGACCAGTGTAAGCAAATAATGAAGGAGAGAATTAAAAGGGAGAGTATGATCCTGCGGGGGAAGCAGGACACACAGCAGACTCATAGAATGGCAAACGCCCAAAACAGCACTCCTGCCTCAGAATCAACCCTTGGGACATTTGGATCTGGCTAAAAGGTCCATGAGAGTCTCACAGGCAAGCCATGACACGATGGCAAAAAACAATCTAAATGAAAGATCCTGGTGAACAAGAACCCAGCAGAAGGAACAGGCCATCAAGGAGAGAGGCGCCTTTCTCTGAAGGGAGGAAGGAACCTCCACTGTGACACGGCCTTGACTAAACAAGTTCAGAGTCGGTGAACTCAAGGGGCTTCCATAGCCTAGACAGCTCATAGCAAGAGTCTCGGGTGAGTGCTGACGTCATAAATAAGAGTGCCAATTGTTAAATCAACAACGGAGTCACTGGGTACATGCTCCCCACGTAGGATCTCTGTCCTTAATGTGTTTTACTATGAAACGTAAAAACACTACTAGTCGAACAATACCCTATACCTTGTGCAGTTGTGAGAGTGCAGCCTGTTGAAATCTTTGCTTAGTATATAGTAAGTTGATCTTCAGTATATGAAGGTAACTGAAAATGAAACTCGATAAAGGGCGGGATGGGAGAGGGAGAGGGGAGGGCCACGGGAAGGAGGGAGGTTGGGGGGGGGGGGAAGCCACAACAATACAAAAGTTGCACTTTGTAAATTCACATTTATGAAATTAAAAAAAAAAATGTGTGTTCTGATCAGAACTGGAAATAGAACTCAGATCTAATGCAATTCTGCCTGATCACTAGAGGACACAGAGGAACCATTAGGGCACTGGAATCTTAATCTTTATTCCAAGTTCTTGCCCCAAATTCAAAGCAGAGGCATAAACACAACACACAAGTTGAGAGCAGGATTTACTTGAGAGAGAGAAAGAGAGAGAGAATATTATGCTTCCTCGCTTGGGTGAAGGCCATCTTACATAGGGAGCTGCCTGTCATGAGTGGCCAGAGGGCTGTGTGTGAGGAAAGAGTGTGCAGGAGGCCAGAGAAGTGTAATCTAAAAGCCAGGAAGAAAAGAAAGGCTACTCCCTGGCTATCAGTCTCTTTTTTAAAGAGTTATTTTATTTATTGGAAAGGCAGAGTTACAGAGAGAAGTAAAAGACAGAGAAAGAAAGAGAGAAAGGTCTTCCATCTGATGATTCTCTCCCCCAAATGACCATAACAGCTGGTCTGAAGCCTGGAGCCAGGAGCTTCTTCTGCCTCTCCCATGTAGGTGCAGGTGCCCAAGGACTTGGGCCATCTTCCATGGCTTTCCCAGGTGCATTAGCAGGGAGCTGGATCAGAAGTGGAGAAGCTGGGACTTGAATGGGTGCCCATATGGGATGCTGGTGCTGCAGGCTGGAGCTTTAACCTGCTATGGCCACTAGGCTGGCCCCTGTCAGCCTCTCTTGTGAGATGGGGATGGAGTCCTAATGGGGCAGAATTTAGCTTTCTAAGAGTTTCACAGCACCTCCATGTGGAGCCTAGTGTTGCCATCATGGTGTCTCCTGGTTCCTGGTCCTAGACAAGATGCAGGTGCAGCATGAGAAAGGGAGCACACTGGATTGACAGGCAAGGGGGTTGAGTTACAATGCACAGCTACACAGAAACTACAAAAAAATTCTTTTTATTTTATTTTATTTTATTTATTTTTTGCCAGGCAGAGTTAGACAGTAAGAGAGAGATAGACAGAGAGAATATTATAGACAGTGAGAGAGAGACAGAAAGAAAGATCTTCCTTCCATTGGTTCACTCCCCTAATGGCTGATATGGGCAGCGCTGCGCCGATCCGAAGCCTGGAGCCGGGTACTTCCTCCCGGTCACCCATGCGGGTGCAGGGCCCAAGCACTTGGGCCATCCTCCAGTGCCCTCCCAGGCCACAGCAGAAGCTGGACTGGAAGAGGGGCAACCGGGACTAGTACCCGGCACCCCAATAGAACCCGGGGTGCCGGCGCCACAGGCAGAGGATTAGCCATGATAAAAAATTATTATACCTTTATTTATTCCTACATAACTCCCTGCCTAACTCCTCCATATCAGAACAAGGGGACGATTGTTTGTCAAGGGAAAAATCAAGAAAGAAATCGATAGAAACCCTGTTTTCTCATGGTCAGCCCAGTGCCCTTTTCTCTGTAAATGAGAGGGTGACGGCAGCTGCACCCTTCACTTGGTCACTATGTTCCGGGTGACAGAGCTGACTTCACCTCCCCCTCACCATCCGGTCACTTCCCTTCACCTTTCGAGGGGCTGTGTAGTTCCCCAAACTCAGCTGCCAGCTGAGATTCAAACCCAGATCACCCACTCCCTGGGGAAACGCACTGCTCCTCCAGGCATCCTCCCGCCCCTCCAACTGCACCTGCCAACATTTCCACCCCACGAGGTGAGAGAAAACCTGGAGATGCCTGGAAACCCTTCTTCACATCCAGCGTAAGCCAGACCTCTCTCTCATCGGCCTCTTACACTAGGGGAGACGGAAGCCTTGTAGAGAGAAGTTGAGGATCTTTTATTTACTCTCCACCTCTGGATCAACTTGCCCTGGGCTTTTGTCCTTTCTTCTCCCCTGTAAGTCCTTGTGAGCCATTCTCTGCCCCCACCCCAACCGCCCTTGACCCACAGGAGAAAGTAGCGGGGACACCTGGGTCCTTCTTTTCCTTCCTACCTCTCCTACCCTCCTGCACTCTCCTTCCCATGCAATGCCTTCCCTCTGGGGCTTTGAGAGCCCCTGGGAGGCAGAGGGAGTGAAGCCCCCTTCCTACTCCCAAAGCTGTGCTCCCAGGGCCTCTGCAGACCCCAGCTGGTGGAGGAGGTGCCCCCCACCCAGCCCTGCCTGCGCAGCTGCTGGACATCTGCCTCACACCCAGGAGGATGCCTTCCCCAGGGCCTCTACCATCTTCTCGGCTCTGGCAAGACAGACCAGAGAGGGCGCAGATGTGCCATGTGCTCTGAAGCTCATGGGAGCCCGTGGGGCAGTCCGGCAGCCCCTATCCCGGAAGCCAGAGAGACACCTGGGTTCCCCTGGGGTCTCCCAGCCCTGACTCCCCGTAGACCCCTACAGCTTCCCCTCCCCCAACCCATCCTGGACCCCCTCCTCACAAACAAGACCTGCGCCAAAATCAGAGTGCGGAAGTCAAAGCCTCAAGTTCCCCTTGAGCCGTGAGGATGCTGATCCTCCTCTGCTGGGGGGGGGGGGGTACCAGCAGCACCTGCTTCTCTCCCTACTGGGTGCTGATGTAGGCAGGCAGATAGGATAAAGTCGATTAGGTTTGTGAGCTGCAAAGCCACGCCCCCTGCGTGATTACATGCCCCTACCTGACCCCACCTGTACACCCACCTGCCAATCAGCCTATGTAACCATGCCCTCTTTGGGAGTATATAAGAGGTCTGGAACACCAGGGTCCTTCCCCTGTTGCCCCGTGGGCGCATGGACTTCAGGCTGCCCAATGTCTGATTTCCTGCCTGCATGCTTGCTCCATGTGCAAAGCCTGCTTGATATGGACCAAACTTAGCTTCTAAATCTCTGTTTCCCCTAAATAAAGCCCTCACTCTCCTGTGCATTTCTCTCACTGAATAAAAAGCTTGAAAACTTACTGTGTTGTCTGGTCTATTTGAGCCAGTTTTCAGAATTCTTCTCTAAATAAATGGCCAGAGCCCGCAAGGTGATTAATATTGAAAATTATTAATAAGCTGTTCAATATCGTGGGAGAACACGCGGCGCTGCGGGTCAGTGACGAGACCATCGCCGGCTTGCCCTGGCACCGCCCTGCAGGCAGGCTGATGCAAAGCCACAAAGCTGACACAGGGGTCCCGGCCTTCTGCCGAGACTGCAGGGCCATAGTTTCTTCATTCGTGTAATGGGAGTCACAAAGCCTGCCTGGAAGAGCTGTTCTGGGACAAGAATGCGAGTTGGGTTACTGAAACAACTGGAGCAGGAAGCTATGGAGGCAGAGTGTCAATGCACTTGTTTTCCGCCGGATTCGAATGTACCTCCAAACCCAGGCCAGAGTTGCAGATCTCTCTGTTCACGGCCAGCCTGGGTGAGACCCACACAGAGGCATCTGGCCAAGGAAACGTGTGGTCTGAGACCGGGCTGCACTGGCCTGGAGTCCAGGCATCGGCTTCCCCCTCTGACCTCCCAAGACTGCCATGTGCTGGTCTCAGGGGCAGAACTTTCTGGAGTGAGTGGGAACTCCAATCCCAGGGGTGCAGGCAGAAGGGAGCTGGAGACAGGGAAAGCACTCTCACAGCTTCTGGAGGGCTAGTTCCCTATATTTTTTCACATTTTTATTTATTAGTTCATTTCATATGTTTGAAAGGCAGAGAGACAGAGACAAAGAGACAGGAATCTTTCAACCGCTGGTTCACTCCGCAAACACATGCCAACAGCAGGGTCTTCCACGCGGGTGACAGGGACCCAGCTAACTGAGCCGTCAGTGCTGCCAGGAACCTGGATGAAAGCAGAGCCAGTACTTACCATGCAGGCACTCCCGGGACCAGTCCTAACTGCAGTGCCCACTGCCTGCCCCGGAGCGATCTTTCTCAGTATGCCCAGGTTGCATTCTGCCCCACGTCCTGTGTTGTTGATGCCTCTGCGCTGGTAAGCAGATACATTGACACAAGCATGGGGTGGCAACGTGGGATGAGCCATAGGATATTTACATAGCCTTAAAATATTTGGAAATATTTGATAATTTTAAATTGGGGGGCCGGTGCTGTGGCTCAGGCATCCCATATGGCGCTGGCTCTAGTCCTGATGTTCTACTTCCAATCCAGCTCTCTGCTGTGGCCTGTGAAAGCAGTAAAAGGTGGCCCAAGTGTTTGGGCCCCTGCACCCACATGGGAGACCAGGAAGAAGCTTCCAGCTCCTGGCTTCGGATCGGTGCAGCTCCAGCTGTTGCAGTCATTTGGGGAGTGAACCAATGGATGGAAGACCTCTCTCTCTCTGTCTTTGTCTCTCCTTTTCTTTCTGTCTGTAACTCTATCTTTCAAATAAATAAATAAAATCTTGAGAAAATTTTAAATGGGAATATTTTAACTTCACAATAAAAAGAGGAGATGGGGATAGGAAGTGTTCCATGCTATATCCCCAACCAAGGGAAAGATGCTAGCGTGTGCTCCCTGGTCTGAAGCCCAACCATGACAAAGTCTCCTGCACCAGGTTAATCACGCCAGACTTGGACACACCAGACTGAGGGATGCCGGGAGAAGCTCCAGGGCCTGGGAGAAACAAGCTTCCTCCGTCTTAGGAAAGATAAAGGAAAGCAGAAGAAGAGCTCTAGTTTAAAAAGACATGAAAAATATATGCTGTAGGCAATTACTGGGAAATAGTTATTCCACGCTACTGAGAAAATAATAAAACTTGAACGAGGTTTTTAAGTAAGACAACACTTGTCAATGCTAAATGTCCTGGTTTTGAAAAATCACTGTCCCCCTTTGTAGACAAGAAGAAAGGGTGTAAGAACTACAGTCAGATGGGGCTGGTATGTGGCCTGCTGGCTGAAACACCCTCATCCCGTGTCTGAGTGTCAGCTCCTGGCCCCGGACGCCCTGCTCATGCACACCCTGGGACCCAGTAGGCGGTGACGGCTCAAGGGCTTGGGCTCCTGTGATGAGTTCCTGCCTCACAGCTTCAGCCCGGCTCAGCCTTGGTCACAGTGGGCAGCTGGGGAGAGAACTCACTCTCACTCCATCCTGCTCTTTTGTTCTCTCTCACTCTCTAGCGCTGATTCTAAAATAAGTGAATAGTAAAATGAACAATTTAAAGAAGAAAAACTCAGTTGCCCCTGCAGCCTCTAAGCTTGTCTGACCTCAGGTAATTGAAATCACACAGGGACAGACTGTCTAGCTATTCCGTAACTGGGTAAATCATCACTTTGGGTTAGGAATTCTGGGCAGTGGGTGAATGGATGTGCACCTAGCTGTGTGCTCAGCGAATGGATATAGGCTGCCCCCTGCTGGTCATTTTGGGGAACAACGTGCTGGGAGATAACTTTTCTGGGTTTTTTTGTGTGTGCTTTCTGAATTAAAGTTAATATATATTCATCGTTTTTCACAGAACATTCACCCAATAAGTGATCTGTAGTGTTATTATGAAGAAAATACTGTACTGGAAAAATGTTAAAAGTAATTTATGTGGAAAATTCGGAACAGGTGCTGAGCAAGGGTGAGAAGGATCGGCATCTGTCATCACCTCTTTAATCTTGCATGGGCCAGGAGAAATGAGCTCAAGGTGAGTAAACGCCTCTCCCAGCCACTCCCACGCAGCCCCTCGGGTGGGGAAGCAGAGCGAGGGGGAAGGGGCAGGGCTGTGTCTGAGGAAAGTGAACACCCTTTTTGCAAGCTGGGTGCTGGTCACACTTCAGGGTGCCTTTCTCCCGTCCGTGAACCACTTCCTCTCAGAGTCTCTCTCTGATTCAGCCTCTCTCTTTTCTTCCCCTTCTCTTGCTCCAAACCTGACAGAGAGACTGGGCTTTGGAGCCTGGGCTCCTGTTCAGACCTGGCTTGGGCTTGACGCACACATCGTGTCCCTGGCAGACATCCCTGAGGTCAGATGGAGGCAGTCGCCCCCTGCCTCTGACTCATGGAGTCACCACGGAGGCGGTGGCCGACATCTTCCCACAAGCCCTGCTCTGTGGCTGTCCGCCCATCACTGCGTCCTGCCCCCGTCACGTCCCCACTGCCCAGCAGTCTCCCTGGACTGCAGCTCACTACAGGCTAACTGACGGAGGGGCCTCCGGGTTTCAGGGTTTCCCTCTCGCAGAGAGGAGAGAAGACTCTACACTGGAAATAAGCTGCCCCTTCCTCCAGTCTGTGACCTCCTGGCCCTTTCTCCCTGTAACCCCGAGTCACACGTTCTACCTGGAAACTAGCCCCAGGCTCACTCTACTTCTTTCCCCTTGTACCACATCTACAGCAATCTCCTAATTCTGCCTGCTGCTGTGCCTTTTAAATTCCATCCTCTTTAAAAAAATTTTTAGGGGGCTGGCGCTGTGGCGAAGCAGGTACAAGACTGGCTGTAGTAGCAGACAAACTCCCCAAAAGTAATTTCCCAGGCAATTGTCTGGCCCAGCAGCAAGACGCCTGTACATCCAAGGACTTGGGCTCCTTTTCTGGTTCAGCTCCCAGTTCCAGCTTCCTGCTACCGCAGACCCCCATAGGAGGGGGTGATGGCTCAGTGTTTAGGTTCCTGCCACCCCCACGGGGTACCTGAGCTGCATTCATAGCTCCTAGTATCAGGCCCAGTCCGGGCCCAGCCATTGCAGTCACTAGGGGGAGGCAATCAGCAGATGGGCTCTCTCTTTCTCTCTCAAAACAAATCAATTATACCATAGAAATGAATAGTCATTTCCTTGAGACGTTCCTCAAAAACACAGTTCAGCCATGCGCTTGGGAAACATGACCCTCCCTCTCTCCACGAGAGTCACAATTCCTCCCAGATTATTCAAAGTCCCGGGAAGTCGTGCCCTAAAGAAACAGGTTTGTGTTTGGCTAACCTTGTATTCCCCCCAAATTATTCCATCCTATTAGAGAGTAAGCCCTCTATGGGATAAATACTGTCTATTTTGTATTTGTTTCTCTTTACACGCATCCCAGATGTAGCTTGCTTCTCCCACTTAAAAAGCACCCAGTGAAAGACAATTTGAGAATGGCCATCCCAATCGCTGGAGAGCACCCTCTGCAGAGACCTGAGACCGATCCCTCTTCAGATCTTTCAAAGAAGGAAGGCCCAGTGGACAGGAAGCAGTCCCAGCATGGAGCAGCACGAGGGTACAGACCAGGGGTGTGGACGAGGTAGAGAATCCCATTTCATCCCAGCACCCAGAACCCAGAGCAGAGAGAAGGGCCAGTGACCCTGAGGAGCCCATTCTGCCTGGAGGAAGTTCAGAAACTCCTGAGGAGTTGAGCCTGTTTCTCCCCATCTTGAGCTTTTGGTACGGAGATGAAATGAATCCAGACTTCCACACCAGCAGTTTCGGCAACAGATTCATGAAAAGGAGGGGTGCGGGCAGCTTTTGCAGAGCCCAGGATCTGAAAGAAGAAGGCCGAGGGCTGAAATGGAAGCAGATGACTCGCATCTGGACCTGGGACAGCGCAGCCCAGCTGCCCGGCCCAGAGCAGCGGCTCCCCTGTCGTGGGACAGCCTCTCCGGGCAGCTGTCCTGGCCCGGCCCCAGCTCTGGGCGGCATGCCAGCCCAGGTCTCGGCTTGGCAGCTTCACAGCTTCTGCCCGACTCCAGCCCATGGGCCAGATGGGCACATTGGTGTTCAGAAACCCTTCATACCTATCAGTGTGTGCAGGTTCCAGGTCAGGAGGAAAACAGTGTGTGCTTGGCTTTGCAATAGGCTAGATAGATACATAGATACATAGGTACATTGACAGACACATAGATAGATGCATAGATACATAGATACATAGACACACAGACAGATAAATAGATACATAGAAAGATACATAGATACATAAATAGACAGATATATAGATAGATACATAAATAGATACATAGATAGACAGATAGATTTGATTACCTTTCTAATGACTCCTTACAAGTATCTGACACTTCATATCTTCATTTTGCATAATAAACCACACAAAGTTATAAAAACGATGGGAAAAAAAGCAGTTTGTGTAAACGATATAGATTTCTAAAACCAAGAGAACCTTAGAAAATATCTCCCTAGAAGAAGAGAAAATTGGTATCTGGTGAAATGTAGTCATTATTACACAGTTAGTGTTAAGGACACATAGCTCCTTTACTCCCCATTGGGTTCTCTCCCTGAGTTCCATACGCATATGAGGGAAGGCACGCTCTGGCATGGAAACCGGCCCAGCGATGCACATGGACTGCTGAAATGCAGAGGTGATGATTAGCTCAGCTAGTTTAAGGGTTTTAGCTTTTAACAGAAAGGGAAAAAATGAGCGAGGTCTCCTCCAAGCCGTCTGACATGCTGAGTGTGTCGTGTGTAGCAAGGACAAGCGGCCTGTCTTAGTGTAGCATGTCGGGGTTTATGATCCGAGAGTTCACAGTGCCCATGGTAGAGAGGAAGTAATTGTTTGCAAAGGATGGAGGAAGGGCAGGAGAGAAGGGGGAGAGGGAGAGGGGGAGGGAGAGGGGGAGGGAGAGGGAGAGAGAGAGAGAGATCCTCCTCCTCCTCCTCCCAGGAAAAATAGTCTTCATCCTTGTCTTTCAACAATTGCTTATAGAAGAAGAAAACATTCTTTTTAGGAAAAAACTCACACAAATAGCACTTTTTTATTAACCAAATTTGCTTACGAAATGGCTTATTGGGGGCTGGCACTGTGGCATAGCAGGTTAAATTGCCACATGCAGTGCCGGCATCTCGTATTGCACGGGTCCGAGTCCCAGCTGCTCCACTACTGATCCAGCTCTCTGCTATGGCCTGGGAAGGCAGTGGAGGATGGCCCAGGTCCTTGGGTCCCAGCCCACGCACATGGGAGACCCGGAAGAGGCTCCTGGCTCCTGGCTTCAGCGTGGCTCAGCCCTGGTTCTTCAGGCTCTTTGGGGAGTGAACCAGCACATGGAAGTTCCCTCTCTCTCTCTCTTTCTTACTCTGTAACTCTTTCAAATACATAAATAAATCTTTTAAAAGAAACAGCTTATTTGGTGAGGAGCCTCATAGCCTCCTGGATAGATTGAAAACAGGGTACTTCCAGAGTCTGCAGTGCACCTGCAATGTGGTAAGCGGGGGTGGGGTGGGGGGTGTTGGCCCCGCAGTAAATACCTTCTATTCCTTTACTGCTAGAGCTGTGCAGGCACTCCTGCAGGCAAATCATCCCTGCACTACAGCCAAGGACTGGGGCTGCGAGACACTAACGTGTCCAGGACTAGGGCATCCTCAGTGTCAGGGCCTGACCCATGGCCGGCTCGCCTCACCAGGAAAGCATTGGGGCTGACAGAAAGCCAAGACGGTCATTCCTTCTGCTGACCAAGCCAGGCCTTTGAGGGCATTCAGCGGGATCCCCACTCTGACACTAAACACCTAAACACCAAACACCGGTAGCGGTAGTGGCTTCTGTTACCTCGACATTCAAATCCTTCACACCTTTCCAAACTGCCTCCAGAGGCTGTGCCTTCCCCACCCCAAACACACCACAAACACCGGTTAACGATGAGACTGAATTCTAGGAAGCTGGGATTAAAATGAAGATTAAGGGTCCCATGACGTCAGTTGGCGCGGCTGATTTGTGCAGGAAAGATCGGTCACAGAGAGCATTCGAGTATCGTTTTTTATTTGTTGACTTCAAGGCAAGCCTCTAGCATCTTCCACATCCTGGGAAGAATGGTGCAGACAGTATCAAGCTCCATGGAGATGAATGTGGTGGGAAGGGAGGGAAGAGAGAGAGAGAGAGAGAGAGAGAGAGAGAGAGAGAGGTCTTCCATCCGCTGGTTCACTCCCCAATTGGCTGCAATGGCCAGAGCTGAGCCGATCCGAAGCCAGGAGCCAGGAGCTTCTTCCAGGTCTCCCACGTGGGTGCAGTGGCCCAAGGGCTTGGTCCATCTTCTACTGCTTTCCCAGGCCATGGCAGAAAGCTGGATCGGAAGCGGAGCAGCAGCTGGGACACAAACCAGCGCCCTTACGGGATGTGGGCACTGCAGGCTGCGGCCCTACCTTCTATGCCATAGTGCTGGCCCCCATGCTAATGTGCTTTTGAAGGCACTGGAAGATGGCCCAAGTCCTTGATCTCCTATCTCCCTGTGAGAGACCTGAATGGAGTTCCAGGCTCCTGGTTTCAATCTGGTCTAGCCCCAGCCATTGCAACTAGTTTGAGAGTGAACCAGAGGATAGGTCTCTCTCTGTGTGTCTCTTCCTCTCTCTCTGTCACTCTACCTTTCAAATAAATAAGTAAATATTTTTTAAAAAATACCAAACTCAACACATGAGAGGAGTGCTTTGTGCGATGTATATTGTGATAAATAATTGATAGAGAAACAGAAACAGAAAAGTATCAGGAAATCCAGAGTGGAGCAACATCGAATGAAGAAGAAAGTACACTAGGGGAACCTGGAGAAGTGGGGTGGTGGTGGCTGGTGGCCGACAGTCGCATTTGACACTTGGGGTAGGGGTGGAGGGTGCGGTTGAAACCTGGGGAAAATGCTGTGGGGTTTCATAAGGCACTAAAGGGAAGACAACTCCAGGATGTAACAGATTGCTGAAGTCTGGCTTGGGATTGGGAAAGCAGCCATTTCCTTTGGGGGGGGGGGGCTGTGGTGTAGTGGGTAAAACCACTGCCTGCAGTGCCAGCAACCTATATGGGCACCAGTTCTAGTCCCAGCTGCTCCACTTCCGATCCAGCTCTCTGTTACGGCCTGGGAAAGCAGTAGAAGGTGGCCCAAGTCCTTTCTGCATGGGAGACCCAGAAGAAGCTCCTGACTCCTGGCTTTGGATCGGCACAGTTCCAGCCGTTGCGACCAATTGGGGAGTGACCCAGGATATAAGACCTTTCTCTCTCTGCCTCTCCTACTCTGTGTAACTCTTTCAAATAAATAAATAAAATATTTTTTTTAAAAAAGAGGAGAAGAAAGGAGAAGAGAGAAATAGATCAGAAAAGAGAAAAGACTTGGAAGTGGTTTAAACAACAACAACAAAAAAGAAACAAAGTGTTAAGAAATCAACACAGGGGCAGGTGTCTGGCCTAGCGGTTAAGACACCTGTGCTCCACATCAGAGTACCTGACTTTCATTCCAGGCTGCAGCTCCTGGTTCCAGCTCCCTGCTAACACAGATCCTGGGAGGCAGAACTGATGGCTCATGTTCTTGGTCCTTGCCGTCCTGGATTGCGTTCAGCCCAACTCAGTCCCGGCTGTTACAGGCATCTGGAGAGTGAACCAGCTGCATAGATCTCTTTCTGTCTGCCCCCCCCCCCACGCCTCTCAAATAACTCTTTTAAACAAAGAAGGAGGGCAGGCGTTTGGCCCGGTGTTTAAGCTGCCTGTTGGGACCTGCAATCCCTGTGAGAGTGCCTGGGTTCAAGGACCAACTCCACTCTCAATTCATGCGTCCTGTTGATGTACATCCTGGGAGGTGACAGCTGACGGCTTCAGTGATTGGGCCCCTGCCATCCACGTGAGGGACCTGGATTTAGTTTATGAATTCTGGCTATAGCTTGGCCCAGCCCCAGGGGCCAATGGGGTATTTGGGGAGTGAACCAGCACATAGAAGATCTGTCTTTGTCTAGAAGAGAGAGGAGGGGAGGAGAAGGGAGGGAAAGGAAGGGGGGGGGAATGGAGGGGAGGGAAGGAAAGGTAAGGGAGAGGGGAGGAGAGGAGAGGAGAGGAGGGGAGAGGAGAGGAAAGGAGGGGAGAGGAGAGGAAAGGAGGGGAGGGAAGGAGAAAGCAATGGCGCAGGAAAAAGTTGCTTCCAATAGTACGCAGTATTTGAAAGCAAGCACCTGGGGAATTCACCAGCACGTGGAAAAGCCCTGGGAACAGATCCACTTAGGCCAGAGCCGGCCCAAGTGTGGGGCAGGGCTGCAGGCATCTTCTCTGAGATGGATATGAGACAAAAGGGCTCTCTCCCTGCAGCAGAGGGACCCTGGGGTGGCAGGAACTCTCTCCTACTCTCCCATCCTTCAGTGGGCTGTGCTGTACCCCTAGGCAGCAGTCTGGCAGGAAGGGCTCCCTGCTGTGACTACAGAGGATGTGGCTAGGGTCGGAGGCGGGGCCTGTGCATGTGTGTGTGTGTTTGCTAATTCTATTTCCGCTTCCTCTTTTGAGCAGAGAGCGGCAGATGAATGAGAGCGGAGGGGAAGGCTCGGTCCACACCATGCGGCTTTCTCGCTGCCGTCACCGCAGTCTCCACACCTGGCAAGGACTTGGCCCGGCTTTGGGGACCACGTTGCCAACAACTGGGCTCTCCACCAGCAGACAAGTGAGTATGGCCTTGAGCCAAGTTTTTTGACTGCACTGATCTGGGATGATGCTAGGAGAGAAAAGGAAATGGGTCAGAAAAAAAAAAAAAAAAACAAACTACTAAGTAAAAGGTGAAGAGGAGAGAGATCACCCATCACCCCACCTCTGACCTGCAAAGCACTTGCCACACGTGGTGCCTGTTGTAACCAGCATGCGCCGCTCTCACTTTTTCTTTTCCCCTCCCCATTGCCAAGGTCAAAACACACAGGTTCCTTTGATGGCCTGAGCTAGTGTCTAGGAAGCTTCGCCTTTATCACCTGAGAGGCTATTCTGTGTGTCTTGCTGAGTTCACCTTTGCCATAATTTCCATCTTGTTCTAACTTTTGAAAGACCCGGAGGAGAAAAGTTCCCCAGTGTCAGAGCAGGGCCCGGGCTAGGTTCCATCGCCGGGATGGTTGGGAACACCCAGCCTCAAGGAAGTTTGCACTCTGGGGAGGGTTTAAGACCTCGTTCTGCAGCTGCTGTACATGGTTGCTGGGGGGAGGAGGCACACAGCTGGACACTGCTGGGAGTTCCGTGTAGATGAGCAGACTTCCCGTCTCAGAGATGGAGATGGGTGTGTCATCCTCTCAGTGACCTACATAATGCTGGGGGGAGGGGTCATAGCCAGGTTAAGCACCTGCCTCCCACACGGGTGGGCAGATTCCCCACACCAAGGCTTTCCACACCCCTGCTGCAGCACTGAGCTCACCATGGAGGGGAAAGATCCGAACCCCCAGAGCAGAGCGAGGACGAGAGGATTCCAGGGTCTTCCAGCCGTGGTTCGACAAGACCAGGAGGGCCATGGGTGTAGACCCAGAAAGGACTCGTGACTGTCTGCCACAAACAGCCCTGGTTACAGAGGTGAAGGGACTTCCCAGACAGTGCTAGGGCAGAGCTGGGGTCGGAGGTCAGAGGCTTTCAACGCGGGGTCCGCACTTCAGACTCAACAGTTGTCTGGATGGAGTGGTTGGAGCCAAAGACTCGAGGAGATTTCTCTATAACATGGAGCAGTAGGGGGATGAGTGGAAGCCCCGTGTGGGGTCTGCCCCTGCTGAGGATGTTAGCAGAGATGACAGGCTGAAGGGACGGCGGGAGGGGGGCAGAAAGAAGCCTGACACAAGACTTCTTGTACACAGGCACCCAGGGAGTGAGGCCACTCTCTACAACCGTGCTGATTGAAGGTGGTCTCGCAGCCCCTTGGGTTCTCTCTCAGGATGGAATCCTGGTCTGATGTGTGGAGACCCAGCACAGTCACTCTCTGCTCAAGATTTACAATTCAGATTCTTTTTTAAAAAAAGATTTATTTATTTACTTGAAAGAGTTACAGAGAGAAAGAGAGGGAGAGATAGAGATCTTTCATCCTCTGGTTCATTCCCCAGATGGCTATGAAGCCTGGAGACTGGGGCTTCTTCTGGGTCTCCCACATGGGTACACAGGGAGGGTGCAGGGGCCCAAGGACTTGGACCATCTTTCTCTGCTTTCCCAGGCGCCTTAGCAGGGAGCTGGGTCAGAATCGGTGCCTGTATGGGATGCCGGTGCTGCAGGTGGCGGCTTTACTCGGTACGCCACAGCGCTGGCCCCTATAATTCAGACTCTAAGAGAGAAGGGAAAGGAAGTTTGGCCTCAGCCCATATCATAACTCACAAGGCTCCCGCTGGGCTCCGGCAGGGGAAAGAGCAAACGTTTATTTCCACTTGCATGCTGATGACTACGGTACTGCTTTCCACCTAAGGGGCAGAAGCCAACTGCGTATCCCAGAACTCTCAGTGCCCTGTGCCCTGCCCATGCCCAGGCCTAAAGCACAAGGGCTTCAGCATGGGTTTGGGGCTGAAAATAGAATTCAGTCAAATGAGCTGAGGCCTGAGAAGACCATGTGTTGTGCATGGGAAAGGAAAGCAGGAGGGAGTGAGCGTTTAGTCCAGTGGCTAACATGCCCGCCCCCAATATTGGAGTACCTGGGTGCGGTTTCTGGTCCTGTTCCTGACTCCGGCTTGCTGCTAATGTAGACCCTGAGAGGCAGTGGTGACATCTCAAGTACTGGGTCCCTGCCACCCATGTGGGAGAGCTGGACTGTGTTCCTGGCTCCTGGCTTCAGCCTGGCCCCGCCCCAGCTATTGCAAGTCATTCAGGGAGTGAACCAGCAAATGCTTTCTTACTTCAAATAACATCCTTCTTTTTCCCTAAAATAGATTGAACTGCTGCCTTAAGCCTGAGTCGTGGAATGCCTAAATGCTAGGCTCAGGGTAAGCTTCATCTTGATGAGCCTCCACATGCAGTGACATGGAAGAGGGTGTGTGAGAACCTGCCAGCGAGGGCAGCGTGCGCGCGCAGTGGGCACGGTCAACGTCGGGCTGCAGGAGGCATTCTTCCTGTCTGCGGACGGAAAGGTAGGTGAGTTGGGATTCCCCAGAGCTGTTGACAGTGACACCGGTGTGTGTCTGGACTGTGGATGCAGACGATCTTACGGCCACATCACGGAAACTCCATTTCCTTTTTCTCTCCTCCTACTCTCGTTCTCACTCTCAGTCCCAGTTCACAGTCACTGCTTAGGGCAAAGGTGCAGACAGACAGAGGCGGAGAAAGGCCTGCCCTACCACGTCCCTGGGAGCAGACCCCACGTGAACTGTGGGTTGGGCCGTGGAAACTAAAAGTAGCTGGAGAAAGGTGGGAATACAGGGTTAGCAAACATCTGGGGCTCTGAGTTTGAGCTCCGTTGACTATTATATTCTTCATGACCCCAGGTAACCTCTCTTTCTCTCCCCCGCTCCCTTCTCCCACCTTCCTTCTCTCACCTTCTTTCCCCCCTGCAACTCCTCTCCCTCTTTGCAGCTTCCTCAACTGCACAATGCATCGCTGGACTTAAATGATCCCTTTGATCCCTTTAAGCATCAGGTAGGAACCAAGGTCTTTTGCAGCCCATTTTGCACTTCTGCTCAGTAGCAACATCCCTCCTGTGCTGTCTGGATTTTGCACACTTTACTGTACTCTCCTGCTCACCCCTTCTGCCTTTTCCCCTCATCCCTGATAATATCCTGACTTTAGTGAATGGCTTAGACTGAGAGCAGGTGAATAGTCATCATAGCTCCTCCTTTATACATCAGAGACTTAACATACATGACCTGCTTATAACCCCCAATAGCACACAAGCCTGATATGCTGTTTTTCAGTTGGAGAAATTTAGGTACAGGGAAGACAGGATGTTTTGCTAAAGATGCTACACAGGAAGAAGATAGAACTGGGATTCCAAACACCAGTCACTCTGGTTCCCAGCCCCAAGCTCTTTCTACAATTCTCCTGCTAGTGAGTTTCTAAATAAACCTCTGGACTTCAAAGAAGCATTGCCAGCCCTTACTGGACTCCTGAAAAATACCCCTATGGTGAAGTTGATATTAGGCAGATACAAATTGGTAGAAGAAGCCAGTACTGGTTGGTCTGCTATTAAAATAAGTCCCTGGCGAGTCGGATACATGCCTATGGCCCCAAGCCCTCTGAGGGCTCCTTGTCCATGTGGCTCTCCTTGCTCTTCCTGTAAGATTCCCCAGACTAGCATGGGAAATTCAGGGCCAGTCAAGCCCGACAGACACCTACAGGACAGCCACTGGTGGCAGCTCTGGCCAGGGGGCCAATAGCCATGGGTGAATGTCCCCAACGCCACAGCCACCTGAAAGTCAAGTGGAACTTCAGGCACATTCTCCTCTCAACTAGAACCTAGTTGGACCCTCACTGGAAAATCCATCCTGTAATCCTGAAAAAGGCTAATTGGTTCATTATCACCTCCTTGGAGTCAAGAAGGAAAACCAGGCTAAAGACACAAGGCAAGCAACACTGCCTCCACTGGGGCTGCCCCCAAAGACATGTGTAAATCATACTGCATTTGTGCTGCCTCTTCGAGACTGGACTACCAGGTAGAGAATTTACTAAAGCAGTTTCTCCTTTCCTCCATCCCAAATTACATTTTCCACTGACCCTCGGATGTGGCATGTCTTCTCATCCTGTTTCAAGTGAAAAGACTATGCCACATGGAGTCAGAACAACCTGAATTTAAACGTCAGCGTCAGGAGGTGCTAAACACATGTCCACAGGCAAGTCCCCGGTCACTGAACTTCAGATAAAGATGATTATCTCAGCAGCAGTTGTCAGGATTAAGGGAGGCAGTGTACAGGAAGGTTTTGTGTGTCAATGTAAGACACCCTGTACCTATGAGTTATTGTGAGTACCTGTCCTTTTTGACATAACCTGTGTTGATGCGCAGCAAAACTTTGGCTGCAGCCCTTAAAAGAAGAGAGACTGGAAATAGGTGATGTTCTCAGTGTAGTCATAATGACAAACGCCTAAGGTTTCCGCTGCTGCTTCTGATGGGAACTATTGCTGGAAAACACTCCCTTCACAGCTCTTCAACAACTCTACAATCTCAAACCCCTGGGGGTGATTTTCTTGTCTGACCTCAATCCTGTCTGCCGCAATTTCTGCTTTTACTGTAACATCCGGAGAACAAGAATTCTTTCCTACTCTATGAGATTGTAGTCAGATTCCAGAACTCTTGACATTGGTGGAGAAGGGTTTGGGGAAAGAACCTCTAGAGAAATGGGAAAAAAGGCTAAAGATAAAGGATTGGAAATAGTAACAAAAGGGAAAACAAGGCTTTGGATGATGAAGGCAAGAAGTAATAGAACCAGTGTGAGACGTAAAGTCTCACATCCCATATGGGCACCGGTTCTAGTCCCGGTTACTCCTCTTCCAATCCAGCTCTCTGCTGTGGCCTGGGATAGCAGTAGAAGATGGCCCAAGTTGGCTGGTGCTGTGGCTCACTAGGCTAATCCTCTGCCTGCTGCACTGGCACCCCGGGTTCTAGTCCCAGTTGGGGCACCGGGTACTAGTCCCAGTTGCTCCTCTTCCGGTTCAGCTCTCTGCTGTGGCCCGGGAGGGCAGCGGAGGAAGACCTTTCTCTCTGTCTCTCTCTCTCACTGTCTATAACTCTACCTGTCAAATAAAAAAAAAAATAAGATAGCCCAAGTCCTTGGGCCCCTGCACCCGCATGGGAGACTGGGAAGAAGCACGTGACTCCTGGCTTCAGATTGGTGCAGCTCCAGCTGTTGTGGCCATCTGGGGACTGAACCAATGGAAGGAAGACCTTTCTTTCTGTCTCTCCCTCTCACTGTCTGTAACTCTACCTGTCAAATAAATAAATAAAATCTTTAAAAAAAAAAAAAAGAAAGAAAGGTAGACGGACAGAGAAAAGGGGAGAAACCCCCCACCCCCCATCCCCCACCCCCCACCCCCCCCACACACAGATCTTCCATCCACTATTTCACTCCCCAAATGCCCACAGTAGCCAGGGCTGGGCCAGGCAGAAGCCAGGAACTTGTAATTCAATCCAGGCCTCCCACATGGATGGCAGAAACATAAGCACTCAGGCCATCATCTGCCACCTCTCAGGCACATTAGCAGGACCCTGGATTGGAGGAGCTGGGACTTGAAGAGGCCCTCCTATGTGGGACACAGAAGTCCCAAGTGGAGTCTTAACCTTTTTTTTTTTTTTTTTTTGACAGGCAGAGTGGACAGTGAGAGAGAGAGACAGAGAGAAAGGTCTTCCTTTTTGCCATTGCTTCACCCTCCAATGGCCGCCATGGCCAGCGCGCTGTGGCTGGCGCACCGCACTGATCCAGAGGCAGGAGCCAGGTGCTTCTCCTGGTCTCCCATGGGGTGCAGGGCCCAAGCACTTGAGCCATCCTCCATTGTACTCCCGGGCCACAGCAGAGAGCTGGCCTGAAAGAGGGGCAACTGGGACAGAATCCAGCGCCCCGACCGGGACTAGAACCCGGTGTGCCAGCACCGCAGGCAGAGGATTAGCCTAGTGAGCTGCGACGCCAGCCATCTTAACCTATTGTACCACAACACCCACTCTGGAAAATTCTTTTTTTAAAATATAAGGAAATGTTATTGTTTGAAGCTTATAAATTTAGTCAGACTTGGGTGAATCCTATGTTACATCAATTAAATACTGGAAAAACTATAACCCAAGATTTTTTCTTCTTCACTACAATTGTTCAAAGTGTATACATTACGATCTGACTCCATGAGAAGAGCCAGGAGCCCCTGTCCCATAACATACATCAGTTAAGGACAATTTTTTAACTAATATATTTCAGAGGTGGAGATACAGGAAGTGAGAGGGAAACAGACAGAGGGCTCTCATTTACCCAAAGGTCCACAATAGCCTAGATTGGCTCGGGGCCAGAAACAAGAGCCATGAGCTCAACCCAGGTCTCTCATGTGGGTGACAGGGACCCAACTACTTGAGCCATCACTCAGTGGCTCGCAGGTAGGGTGTGCATTAGCACTAGTCTAGAATAGGGAGCAGAACCAGGACTGGAACCCAGACACTCAGAATCAGAATATGGGTGTCTCAGCGGCTAGGCCAAACACCCACCCCAGCAGAGGCTGATTTTCAGGCAGTGGTGTGATTGCTCTTTCTCTGCAGGTACAGCATTTGCTGGGACTCTTCTGCCAAAAACACTGTACTGTGTCCTGGGCTTGTGTTTAGGGGAGAAGTTATAAGGAGTGGTGGCAGTCGCCTATAGTCTGTTAAATATGATACAGGCATATGAGCTGGTTTCTAGAGGTGGTTCAGAGAAAGGGGATGACTTCATAGGGCCTTAGAGACTAGACAGAATTTGCTTGGGTAAGAGTCAGCGCTATGGCATAGAGGGTACAGCCACTGCCAGCATCTCATATAGTCACCAGTTCAAGTCCCAGATGCTCCACTTCTGATCCAGTTCCCTGCTAATTGCCTGGAAAAAGCAACTGAAAATGGCCCAAGTATCTGGGCCTCTGCCACCTATGTGGGAGGTAGGAAGAAGCTCCTGGCTGCTGGCTTCTGCCTGGCCAAGCCCTGGCCCTTGTGGTCATCTGGTGAGAGAACCAGTAGATGAAAGACCTCTCTCTCTCTCTCTGTAAATATTTCAATATAAATAATTTTTTTTAAAAATGGGTGGAGATGAAGACAGAGTTTTTCAAATTAGAGAAAAAAGCAGAGAAGTTCAGCACGCACTGGAGGCCAACAAGCAACCATGATGGGATCCCATTCATTTGACGTTCATCAGTCACTGGGAGCTGAAGTCCAGGAGCCCCATAACTCATGTTGATTGAAATGAAAGGTTTTTTTGTGGTTTTTTTTTTAAGATTTCTTATATTTATTTGAAAGACAGAGTGACACAGAGAGAGGGAGAGACAGAGATCTTCCACCTGCTGGTTCACTTCCCAAGTAGCTGCAACGGCCAGGTAGCAGCCAGGTGGAAGCTAGGGACTCCTGGGACTCCATCCAGGTCTTCCATGTGGGTGGCAGGGGCCATGTACCAAGGCCATTGTCTGTTCCTTTCCCAGGTGTACTAGCAGGGAACTGCATCAGAAGTGTAAGAGCTGGGCCACAAACCGGCACTCTGAAATAGGATGCTGGCATCACAGGCAGCAGCATAACCCACTGCTCAACAAAGGGAAAAAAAATTTTTTTTGACAGTTAGACAGTGAGAGAGAGAGAGACAGAGAGAAAGGTCTTCCTTCCATTGGTTCACTCCCCAAATGGCCGCCACAGCCGGCGCTGCACCGATCCAAAGCCAGGAGCCAGGTGCTTCTTCCTGGTCTCCCACGCAGGAGCAGGGGCCCAAGCACTTGGGCCATCCTCCACTGCCTTCCTGGCCACAGCAGAGAGCTGAACTGGAAGAGGAGCAACCAGAACAGAATCTGGCACCCATATGGGATGCTGGTGCTGCGGGCAGAGGATTAACCAAGTGAGCCGTGGCGCCGGCCCCCAAAGGAAAATTTTTAAATGAAAACTGTAGACTTCTTCATTTTTCTGGAAAATTTATATAAAGGCATTCCCTTTCATAGGTACTATTCCTATAAGTATTTCAAACTCAGGCTAGAGTGTGTGAATTCTTAAACTGGAGGTAAATTCATATAACACCAAGTCACTTTATAGATGGTCTAACTGATGCACAAAGAGAAAATCCAAATGACCTTTCAGACTTGGAAGACAGCCCAGGCCTCTCCCTTTCTGGTCAGCATTCAGTGTGCCCAAATCCATTGTCTTATAAGTGTAAGTTTTTTTTAACAGCTCCGTGCCCCATGACCTTCACACATTTGCTGCTGATGTGCTCATCTGATAATCACTGACCACTTCCCCCAGGTTTCCACTACGCCCAGTCTCTTGCCTGGCAGCATTTACAGCTTCTCTTGTTTCTACTAACAAGACACTCCCATTTCTCCCTGCCTCCTGATGTCCCTCTACGTATAATCTTACCATATAACACCCCACGAACAGGCCTTCACAGCCCATGGGTGGCAGAGTTTGGGGAAAATCAATTTGTTCGGTTCCCCTGGCCCATGTCCAAGGCAGCACAATTGTGAAGATTAGCTTCAGCTGACCTTGATCTGCTCTCAGCCTGGAGAACACTGCCGCTTTGCCAAGTGAAGAGAGTGCTCCAGACTCACCCAAATGCCTGGGACACAGCCCCCTTCCTCCATGGACGGTAGAACCCTAACCCATCTAGTTTTATCACCATACCTGTAATACCCATTGTTCTGTAAGCTTTTCTTTGGAACTCTTAAACATTAAGGATACTACTCTTTTTAAATTTTAGTTATTTAAGTGAGATATAGAGTTGCAGGCAGAAAGATCTTCCATCTGCTGGTTCACTCCCCAAATGGCTGCAACACATTTGGAGCTTGGACCATCCAAAGCTAGGAGTCAGGAGCTTCTTCCAGGTCTCCCATGCAGGTGCAGGGGCCCAAGCAGTTGGGCCATCTTTCACTGCTTTCCCAGACGATAGCAGAGAGCTGGATTGGAAGAGGAGCTGCTGGGACTTGAATTGGCATTGGCTCCACAGGCACGGAGGCTTAGCCAACTATGCCACAGCACCGGCCCCGAGGATACTATTTTTATTATCATTTTCCTTTAGATGTTTACATGAAGGAAAACTTCTGTGTATATGAGGGAGCTTCAAAAAGCTCGTGGAAATTTTGCATTGTCTATTTGTATTCCATTTTCCCACAAACTTTTAGAAGCCCATGCAACACACAGAAGGACAGACAGCAAACAAGGGTAGTCAACGAAATACAACTGCTACTCTCTATTATAGAAACTCCTATGGCCAAACAAATCATAGAATAACCTCCCTCTTTTCTCCCATTTGTAGCCCAAAATGTTTTTCCATGCTTAGTAAGCACATACTTAAAAGTTTATTATTATAGCCTTGGAGCTGCTCTTACTACTCTGACAACTCTATCAAGTACTGGGGTCCTATGGGGAATGGAAACCTACTAATCTTTATTCATTTAGGGAGCAAGCATTTGTGAAGCAACTACAATGGAGTTGACTCCGTCTTAGGCAGTAGAAACACAAGTAGTGTGGGGCTGGTCTTGTGGCACAGTGGGTTAAGTTGCTGCTTGAGACACTGGCATCCCATACTGCAGTGCTAGTTTGAGTCCCAGCTACTCTGCTCCCAACCTAGCATTCCCGTTAATTCCTCTAGGAAGGCAGCACAAGATGGCCCAAATATTTCACCCCTGTGGAAGACCAGGATGGAGTTCCTGGCTCTTGGTTTCAGTCTGGCCAAGACCTAGCTATTGCAACCATTTGAGGAATGAACCAGCAAGTGGTAGATTGTCTGTCTGTCTCTCTCTGTGTCTTTGTTTCCACCTCCTCCCCTACTATTACTCTTTCAAATAAATCTTCTTTAAGAATCATTTAAAAAACAAACACAATGGTGAACAAGTCAGAGAAAAACCTCTGTATTCATGGAGCTTATATTCTAGTAAGAAGAGTCAGCAATTAGACAAATAAGTAAATAATATAAAACATGCTAGCTATGAGAGCTAAGAAGAGAAGCGATCAAGCAGGGAAGGAACTCGTGGGAGTTGGTAAGGTAAGGCAGACCTGACTTCATGGCTGCACCTTGGGAGAGAGGGCGCGAGGGGGAGAGGAATATGAGAAAATCTGTGGTTAAAGGGGAAGCATGCATTTCCAGGGAGTGAGCATGAAATTAGCCTCCCAAGCAGTGGCATATTCACAACACTGTAGGAGGAATAAAAATAGACTCATATCACAGAAGCTATGGAAGCACTCTGCCTGCCCTCCCTGTTGGTGAGCTTCTGGCCCTGTGCTGCCCACGATGGCATTCAAGATTCAGCTCTAAAATGACTTACAAAGAAGTCTGTAATATTAGGAGCATCAGATCTGAGGGCTGTGACGTCATCATCCAAAAGCCCAGAGAAAGGAACTGACTTTCCCAAAGTCGCGACCCCAGTGAGTGGCAGAGCAAACTGGCGACTTGGGTGACCCCTCCTCCCTCCACCCCTGCCCCGGCTCCACTGCCCCTCCTTTCTGTCAATCCTGCCTTCCTGCCTGGTTTTGAAGCCCCCCCCCCCCCCCGCCCCACAAGCCACCGAAACTGTTCTCATGAGCTGCAGATTCCCCGTGATTCTGATAAAGTCCATCTCCTTTGGGAACTGAAGATGCTGGCCAGGACAGCCCCCTACGTTTGCACTCCTGGGCTGCCCGGGACCAATCTGTTAGATACGTTGGCGGACAGGACTGGAAAGAAAACTCTGATGAAGGCTGTTTAGATCCCTGTCCTGTGTTCTCTCCAGTGGTGCCTCATCCAGCTGTTCTCACCTCACCAAGGACAGCTTGTCGTCTCTGCTCCGCCGCCTGTGGCTTTCCAATGACGGAAGCTTAATTTGATGATGTATTTACTCCCAAAAGCACAGACAGGGCCAGGTGCTCAAGCTTAGCAAACAAGGTCTGGTAGCACAAACTGCTCTGTTCCCAGGGAGAAAAGTGTATCTTGGACCAGAACTGAAGTGGAAGACTTCAGATCTGCATTGATGTAGTATTTTTCTCTGGCTATGTTTGGTCTGTAGCAAGCAGAGGCACCTGAAACAGTTTTGTTGCCCTAGGAATACATTTTAAGGTTCAGGATATTCTTTTTGCAAATAGCCATTGTCGTGCATAACCATCGAATGCCTCACTGGTGGGGATTATAAGTATGGGAAGGACAGAAAGTGATGGGAACTGGCCCTTTTATTTTCTCTGACTCCAACTGTTCAAAGAGGAGCTCTAAGAAGCTTCCGGCAACTCAAGGGAGAACCTTGGTCCCATTTCTGCTGATTCACCGTGTGGGATGTGAGCCTGGCCAGCGGGGAAGAGGCCACGGGACAGAGGATGAGCCGATGAGTGCATGGAATCCTTCTGGGGCTGTCTGGATGACTGAGTGACCCTGCCTGCCTTCTTCCTCACTGGCTGCATGCCTCCTGCCATAGGGAAGTGTCTTTGAGAAGAATCTAGAGGTGGAATTAATGAAACACAAACACAGAAGATCAGCCATTGTGATCACCAACTGGGGACTTAATTCATGGCTATGGCACAAACCCGTTGTCAACGTGGAAATTAATTGCTTAAGGCATGGTCTCCTTGTGTTTTTGTTTTTTAATCACAGGATTTGTTTTCCTGAGAGAAATCCTGTGTAGACCCCCAACATATAAAACCAGAAATGAAGGGAGTTTTAAGACAAACAAAAACAAAAACAAAAACAAAACCCAGAATTACTCCAGTTGGATAGATGTCTGGCTGGGAGATTTTACCTCAAAAACCTATTAGAGTTTTCAGAACCTAAACTTTTGCATGTATCTTCCCAGGACAAAAAAAAAAAAAAAAAAAAAAAGGTGAATTTTATAAATTGTACATTTCAAGATATTTTAGTTTAAATAGAAGTTTCTGAGAGACGGTACCCTTAAGGTAAAAAAAAAAAAAAAAAAAAAAACCCTGCCTGTTCTGCCAAGTATTTCAAGCTCTGGTGAGGAACAGGGGTTCTAAGCCGGAAGAGGTTTATATGGATCCTTAAGCCCTACAATGTCAGATGCTTTCAGATTTAAAGATATTTAAGAATCACCCTGGTATTTGGATTTCTCAGAGATTTTCGTTTTTAGGGGGAGCCCTAAGACGGGGCAGGCAGCTCCTCCTACCTCCTGAAAGGGCAGAGGTCAAGGGCTTGTGTGCGGAGACCGCGATATTTGGGGGCCCCCTTGCGGCGAGGATCTCTAAGCAGAAGCTGTGTCTCCACCCTCAGAGTATCCCTTGCGGGTCAGGAGGCCCTGAAGTCGGAGCCAGGGCCATGGAGGCCTCGGTGCTGAGCCCCACGTCCTGGGAGAAGCGGCGAGCCTGGGTCCGGCAGAGCCGCTACTGGCAGGCCCAGGTCCTGGAGGAGGAGGCCGCGGCCGCCCTACAGGAGGTCCCAGAGCTTGAGCCTTCCAGCCTGGACGACGTTTTCCAGGAAGGTGAGACACGGCTGGACGTCGCACGGATGGCCACGCCTTCGGCCCGGGGAATGGGACAGCAGGTGCGGGCCCCTTGTCGAGGCTGGGTTCCCAGGGAGGCTCATTCTGACTGTTCAGACGAGTTTGGGGGAGAGGGTAAAGTAATATAAGAAATGAATTCCCTGAGGATCAGGAAGAAGAAAGGGTCTCATTTCTGCACCATCCTGAGAAGCTTTCCTGGAACCCAGGCTACAGCTTCCCTTACAAATGCACAAAGATGACTGCACCCTGTCTCTGTAACAAGGCTCCGGCCAGGGTGGACGCCTGGGCTCCGGCCACTAACCGAGCTGTGTGACCTCGGAGATGGCACTCCCATCCGCTTGCTGCGATCAGACGAGATCGGGCGCATTCAGGGTGGTATGGCCGTAGACACTCCCATCTCCCTTCTGAGACGGGTACCTGGTCCCCTTCCCACACAGCTGATTCAAACGAGATCGCAGAGGGAAGAGTAAAACAGCAGTTCTGATAGACATAAACCTACCTTTGCTTGTTCGCTAGGAAACAAAAAATACAAGCAAAGGTGGTGCTTTTTTTTTTTATTTTTTATTTTTGGAAGGATCTACCCCTGTTTCTGAAACCTGGGAGAAAGAGGGCAGTGCGTAACATCTTGGGCATTTTTCAGGTTCCTGGAAGGAAGGGAAGAAACATCCAGTATTTTAACATATGGGTGTGAGCCTCTCATATCTTAAAAGAAAAGCTTTATGGAGAAAATAGATTCTTGTCACAGCTTCTGCGAGGCTGAATTTGTAGGAGGGTGTGGTTTCCAGGGGGGGCTCTGGCTTTCTTGAGTTACATCGAGAGATGTCTGACTTTTCCAGGGAATTCAAGCAGCAAGATTGAAGACTGGCTGCTGGACTGTGGGTAAGTGCTGGGCGGGCACCGCTGGGGTTGGCTGTGGCCAATGGGTGGAGACGCTAATAGGCATAGTCTTGGGCACAGACACCAGGACATGAGCTTGACTGGGCCTGAGGAAGTGAGGCTGAGACGGCGGTTGGAGGGGATGTTGTTGGGGTTTGGGGGCCGCTGGGTAACCCGGGCTGCGTGTGAGTCAGCTGCAGCGGTAAACCAGGGCTTAGTTAGGCTGGAGGGCTGGGAGTATAGCCTAGATCTGCTCCAAAGCTAAGAATGCATTGACATCTGCTTCCACGGGAGCGGCTGGGCTCAGTTCCAGAGCCCGGCTCCCCTGCTCTCCCCTTCAGACGGGAGTCTTGCATTGTGTTACAGAAGAGGGTTCAGACACCAAGCCGTTCCGTTCTTGCTGAAGAGCAATCCACCGCGATGTGGTTTGTTTCTACTACAGAACACAGGGGCAGGGGCCCAGGATTTACCAGTCATTCAAAGCAGTGAAGAATTGGGGCAGGCAGGCACTTTACAAACTGGGACTCCGCACACGGTCAACCTGTGCCATTGCGGGCTCAGCTTTGTAGACACAGAGGGAGAACTCCTGACCTACTTCAGCCAGATGCTCTTGTGATCCTGAATTCTCAGGAGGGAGAGCTCCTGCCCGCTGCTGATTTTTCCCTCCAGAAACGTCTCAAGTTGTGTATAGCCTTTCATCTAAGCGCATCTATTAAGTGACATAAATAAACCCATCCTTACTCATTTGGTGGGAAGTAAACAGCACTGAATAATCCCAGGTTGCTTACTTCAACGCTGCCCCTGAAGGCAGTGTCAGGAATGATTTATGTTGTGTTGGTTTCAGTTGTGTACAAAACACATTGTCCTCAGCTTAAGCACAATTCATTGACTTCACACTCGGTTAAGGAGTCTGCAAAATGATAGTGAGAGGAAGGTTTTCAGGTTTAGATGAGAAACAGGGTGAGAACTGTCTTAGGACCTAAAATGCTCTGGCATACACGCAGAAGTGGGCAGCCGGTTAAAGTCTTTGTCTCATTAACTACTCTACTCTTATCTACTCGCGTCAACAGTGATTGCCTTTGCTAACGGTTTGGTTGTCTGAATGGCCAGAGCAGTGCCGAGTGGTTTACAAAAGTGAATTCACAGAAAAACAGATCCTACGTTCTAGACATGGCTTTCCCCACCCTCCCTCTACAAAGATAAACCCTGAACCAACATGTGATGAAAAGGCAGGCTGCTGAGTGAGAAAGCTTCAAAATTGGAGCTTAATTCTCATGTGACTACTGTGGCAGCAACTGTAATCAACTGGGCTTGGCATTGTGGCACAGCGGTTTGAGCTGCAGCCTGTGTTGTTGACATCCCATCCACTTCTGATCCAGTGCCTTTCTAACACTCCTGGGAAAGCAGTGGAAAATGGCGCAAGTGCTTGGGTCCCTGCCACCCGGGTTGGATACCTGGATTGAGTCCCTGACTCCTACCTTCAGCCTGGCCGAGCCCTAACCACCAGGGCCACTTGGGGAGTGAGCCAGTGGATGGAAGATCTCTTTCTCTCTCTGTCTCTCCTTTTCTTTCTGCCACTCTGCCTTTCAAATAAGGAAAATAAATCTTTTTTAAAAATAACAATTTCCATAGCAGACTCATGATCGGTAGAGCGGGAGACCAGAAGAATCAAGTTTCAGAGTGTCGTGTGAGGTTGAAATGAGATGATGTGTGTCTGAGTGCTTTCTTCTCTGTAAGAGTGTGTGAGTGGGGAGGTTTACATGGGAGGAGCTGTATGCCTACTTCCAATGGCACGAAGTAAGTCCATCTGTCTATGTACATCTCTCCTTATATCAGAAACAGTGTGCCCATAGATGAATCACAGCAACTCAAGGATAATGCTTACAGAAGGAATGAAGACGATGGGAAAGAGTGGGAGCTGAGTGGGACTTCAGTTATCATTTTAGTAATTTATTTCTTTTAGAAGAAAATATGGCAGAATGTTGATGTGTATGGAAAAAAAAGTGGTAGATGCAAATGTGTCTGTCATGTTTGCTTTATTTTCCCGTTTTGGAAAAACTTCAATACTTAAACCTTTACAAGCCTGTAAGGGAAGTCTAATATGTTTACAGTTGTCTGTGGAAAGAGAATTGTTAGACTCAGAAAATCTTTCCAATTTTTTTTCTATTTTTTAATACTCTATAACTAGGGGAGTGTTTTTTTAACTTATTTTTTTACTCATCTGGGGAAACCAAAAATATTAAAGGGTGATAAAGATTACCAACAGTGAGAGAGCACTTGACTATAGTTGATAGATAATGAAGAGAACAAAGGAAAAAATGCATCCCAAGTCACCACAACCTTGGATTTGTAGGCTGCCAAGTGCACTGAGGAAAGAGGATGGACCAGGAAGCCACGGGCACGGCTGGCTGCCCACTGTGTTGGCAGGTGCCCTGGGAGGCACTTGGCAAGTTTTGTCTCAAGACCAAGTAATTTCCACTTTTCTTTGCACTGCCAAGAACCCTCAAGGAGCAAGAGAGGTTTCTTATCTGAGGAGCTCATCAAGAAAGTCTACCAACTTCTGGCAATTCCACATCAGTGTCTCTGGGTGCTGTTGAGTCTCATGGCAGAGCCGCGGGGCTGCTCCAGGATTAGGTTATGCCTATCTTCAGAGCTGTGCTGCTCCTTTCTGTTTGCTCCTCTGAAGCTCTCAGAGGGTTTTCTGGGACACAAAATGTGTCTCATGAATCATCAGAGGCAGGATTGGAAGCCCCAGAATCATCTGTGTGGCATCAGTTTAATTCTCTGCAAAGCAGGCATTCATGGAAGCTGCTGGAAGAAGCTAAAAATAACTATGTGCTGCTTCTCACAATTATGCCTGCCTCCCACTGTTTGGTTATGAACCGTGTATGCAGGAAGAGCAGCATTCTGGTCTATGATGCTAAGGGACTTTCAACACAAAGCTAGAAAGGGCCAACTATGGATCTACTTCCTAGTCATTGATTTTTGAAAATTTCCATTCTTTTAAATTTCTTTTTTTTTTTTTTTCAAAATTTATTTCATTTTATCTGAAAGGCAGAGAGCTAGAGGGACAAAGAGAGAGGGCTTCCATCTGCCATTTCACTCCCCAAATGTTCCCAACATCCAGAGCTGGGCCAGACTGAAGCCAAGAACCTTGAACTCAAACTGGGTCACCCAGGAGGGTGGCAGGGATGCAAGAACTTGAGCCATCGCTTGCTGCCTCTCGGGGTGCACGTTAGTAGGAAACTGGGATCAAGAGGAACTGGGACTCGAACCCAGACACATACGGGATGTAGGTGTCCCAGGTCTTAACCACTGCGGCAAATACTCCCCTAGCCATTGATGTTTATGGTCTAACCAATAAACCATAGAAGGCCTGGGACCTGGGTGAGGACCATGAAGTTTCAAATCGTCATGCTCAGTGGGGTGGCATCCATAGAGCCAGGCCTGTATCCTTCACATTCACATAGAAACATTTACTGTCCCCAGGCTCATCCAGGGTTGGGCCTCATAACAAGAATATTTAGTACTTTCCAAGGTACTACCAGAGAAGAGAAAGGTCAGATGAGCCCCCAGCACAGTTTTATATCTACTGAGTAGCAATGAGTTTTGTTCTGGACACACCAGGAATTTTACCAGCACTATTTTCAAATGTAAATTCTGCTGACGTAGAGCATGCCATGCCTACCAGTAGCATTTGTGGCATTTTTCTGTCTAATATAAGTTATATTGCAGTCTGATGTACTTCCTGAAAAGTCAATGAGCACTCGAGTCGTAGGTCAATGACTTCACAAAGGGGATGCACCCTAGAAACCTGAAGCAGAGTGTCACCCACACCTCAAAAGCCCCCGTTCTGTCCCCTTCCACTCACAGCCTGTCTTCCTTCATTACCCTGGCTTGTAACATCCGAGACGAACTCTGTGCATACAGAATCATGCAACATGTGCCGTTTTGCATGTGCGTCTATTGCACGGCATCCTGCTGTGATGTTTGCCTGTGTGTTTGCGTGCAGCCATAGGTCATGCTGTCTCACTGTCGTGTGATAGATGTCAAGCAGTTCTTCCCTTTTGTATAGATATTTGGCAAATTTCCTTATGGGTCACTGTGACTAGCATTTCTTTTGGCAAACACATACAGGCATGTTCACTGCATACAACATAAGTACTTCAGAAAGTCCATGGAAAAAATGGAAATAAATGGTAGGTTTATTTCAGTGAAAAAAAAAAAAAACTTTGAAAGCTATGCCCAGGGTCATAGCATAAATTTTCCATAAACTTTCTGAAGTTCTCTTGTGTGTTTTTGGTGTAGTTCTAGTAATTGCATTACATGTTGAGCATCCCTAATCTGAAAATGTGAAATCGGGAATGCTGCAGAATCTGCCACTTTTTTATCTCTGCAATGATAGCACAAGTGAGAACTTTCACAGCTGAACTCGTGTGACAGGTTGTAGTAGAAACCCTGATGCACTAACAATACTGCGTGAAATATCCTTCAGGCTGTGTATGTATGAAACAGAGACAAATTGCATGTTTAGCCGTGGGTCCCATCCCCAATATATCTCATTAGGTATATGCAAATTTTCAAAATAAAAAAAAATCTGAAATCTAAAACAAACATTTTGGATACGAGATATTCAACATGTATCATATAGCTACAATGCAAGCATGAAATCCAGTAGTAAATCATAATATTCTAAGAGTATTCAACTGTATTAGTTATAGTTTTAGTAGTAAGTACGCATATTAGTTTATATTAATATTTTAATATTATATGCCAACATGTCTGTAGTTTATTGCAACATGTTTATATAATTTTTTTATTAGGAAGACAGCCATACATTTGTACACCTAGTGATTTTATTGGTTTCCCATTCTTAATTAGCTTGAGTAGCATTTTAAATTATATGTCATTTCCTTTTTTAAAAAGATTAATTTGGGGCCAGCATTGTGGTCTAACAGGTTAAGCTGCCACCTGCAATGCCAGCATCCCATATGGGAGCGAGTTCAACTCCTGGCTTCACTTTTGATCCAGCTCCCGGCTAATGTGCCTGGGAAAGTAGTGGAAGATGGCCCAAACCCTTGGGCCCCTGCACCCACATAGGAGACTTGGAAGAAGCTCCTGGCTCTCTGGCTTTGGCCTGGCCCAGCCCTGGCATTGCAGCCATTTGGGGCGTGAACCAGTTGATAGAAGATTTCTATCTCTGCCTCTCTCTCTCTCTCTCTCTCTCTCTCTCTCTCTCTTCCTCTCTCTCTCTCTTCCTCTCTCTCTCTCTCTCTCTCTGTCACTCTACCTTTCAAATAAAATAAATATTTAAGAAAAAAAGATTAATTTATTTCTTTGAAAGGCAGAGTGACAGAGAGGAGATTTTCATCTGCTGGTTCACTCCCCAAATAGTCACAACAGCCAGAGACCAAAGCCAGAAATGCCACACTTCACCCAGGTCTCCCACGTGGGTGGCAGGGGCACAAGCACTTGATTCACCCTCTGCTGCTTTCCCAGGTGCATTAGTAGTGAGCTGGATCAGAATTAGAGCATCAGGGACTCAATTAGGCACTCCCAATTTGGGAAGTTGGCATCACAATCAACAGACTAACCCATTGAACCAAAACACCAGCCTCTTTATAACATATCATGATGTACAGTGTTTTTTTGAATGAGGACATATAAAAATTCAAATTTTGGAAAACATGATTTTCTTCGCTCCTGAAAGGAAAGTACTAGCAAAAGATGTTTATATGCGGAATGATTTATTCAGTGAAACTTAAGCACAGCTGGATTGACAGCTGTTCAACTATTAAACCTATTCCTATTACTAAGCATTTCATGAAGTGTTGCTCCACCAGTCTGGACCACCATTGGTGGATAAAGGAAAAGGCGTTCTTAAGATCAGCTCCAACAGACACATGCCCGTTGGTTTCTCTGCAATCTCACTTTACACCCCTTCTCTGTGCCAGCCTCCAAATGGGATTACATTCTACACAACTGTACCTTCTATCTTAAAATATTTTAGGAACACAAACCGAACAAAACTCACCCCCTGTCAGTGCTTGAAGAAGACTTAGATGGTGATAATATCTAGAGATCAAAAGCCCTTCACATAATATCTGAGAACATAACAACAACAACCAGAACCAGAAGGCAGGTGCATTGGTCCCAGTTCAAAACTGTCTCATTGACTACTTCACACAGCTGCTTTGGGCAGAATCTCTTTTTGGGCCATAAAACGTGTTATTTCTCCCTGACATTTGTGCTGATTTCCGTTTCTTCCTCTGCTAGAGATGGTAAAAGTTTGATAAGACTATATATCAAGATCTAAAACTCTCTCTACCCAGGATGCCATTTCTGTCATTTCCTGAAAGACATGATATTGCAAGAACATGATTCCGAGATAAGGGAGAGGGTGAGGGTAGATAAGGTGCTCTCCTCAAAGTTATGAGGAAAACCTGTCACTTGGAAGTTACGGCAGCCAAACTCCTGCTTCTGTACTTTTTCCCCTGGTTTTACGTCTGTCTTCTTTTTTTCCTATGTTAGCGAACGACTGAAGCAGCATTGCTAAGCTGATGTGAGACAATGGGGCCAAGAGAACAGCAGCATAGTCTAAACTGCAGTGCAGTCCCGTCCCATCTCCCATTAACTCCCTCTGTCAACTTGTCAGGCACATAACCACTCTCAGTTTCCTCTAATAGAAAAGCAGATTACACATCACTGAATCCCATTGGAAACTCACATGAACGTGTGGGGGATATTTAGGAAAAACCCTCTGAAAATGTAGCGATGTCAACCTGTAAAGTGATTTTTGGGTTTTAGCTCTTCCGAGGAAGGACTTTTGGAGGAAGCAGGACAGTCCATCAATAACGGTGAGTACAGACTCCCTCCTCCTGCTGTTCCTATACCTGGACAGTGCTACCGCTGTGTTTATGTGTGTTTGTGCACGTGTACATGCATATGCATGCAGGAGAATGTTTAATGTCTTTAAACTGTCTGCAAAGCACACTTCAGCACTTTCGAGGCAAAAAAACGCTGACTCAGCATCTATACGCTCATGACTATGCAAAGATTGCTTCTGCCATGATTGCTCAGCTAACAACTACTGCTGTGAGAAAAGAAGCTTGCAAAATGTGTGTGTGTGTGAGCACACACCCCCATGTATTTACTGTTTGGCAGAGGATTGTGTACATGAGTGTGTATTATGGGGGCGGGTTCTTACGGGTGAGTGTCAGTGAGGTTCAGAGGTAGCACGTGTATAGCTGAGGGTGCTCTCATAAACATGTAGATACATAGTATGATTATGTAGTTGTGTAAGCCTTAGAATGTATGTAGATGTTCAGGCATGCGTGCGTGCGTGTATGTGTGTGTGTGTGTGTGTGTTCCACCTGATTTGCTGTGACCTTGATCTGGTTATCTGGTAGGATGCTCCAGCTTTGAAGATGACCTGACCCTTGGAGCAGAGGGTGAGTGGCGCAGCTCTCTGAAGCTGGCTGGGGTCAGGGAAGAGTCTGTACAGTGGATGAATTAAGGACAGAATGGGAAGGAAGAGTTTCAGGAGGCAGCATCCCTGGGGTCTCACATGCAAGGAAAGAACTATCTCACTAGGATCCAACTTGAAGCACAGCAGGCTATCATGATTCCTTTGGCCTCTAGAAAGATAATATTAAAAATCACCATGACATTTGATCCCAGATATCTTTGAGACTGTCTTCTGTACAGGAAGCCCACATGAAGTCTGAGGACTGGGTAAGAGAGAGATACGGCACTGCAAGAAAACAAGGGATTGAATAAAGGCTGGAGGCACACAGCCTGCCAGTGTGTCCTGGGGCCCAGGCAGACTCATGGTGGGGCAGGAAGAGGACCTGGAGAGTGGCTTGATCTCCTCTAGGCGCAAGGGCTCTCGCCTGAATGTCATTGTGGATCATAAGCTCAGGGGCCCCAAACCAGTTGTCCCTTGTCACATCTGTTCCCTGTCCACTGCCGTGCCTAGTAAGTTTGAGACTTCATTAAAAAAAGAATTCATGGGGCTAGCCTGCAGCTGCAGCCGAGGAAAATAGAGGGAGTTGAGTTTTCAATTCAGAGGAGCAAATCAAGTGATTGGCATTTTCCCTTCTAACTTGCTCTTGCTTTCTGTCCTTTGTGCAGCCACATTGCTGGCCACCAACGGCAAGCTCTTCCCCAGGTAAGTGTCAATCAGATTCAGCAGGCTGAATGGTCTCCTTCAGGAGACAGTAAGCTAACATCAGATCAAAGAGGTGACAACAAAGAATGTGAAATGACGATAAACTTCATGGTCTGTGATTATTTTCGAATTTACTACAGATGGATGAAATGGTCATTTTTCCATGCAATTATTAATAGTCATTGTCTATATTCCCACCAAACTAGGGTTGTTCTGCTTTTTACTTGTTAAACTTCTCATTTGACAAAAAGAAAAAGAACAGAGGACTAAAGACTCATAGTAGAGGATGAGATTTTCCCAACAGCAATGAGGGGACAGACTGAGGTTCTTTCTGCAGGGGGTCTGAAGGGACCCAGTAAGGGTCGCCTTGAAGCCAAGGAGCCTCCTATGACATGAGCTTTGATCTCTGCAGGAGATTCCTCCAGACGGCCAGGCCCTGCCAGCTACATGATCTTGGCTGTAGTTTGGCTTCCAGCAGCATGACTGGTGGGACCACCCAGACCAGTTCAAGGTAGGCGCTAAGCTTGGCAGATGTGGGAGGAGAGGGAAGAATGAGAGGCAGTGGGGAATGGAACCAAGAGCCAGTGCCCATTTTTTTCTGGGACATCTTACTGAAGTCTCATGGATACTTTAGAATTCGGATGATATTTGCTTCAAGAATACTGTGGGGGTGGGGAGCAGATATTTGGAAGAGCATTTTTCAGTAAGCGTTTCGAGTCCAAGCTCTACTACCTCCAAACTAGCTTCCTACTAATGTGCAACCTGGGAGGCAGCAAATGATTGCTCAAGTACTTGGTTCCCTGCCACCCACCTGGGAAACCTGGATCGAGCCCTGGCTACTGGCTTCAGACACGTAGGGAGTGAACCAATGGGTGAAAGATCTGTGGGTGTGTGTGTTTGTTCACGCATGTGTGCACACCTTCCTCTCAAATAAAAGTTGAAAAATTTTAAAGAGTAGGCATTGTGGCACAGCGGGTTAAGGTGCCACTTGGGGCATCTAAATCCCATATAAAAGTGCCAGGAATCAAGTCCCATCTCTACTTCCAATCCAGCTTCCTGCTAATATGCACTTTGGGAAGCAGTGGATGATGGCTCTAGTACTTGGGTCCCTGTCATTCATGTGAGAGACCCAGATTAAGATCCAGGCTCCTGGCTTCAGCCTGGCCCAGCCCCTGCTGTTGTTAGCATTTGGGGGCTGAACAAGAAAATAGAATTTCTCTCTCTTTCTCTCTCTCTCTGTTGCCCTGCCTTTCATATAAATGAAAATGAATAAACAAAATTATTGAAAATGTATGAAGAACTGGGGGTGCAGAAGAATCTCAGAGCTGAATGTAATGTATAAAACATGGATGAGCCTCTCCCACTGAACTTGTGCCTCACGAGGGAGAACACTGGAACCATCACTGTTCCTGAAGTCACTGTAGGTGCTAATAAACAGTGTCGTGACTAACTGATTAATTATTGGCTGACTGAAGCAATGCCATATTAACACATTCAGACAATTTCACACCCCATACGTAGGCCAGGCAGTGGCTGTAGGGAATTCTAAAAGGTGAAACAGACAGACAGCTGGCCTCCAGGAACTCAACACTTCCATAGAATGAACACGAGAGACACAGTTATGATCCTAAAGCAAGGTGGGAAGTGAGGGGAACCAGGGTTGTATAATGAAAAGCATCAGGACTTTGCAGTCAAAGCTGGAAGCTGCGACCTGATGCTGAGACTAACGTTTTGTTCATGAATATTTTCAGGGATTTAGCCTCACTGATCTTCAGCCCAAGCCACACCCCAGTTCAATTAGAATGAGAATGTCTGCAGCTAGGATTCAAGTATCTAATTTTTCTTTAAGTCCCCCAAGGTAACCCTAGTATATGGCCATGGATGAGAGCCACTCACCCAGCCTCTCCCCACACACCCATACTCTTAGGAGACAGTATGAGTACAAGAGTGGCTCCAGAGGAGCCAGCTGTCAGCTCATAATTACCAAGTTGGCCCCTATTACGACCAAACTGTCCCTCATCCTCTCTGAGGAGGGCGGCAGTGACTACCCAGAGTCTGAGGTCACTCACCGTTCCCCTTGGCACTACTGTTTGAAATGCAGTTATTAAGTGCTAGTGTCACCCAGCCCCATGGTACGCAGGTTTGGAGGTAGACACAGGTCTGTACCAGAGTGATGTGGAGAGGGAGGGGGAGAAGAGAGAGAACAAGAGGGAGGGGAAGATCCATTTGTGACACCAAACTTCTGTCCTGAACACAGTGCTACAAATGGAGTATACTTCCCAAAATCAGGTTTTGAACATAGCTGTGGATTAATTTTCACTCTGAGGGTGAGGATAAAATGAGTTCTGTACTTCTTATATACTTAATAGTATATAAATGCTATTGTCCCACATGCAGGCTAGGTAGCAAGTTACAGAGCACTTAGCAAAAGCCAGATGTGCCACAGCACATGCAAGGGAGAATTGCCCAGTTAGTAACACACCCACAAAGTGTCTTTGCATCTATACTTTTTATTTTTTCAAAGCCCTTTCATGCTTATTTAAATTTTTCTTCTTTTTCAATGAGTTGGTCAAAGTACAAGGCTAAACTTCTGTTCTGTTTTATAGCCAGGATTGCTTGCAGTTCTCTCATTTTGGACGGAGGATGTAGGTTCAGAGAAGTGAAAGCTTTTCTGGACGTCACAGTGGAAGGTGAAAAAGTGCCCAGAAAGGAGTTTCCATCTCTTGACATGTTTATGAGCTACCCTGAGTCACTCCAGGTCTCACCATTGTCCCCTATTTACCCAAACTCCCTCCTGGCAGCATCTCAGACATTCTGGACAAGGTGCAAGAAGACGCCGAAGCCGTCCTCTTCAACCTGGGCTTCGGCCAAGAGGCCCACAGAGACACTTCGCGGATCCCTGCCCGATTTTTCACCACCCCCTCTCAGGCCAAAGGCATTGACTTCCAGCTCTTCCTGAAGGCCCAGGTGCGGAGGATTGAGATGGAGGACCCCTGCCTCATGCTGGCCAGTGAGTGTCCTCATGGACTCCCACTCCACCCCCTGAACTTCTGGCCTTTCACAGCAGGGCCCACGGGCTCCAGTTCCCACTTTCTCTCCACTCTTCTATTTCCTCTCACACTGTCTTCCTGCAGGAAGGAGAGCTGGGATGCCTGCCTCTTTCTCTTCCAGGCCACTGGGGCTTCCTCTAAGACTTGGCTGCTTTAGTTGAATCAGATCGGCACAATGGCTTTCAATCTTACTCCCACTTCCTGTTCCCAAGGGGAGCATCTACGGTGAGATGGGGGAGTCAAGAGTTCAAGAAAATGAAGAAAGGGAAACTCGAGCATCAGAAACCCTAGAAACAGGAAACAGTAGTGGGGAAACTGGCAGCCTCTCTGAGTTTTGATTTGGGGAAGGCTTTTGAAGGAGAGATTTGCTGATGATCCCTGGACTCACCATCTTCTGCTCTTGTATCTAGGCAGGTTTAAGCAGGTGCAAACCCTGGCTGTCACTGCCGATGCCTTCTTCTGCCTCTACTCCTATGTGTCCAAGACGCCTGTCCAGAAGTTCACACCGTCCCACTTGCTCTGGAATTACAACCCATCTGATGTGCCCTCCATCAGGATTCAGGCCCCAGAGCCTGAACCCCAGTCACCCCGAGACCGCCTCCGGAAAGCTATCTCCAAAATGTGCCTGTATACTGGTTCCCGGGATCGGCTGTCACTGCCCCCCACCCCCCAGAAAAGGAACAGTTTGGACCAAGTGGTGTGGGAAGTGATGGACAGAGTGAGAGGAGAGAAACTAGTCCTCCAGCAAGGCTCTGGGATTGAGCGAGACCCACGGGAAGGTCCTGTACTCCCCGTCGGCAGCATGGAGCTGTCCCTTTCTTCCTCTCCATGTGCTCCCCACCCTAAAGAGGAAACACAGCAGACAATGCCCATGGTGTTCTCACCATCACAAACTCTGGAGCCTATCTGCAAGGCACCCTGTTGCACACATTCTCTGCCTAGAGAAGATCCACGGTGGAGTGCAAACCCTGCACAGGTGCAGAGAGAACTGTGGGAGCTACAGGCCACCGCCGAGGGAGCCCATTCCGCTGAGGATGAGCCTTTCTGGAAAAGGAAGAGGAGGGCAAGAAAGAGCCTGTTTCAGAAGCAACCCCTGGACACAAGGACCGAGCCATCGGACCTGTTCCCCAAACAGCAGAAGTGGACGCTGAGCCCAGGGAGGTCAGAACCGCGTCAGGCTCAAATCTACCAGCTGCAGGGTGCATTTTACTGGGAGGAGGTGAGTGAGCTGGAGGTGTGTGGTGAAGGCTGGCAGAGAAAGGCTCTGGATTCTTGTCCAGAAAGTTAAGCAGTAGGAAATCTTGGGCAAAGGAGATGCAGCCCTGGCTATTGTAGGCATTTGGAGAGTGAATCAGGGGATAGGAGATTTCTCTCTCTCTCTCTCTCTCTCTCTCTGTGGGTGTGTGTGTTCAAATAAATAAATAATGAAGGAAAGAAACCATTGGAAATGAGTTAATACATTTAGAAAGAGAAATGAGTCTAGTTTCTTAAGGGTGTTCAGGTTTACAGAAATGCTTTTATAATTGTTTTTACTGCTGATTGTTTTACTTTATTTATCTGAAACACACACACACAGAGCACTTGCATCCACTGATTCACTCCCCAAACACCTGCAACATCCAGGGCTGAACTAGGCTGAAACCAGGAGCCAGAGCTCCATCCAGATCCCCCACGTAAGTGGCAGGGACCCAAGTGCTTGAACCATTGTCTGCTACCTCCCAGGATGCCCATTAGCAGGAGGCTGGGGTGCTAGTGGTATAGCTGGGACTTGAACCAGCCCTCCAAAATGGGATGCCGGTCTCCCAGGTGCCCACTTTAACCTCCCTCACCACGACACCTGCCCTGCTTCTGTGAGTCTCATCTGATCTGATCTGACCTCATCAAGCATACCTGCCCTTGTCATTAGCAGAGGTGTTCATAAGACTGCAAATGGAAGCTGGGCCACAAAGCTATGAAGTCAAACATGTTCTCTTCTGTTTTGACAAATATGTCACCATAAGCCCATTCAGAATTCTCAGACGCTTAGGACTTCTGTGCTAGAACACAGCAGTGTGGACAGAGCCAAGCCCAGCCCCAGCTGTTCCCTGTCTCCCCATGCCTAGATCTTTCCTCCACTGTAAGGGCCTTCTGCACATATGCGCGAGCACCCCAGACCGCACATTCAAATGCCGTAACCCTGTACCCATATAAGCAGCCATTGACCGGTCATCAACCAGGTGAATACACTAATGGACGGTCAGACACAGGGCAAAGCCAGTACAGGGGCCTGCCAGCGTTTCAAGCCTTTGATCAGCAGGTCTGGGGATTCTGGGTAATCAGGCATGCTTCCCCAGGACTAAGAGCAGGTTTCAGATGGGCATATCCTCTGATATCACCAACTCTTCACGCTGTGGCCCTGCTAAACCTCAGGACTCCTCTGGTGTGGATCTACAGATGCTACTACAGACGGCCACAGAGTGTGGGAATCCTTGGGAAAGTTCTCCAGTACTTAACATAAACAGAAGCCATGACTGTTGGCAACGTCATTTACATGTTTTTCACCTCTCACAAACGTCCAGCTGCACCTCAACTCCTGCTCTCCCCACTCCTGGGTTCCTGGCACAGCAGAAAAGTCTCTCAAGTGTGCTCAGACTCCTTCCTAAACCTTCCTGCCACCCTGCACCTTCCCAGTGCACCTGCCTCCTTGTTTCTGATGGATCTGCTGGGATTTTGGTTACAGATGCAAAGCAACAGTGAGGAGGAGGAGAGCCCTTGGTCCAGCATATCCAGGCACCCCAACATCTACCAGATTTGTGCTAGCAAAGACTCAAGAAGTAAGTGCTTTTTTTTTTCTTTTTACTACCTACCTACTAGGACCACAACGATAATGGAATCAGGGATAATGTGGGGTTTCTCCCCGCCCCCAACATGGTAATAATTGAAATCTTCCTTGAATTAACAAGTCTTGCTTAGAGCTCCGTCCATTTTGGATACCCTGGTAGCATCCAAAGTGGGATATTCCTATCCCAATACCTCTTTCAGCTAATACTCCAAAATTTCTGTGTTACTTGCCCTCTTTCATAAAGATCATTATGGTTCTAATTTTTTAATTCTGTTTCTCAGGCCGGCGCCGTGGCTTAACAGGCTAATCCTCTGCCTTGCGGCGCCAGCACACCGGGTTCTAGTCCCGGTTGGGGCGCCGGATTCTATCCCGGTTGCTCCTCTTCCAGGCCAGCTCTCTGCTGTGGCCAGGGAAGGCAGTGGAAGATGGCCCAAGTCCTTGGGCCCTGCACCTGCATGGGAGACCAGGAGAAGCACCTGGCTCCTAGCTTCGGATCAGCGCGATGCGCCGGCCTCAGCGGCCATTGGAGGGTGAACCAACGGCAAAAAGGAAGACCTTTCTCTCTGTCTCTCTCTCTCACTATCCACTCTGCCTGTCCAAAAAAAAAATTCTGTTTCTCTATGGGTTTTGGATTTTAACGACTCTTCTGACTGTCCTGCTGACTACTTTTATCTCTGAGGGTATGACTGTATGGATGCAAGTCACCCCTTACCTGTAGAGGATATGTTCTGAGACCCCAAATGAATGCCTAAAACCATGGGTAGTACCCAAGCCAATAGTACCAAACCCTGGAAGCTTCCTGAATGCACGCACTGTGGCACCACAGCAGCCGATCTCATAACTGACATAACAGGTGCCAGCGTACACAGAGAGGATACTTTGAATAAAGCGATGATTCATGTCCTGAATGCGAGATTTCATCAACTTACTCACAACAGGGCTCAATTTGAAATGCGTGAGTTGTTGATCTCTGCATTTTTCATTTATTATTTTTGGACTGTGGTTGACCACAGGAACTGAAATGACGCCAAGTGAAACTGAAGGTAAGAGGGGATAACAGCACACTGTCACTCTCAGGGGAGGTAAATGTTAGAGGGCAGCACCAGCATCTGTGACGGTGAGAACATTTAAGACGGCTGCCCTCTGTCTAGCGTGGAGAGGGCTGGACATCCTCAGCCAGGGAAAAGTCAAACAAACGGAAAAGCCAACAACTCTTCCGGGACCCAGCAGAGAGATGGGCATCAGGGAACAACCACTGCTGTCAAACCAAAGAAACTGACAAGCAAACACGGAGATTTGTGCCTTCCCAGAGAAGAAACCCCCAGGCCTCCACAGGAACCAGGACCGAAGTCGAAAAACCCAGACTACAGTGAGGGAGCTGCTGGGGATCAGTGTGTCTGCACATGAGTTAGAAACCCTGGGAGGATCCAGCCACCAGGGTCCCTGCTCTTCCGGGACTAGTACTTCCCGAAGCTTGAGCAAGTTCTCTTACGCTCTGGCAGGGGAGGAGTAAAGGATCTCTTCTGAGAGACCCCAGAGCTCTGTTCTTCTCAGCAAGACCCCGGCCTCACAAACTTCCAGTTCCCAGACGCTAACCTGCTGGGGGAAGGGAAGCAGCTAACTCCAGCCACTCTGGCTGTCCTGTCCCACTGAAGGGGGAGGCGGCTGGGGTGCCCGCGTGAAGTCCACAGTCCAAGGTACAAACTCGCTAAGAGGCTGAGGGCTGTAGCACACAGTCTCCTCTAGCTTACCACCACGTCTCTGAAGTTCCTTGTAGCAGGAGCATCACTCCTAAAAAATGATGAGATGTTTACTAAAAGATACAGGATGAAAGACAAGGCAGGCGTCAGAACGAGGCTCGGCTGTCTCGGTGATGCTGGAATGATCATGTTGGAATTGAAAACGACTGTGATTAACACACAAACATGCTGTGCTCTGAGCGTCGGTTCCTCCCCAAATTCATGTCCTGGCACCTAACACCCAATGTCATACTATTAAGAGGTGGGGTGCTTAGGTCACAAGGAAGGGCTCAACCAGCATGAATGGAGTTAGCGCCCTTGTCTAAGAAGCCTGAGGGAGCCCCTTGCCCCTCCCTGGGGGAGGCTACAGCAAGAAGATGCCTTCCATGGAGCAGAGAGCCAGCCTCCCCAGCACCGTCACCTCGACTTCCTGGCCTCCGTAATCATGAGAAGAATTTCCGTTGTTTACGGATTACCCAGTGTAGTTTGTTACAGGCACTGAACAGATGGAGACAGAGGGGCTGTGGTGGATAATGCAGGCTGTGGACAGGAACAGATGAGCAGTGAGGGCAGAGAAAAGGAAATCCTAAGAAACAGTAAAATAAAGAAAGACTAGAAGTCCAAAACGGAAATGACGAATGTCTTGGATGGGCAGTGGCAGACTGGACATGACCGAGGAAGGAATGTCAGCGTGAGGGTACGTAGATAGAAGCTGCCCGAAGTGCAAAGACAGCAAAGATCGAGACCAAAAAGAACGAGCGAGAAATGTGGGACAACCATAAAAGGTGTAATGTGTTATGGAAATACCGGAAGATGAAGAAAAAAATAAAAAACAGGAAAAAGGGAAACACTTGGAACAGTAATAATCACAGAGAATGTTAATGTCAGACACCAGACTACGGATTTGGAAGCTCAGATAACACTGAGCAGGAAAAATGGAAAAATAAAATAAAAGCCAACCTACCACACCTGTACATATCACATCAAACTATAGAAAATCAAAGACTGGACAGAAGCCTTCAAAAGGCACCTTCTTTATAGAGGGCTGGAGGCAAGCATTACCCCAGATTTCTTCTCAGGAGCCTTGCAAGAAGAGAATGAGCGAAATATTGAAAGGGTTGGGGCGGGGGGAGCTTCCCAACTAGAATTCTATACCCAGTGAAATTATCATTCAGGTTTAAGGGGGAAAAAAAAGATGACTTTGTCAGGTAAACGGAGGTTTAAGAAAGTTGCTGCCAGTAAACCTCTCTTGTAAAAAACAGTAAAAGAAATTCTTTAAAGAGAAAGGAGATAATAAAGTCAGAAACTTGGATCCACATGGAGAAAGGAAGAACACCAAGGAATAAGTGAAAGTAAACTATAAATTCATAATTTTCTTATTTCTTGATTGATAGCTGTTCATTCAAAGTAACAACAGGGTGTTCAATTTTTGTGTATGTGTGTGTATATATATGCATATACATATGTTTATCAGTACACATACACACACACACTCACCTGTAAGTAAAACGAATCACAACAATTATAAAAGAGATGAGAAGACAAGTCCAACTTCCTGCTAATGCATCATGGGAAACAGCAGGGGACGTTTCAGCTACTTGGGTCCCTGCCACCCCTGTGGGAGACCTTGAATTGAGTTCCCAACTCACAGCTTCCACTTGGCTCAGCCCAAGCTGTCTCAGGCATTTGGGAAGAGAACCAGTCAAGGGCAGATCTCTCGGTCTTTCTGCCTTTCAAAGAAATAAAAACAAATTAATTAATTAATTTTACATCTTTTTAAAGATAATTTTATTTTGGTACAAAAAATTTCTGAAATCCATGCATAATTTTTTCACAGCATCATTTTCCATGAATTTTTTTAAAGAGTTATTTTATTTATTTGAAAGACAGAGTTACAGAGAGAGGTAGAGACAGAGAGAGAGGTCTTCCATCCGCTGGTCCACTCCCCAGATGGCCACAACTGCTGCAGCTGCGCCGATCCGAAGCTGGGAGCCAGGAGCCTCCTCCAGGTCTCCCACGTGGGTGCAGGGGCCCAAGGACTTGGTCCATCTTCTACTGCTTTCCCAAGCCATAGCAGAGAGCTGGATTGGAAGAGGAACAACCGGGACTAGAACCAGCACCCGTATGGGATGCCAACGCTTCAGGCCAGAGCTTTAACCCGCTGTGCCACAGTGCCAGCCCCTCCATGAATTTTTAAAAGATTTCTTGAAATTTGCAAATGAGGTAAACCACTACGAAAGGGGGGGGGGGTATAACTGATACACTAATAAAAGAGAGAAATGCAAACATAAAAATGCTAAATGAAAAGCACAAAAATGCAGAAAAGAATAGAAATAGACAAAAATAAAAAGAAGAATGAGGTTAACAAAAAGGGAGCAATAATGAATGTGATAGATAAAAACACAACTGAATTAGTCCTAACTCTGAACATCAGTGGGTCTAAATATAGCAATTAAAGACCAGAGATGGTCAAAGTGGAGCAAGAAAAATGACCCAGCTGCTTGGTGTCTACAAGAAATCTACTTTAAATATGAAGACCCATGTAGATTAAGAGTAAATGGGGGTGGGACCAGCGCAGTGGCATAGCTGGTAAAGCCGCCCCCTGCAGTGCTGGGATCCCATATGGGCACCGGTTCGAGTCCTGGCTGCTCCACTTCCGATCCAGCTCTCTGCTATAGCCTGGGAAAGCAGTAGAAGATGGCCCAAGTCCCTGGGCCCTTGCACCCACATGGGAGACCTGGAAGAAGCTCCTGGCTCCTGGCTTCGGATTGGCCCAGCTCTGGCCATTGTGGCCATCTGGGGAGTGAACCAGCAGATGAAAAAGCTTGCCCTCGCTTGCTCTCTCTCTCTCTCTCTCTCCCTCCCTCTCACTCTCCCTCTCTATAACTCTGCCTTTCAAATAAATAAATTTTAAAAAAAAAGAGTGAATGAGTGGACAAGGATATACAATACTAATACTAATCAAAAGAAAGCAAGAACAGCTATGTTAATTTCAGACAGACTTTAAAGCGGGAAAAGTTATTAGGGCTAAAGAGGAGCATTACATACTGATAAATGCATTGATTTTCAAAAAAGACAACAATACTTAGTGTATATGCACCTAACAAGAGTGTCTAAGTGATGCAAAAACCTGGCAAGAACTGAGGTGAGCTAGTTTAGTCTAGCAATGATGGTGTGCAAGTCCCACATCAGAGCACCTAAGGGTGTTTGTTTGTTTGTTTGTTTGTTTTTATAGGTAGAGTTATAGACAGTGAGAGAGAGAGACAGAGAGAAAGGTCTTCCTTCCATTGGTTTACTCCCCAAATGGCTGCTGCGGCCAGCACTGTGCCGATTGGAAGCCAGGATCCAGGTGCTTCTTCCTGGTCTCCCATGCGGGTACAGGGGCCCAAGCACCTGGGCCATCCTCCACCGCCCTCCCAGGCCACAGCAGAGAGCTGGACTGGAAGAGGTACAACCAGGACTGGAACCCGGCGCCCATATGGGATGCCGGTGCCACAGGCGGAGGATTAACCAAGTGAGCCATGGTGCTAGCCCCAGCACCTAAGTTGAATACACAGCTCCAGCGCTGGTCATTGTGGTTAGCTGGGGAGTGAATCAGCAGATGGAAGATCTCTCTCTTCCCATCCTCTGCCCCCCTAACTCTGACTTTCCAAAGTAAATAAATAGATCTTTAAAAAAATAATAAAAGACACTCTGAGGGTAAGTTCTCCTCCTAGAGCCCTTTCACACTCAGCTATAGCATACAGAATTGGAAACGTAAATTAACTACTGCACTCATCAAATTCAAACTGAATACATGTAGTACATTCTCCATAGCTAGACTTCCTTGCCAAAAACAGATTTACCCTACAACACAAAGCTGTGCTTATTTGTGATGTGGCCAGCAGATGTCAGCCTCACTCAAGAAAAATGCCAAGATGCCCAGCAGAGCAGGCTGGGTGCAGATCTGTGTGGTTGTAGGTTTCTGGGAAATTCGTGCAATACCCACAGCATCCGTTACTCTAAACAAAACTGTCCCATCTTTGGCTAAATGTCAGTGTCCAGGAATATTATAATTGATTTGCCAGGGAAATGACATCGCTAAGGTGGGGTAGCTGTTTGATACAGCAATAAAGCTACAGCTTGGGAGGCCTGCATCCCATATCAGAGTGCCGAGTTCTGTCTTGCTAATCCACACCCTGGGAGGCAGCCCGTGATGGCTCAAAAACTTGGATCCCTGCCACCCACATGGGAGACCCAGATGGAGTTTGTCTCCCGGCCTCCCCTGGCTCAGCCACATCTGTGGAGGGTGTTTGGGGATGGAACCAGTGGATGGATGACAATCTTTCTCTATCTCTCAAATAAATGAAAATAAGCAAAAACTAAATAAAGACAGCATTTCCAGGAGTAAAGCGTTTCAAGTAGTTATCTTCTGTTTTCTGCCAGGGTGATGGGATTTCCTTATCGCAGGAGAGATTACTGTCAGAAATGCTGTGTTCCATTGATCTAAAGGCACACACATCTCCACACTCTAACACTTATGCAATCAGCATGTGTCTTGCAATTGGTAGTGCTAACTTACTTTCTTTTAACTTTTAAAAATGGAATAGAAAATAACCATGTGCCTTACAAAATATGGTTTATCAGATTCAGTGACCTACATAATTGTAGAAATTAAATGTACAGAGTCTCTCAAGCAAATGAGGGAAATATTTTGTAGATTTCCCTTTTATAATTACCTAGAAGAATGAAAGATTTCTTCTTTGATAGCGTAGCCTTTGCTGAGGCAAGGGGTCTCAGTGGTTCCCAAATCTGATTAATGTTTTAGACATTTGTTTAATTATCTTTGTTTGAAAAAGATTTATTTATTTATTTGAAAGTCAGAGTTACACACATAGAGAACGAGAGAGAGAGAGAGGTCTTCCATCCATGGGTTCACTCCCCAAATGGCCACAAAGGCTGGAGCTGCGCCGATCTGAAGCCAGGAGCCAGGAGCTTTTTCCCGGTCTCCCACGTGGGCGCAGGGGCCCAAGGACTTGGGCCATCTTCTACTGATATCCCAGGCCATAGCAGAGAGCTGGATCAAAAGTGGAGCAGCCGGGACTCGAACCAGCACCAATATGGGATACCAGCACTGCAGGCAGCAGCTTTACCCAGCACACCACAGCGCTGGCCCCTAATTATCTCTTCACAATGTCTCCCAATCTACTCTTCTATCACCCTTTAAGAAATCATGGCAGGGGCCTATGAAAACAGTTCAATATTGCCAAGATGAATGTCTGTGCAATGCATATGGAAGGAGGAACTTCACCACCTAAGGCAGAGCTGGGTGGGATGGGTTCTCAGACTTAAGAAGCACCAGTCCCATGTATGCTGCTTTTAGAATCTGTAATGATCTCCCAAAGTGAAGGACGTCCCATCACAGTGCTGTATCAAGTCCCAGCTGTTAATCTACTACTTTTTAGCAGCTACAGGAGAGATGTGAGCATGGGCACAGTGGGTGTTGCTCGGAACACACAACTGAGTAGGCAAATCGGGGTTAGCACAGCCCTGCTGAGCTCGCCTTACAGAAGTCAGGGAGCTTCATCCTCAGAGGGGCAAGGTCTCCACCTGCCTCCAGGAGAGCCTGGTGGAGATGGAGAGGAAGGAGCGAGAAGAGACACCCTCCCACCCTGCTCCAGAGTTTCAGACTCACAGCCCTCTCGCTTGTTTTCCTGTTGCTGAAATGTAGACCACATGTGTTAAGAGAGCCAGGGAGACGCTTTTTATTTTTTGTTGTCAGAGGCAGCGCAGGCCAACGTATGTCCTATTTGTGAAGTGACCATCCCTGAGGGCAGGAGCTTGGATTTACAGTCAGTTCTGCTGCTGGCCTGTCCCCTGGGTCAGACGCTGGCCCTCCCTTTGAGGCTGGGAAAGAGAGTCACTTACAGGAGTATATTCACCGATAATTACATTTAAAAGACATGGCTCCCAGTCTCTGATCAGGTTATTTGCTTTTTCTTGTTGCAGCATTACACTTTTTTCCTTCTTCTTTTAAAACATGTTTGTTTATTTTCATTTTATTTGAAAGGCACTGATAGATGGAGATTTTCCATCCACTGATTCAATCCCCGGACACCCACAATTAGGGCTGGGCCAGGCTGAAGCCAGGAGCTCAGAACTTAATCCAGGTCTCTAGTGTGGATGGCAGGGACTCAAGTAGTCAGATAATCTGCTGCCTGCCATGGTCTTCATCAGCCGGAAGCTGGGTTGGAAGACAAGCAGCCAGGTGCAAACCCAGGCCCTCTGATGTAAGATATAAGATGTAGCCTCTTAACAACTACACCAGAGACACACTCTTCGTGTCTGTTGGGTTGAATGAGTTCTTTAACAGTGTTTTCTCCAGAGAAGACATACAAATGGCCCAAGATTTTTATCAAAAGATGCTCGGGGGAGGGGGGTGCGGCGCTGTGGCTTACTTGGTTAATCCTCCACCTGCGGCACTGACATCCCATATGGGCACCAGATTCTGTCCCAGTTGCTCCTCTTCCAGTCCAGCTCTTTGCTGTGGCCCTGGAGGGCAGTGGAAGATGACCCAAGTGCTTGGGCCCCCGCACCCTCATGGGAGACCAGAAGGAAGCACCTGGCTCCTGGCTTCGGATCGGCACAGTGCTGGCCCCAGCGGCCATTTGGGGAGTGAACCAACGGAAGGAAGACCTTTCTCTCTGTCTCTCTTTCTCACTGTCCGTAACTCTACCTGTCAAATAAATTTTTAAAAAAAAAGATGCTCGGTATCACTAACCACCAGGAAAATGCAAGTCAATATCAGAATGAGATACCAGCTCACACCTGTTACACGACACCTGTTAGGTCACACAAAAAGTGGAAAATGGTTCAGATGCATGGAAAGCAGTATAGAGGTTTCTCAAAAAATTATAAATAGGACTACCATATGGTCCAGCAATCCCACTCTTCAGTATTTATCCAAAAGAATTGAAATCAGGATCTCAAAGACACTTGTATTGGCACAGCATTGATCATTGTGGCATTATTCACAATGATTAAGAGATGGAAACAACCTAAATGTTCACCAGCAGATGATTGGATGAAGAAAGCTTCTCTCTCTCTCTCTCTCTCACACACACACACACACACACAATAATGAATATTATTAAGCCTTAAAAAAGAAGCATATATTGCAATATACCATGACATGCATGAAACTTGAGGACATCATGCAAAGTGAAACAAGCCAGTCGCAGAAAGACAAACACTGCTTGATACCACTTATGTGAGATGTCAAACACAGTCAAACGTGTTGAAGCCTCACGCCAGTGTTCTGGTGTAGCAGGTTAGGCCACTGCTTGCAACACCAGCAGCCTAGGTTGAAGCATCAATTGAAATCCGAGTTGCTCTGCTTCTGATCCAGCTTCCTGCTACTGTGCCTGGGAAAGCAGCAGAAGATGGCCCAAGTATTTAGGCCTTTATTACCCATGTGGGAGACCAGGAAGGAGCTTCTGGCTCCTGGCTTTGGCCTTTTGGGGAGTGAACCAGTGGATGGAAGGTCTTCCTGTCTCTCCCTCTCTCTCCGCCATTCTGCCTTTCAAATAAATAAATAAATCTTTAATAAATTTTTAACAAATATGTTGAAGCAGAGAAGAGAAGGGTGGTTGCCAGGGGCTAAGGGGAAGGGAGAGGGAGAGTTGTTACTCTGAGATTATAAAGCTTAGTTATGCAAAATGAATCAAACCTGCTAGCTGGTGTACAACATTGTGTCTATAATAATGATAACACATGATGCTTCTAAAAGTTTAAGAGGCTGGATCTCATGATAAGTGTTTTACTCACAGAAAAGGGGTTGGGGCACTTGAGAAAGACACTCCTGAGTCGTAAGTAAAGGTGGCAAGAGGCCATTTGGACTTTCAGGAGGGTCACCTACATTTCAAAGATAAAGAGAACTTAGACATTTTCTAAATACAGTGTTCCCCAAAAGGGGTGAAGTATCTTTCCCTTTTTTCACCAGGAAAAAAAATAGCCTCTTTAGTTTTAGAAACTTTTTTTTAAAGACTTATTTTATTTATTTACAAGACAGAGTTACAGAGAGAGGTAGAGACAGAGAGAGTCTTCCATCCGCTGGTTCACTCCCCAGATGGCCGCAACGGCCAGAGCTGTGGCGATCCAAAGCCAGGAGCTAGAAGCTTCTGCTGGGTCTCCCACATGGGTGCAAGGGCCCAAGGACTTGGGCCATCTTCTACTGCTTTCCCAGGCCACAGCAGAGAGCTAGATTGGAAGAGGAGCAGCCAGGACCAGAACCGGCGCCCATGTGGGATGCCATCGCTTCAGGCCAGGGCTTTAACCCACTGCGCCACAGCGTCGGCCCCCTAGAAAGTTTTTGAGAGACAGAGAGATAAAGAGAGGGCACTTGCAGCCTCTGGATCACTCCCCCAAATACCCATAATGCACAGGACTGGGCTAGGCTGAAGCCAGGAACCAGGATCATAATCTAGATCTCCTATATGGGTGATAGGGACCCAGACACTTGATCCATCACCTGCTGCTTCCCAGCGTATGCATTGCTAGAAGCTATAGCCAAGACTCCAACCCAGGCTCCCATGTAAGAGATGGTCATTTTAACTGCCATCTTAGGCATTAGGCCAAAAACGTGCTTCCTGTCTTTTTTTTTTTTTAAGTATTTATTTACTTTGAAGGACAAAGAGACAGAGACAGATAGAGAGCAATTATCTGTCAGTTCGTTCCCCCAAATACAACAGACAGGGCCGGAGCCAGGCTGAATGAAGCTCAAGCCAGGGACCCAATCTGTGTCCCTCACATAGGCGGCAGGAGAGCAGAGCTGGGGCTTGAACCCAGGCATCTCAAGTGGCGGCGTTCACCTGCCACCATACTCTTACTTTTAATTTGCATTCTCCCTTATACCTCGGTATCTTTTCTCTTCCTCAACCTTCTCTTTATCTTGTTCTTTATGTTCTTTTCTTTATTCTTGTTCTTCTTTAAGTTGTTGAGGCAAAGATAATAGCTACCTGTGCCACACAGTGGTCATTTTCTGAGTTGTGATTCAAATGATTACCAAAGATTGCCCAAGGTTGTCAAGCTGTGCACTTTCGGTGTCAACATCCACTTAGAATGTAATAGAAGCATCACTCTGTTTCTCCTGGAGATGGGCATAGCCAGGTCCCTGGCTCTATCCACATTACCTTCTACAGCCTGTCTAGTAGAAAAAGTTTCTAATAATTATAAGGCACTTTCAGACATATCTCCTTTAAGTCTTATAACCAGATAGGGAGCTGACACAATCCGAAAACTTTCAGAGAAGGAAAATGACTTAGTGAGATGGGCAAGTAGTTAAGGTCAGAGCCCAATCTAGACCCAGGTCTCCTCACTCCCAAGCCAGCCCTCTTTGTGTCAGAGCACATGCCTGGCTTGTGCAGGAGTCCAAGCTATTTCTGAGCCTCAGAGCAGCTTTACTGTCTGTACTTGGATTTGACCATGACCTGTGCACCCTGGCCCTCTGAGCTCCACCTCCCTACCCTCGTCACCACTGGCCCTTGCTTGCCTTCCTATGAACCCTCTGCCAAGATGAGTGTTCTACAGATTAGGTGGGGATGCTCATGGGACCCTTTGGGCTCACAGTTTAATGAAAGACGTGATAGGAAAATCAGCAGTTACTTTTCATTAAATGCCAGCAGGACACAGAGAAATTTACTTCCCGGGAGTCACCATGCCTGGGCGAGTCTGGACAAAAGAGTGAAGGCTGAACATAGAAAGGGTAGTGGAGAAAAGTAGAAGAAGCAACAGACCATTGATAATCAAGCAGAGCTGGAAGACATGTGCAGAGACAGAGAGTAATGGAATACCATGTAGCATCTTTAGAAAATACACCTGTGCCTAGTGGGAGAAGGGGAGCATGTGGGAGAAAGAGCAAAAATGAGAATGGAGAATGCGGTTAGAAATCAAATTATGAACCAAAATCCTCCATGCTGGTGGACTTTGTATTTAGCCTCAGAAGATAGGAAACCACTGAGACATTTATGAAGTGATACAGTTAGATTCACCTGCTACAATGTCACTCTGGCAGAAATATAGGAGATGTAGGAAGAGGGAGCCAGGGCAGGAGGAAAATAATTAAGGAATCTGCCACAGACACTGGAGGAGAAATGTGGTGATCAGAACTAAGGCAGGAACATGGAGAGCGGAAGGGAGAGGGGGGGTTCTGGAATGTTTAGGACGTGAGTGGCTGTCTGAATCCCTCTGTGCTGCTATGACAGAATACCTCACAATGGGCTCTGAGCAGGTCATAGGCATTTATTTCTCGCAGTTATGGAAGGAGGAAGTCCAAGTCCATGTTCGAGGTGTGGGCAGGTTGGGCATCTGGGACAGCCCCATTCCTCCTGGATGGTTCCTCTCATGGCCATAGTGGCAGGGACAAAGAAGCAACCTGGGGCCTTTACCAGACACCAATCTGGTCATGAGGGCGGAGCTGTGACTTGATCATTCCCCAGAAGGATCCAATGGGAATGGAGTTTCAACATGAATTTGAGAGGGAGCACAGTCAAGCCATGGCCATGGCTAAGCCCAGCACCAATTAGACTTACATTTGTGTGGGAGGGGAGGGATGAGGAGAAGGAAGAACCAGGGCCACGTCAAAATTTCTTCTTGACTTAGGGGGTATTGACACCTTTTTTATTAAGAATGAAATTTCTTTTCAAATGAATATTTTATTTAATACTCCAATGCTATCTTGAAGGCAAAATAATAACTCTCATACAAATATAAGGTAAAATGTGCTCAAAGATTTTACTCAACTTATTCATTAAAAAGGATAGCCAATAACATGTTGAACTTGTCCAAAGAGTATTTGAGAAGCTGGTATATATACATGGACAACGTAATAGATGGCCAGGTTAGATACAAAACAACAAATTAACCTTCAACCATATCATAAGTTGTAATCTCCAGAATTATTGGTTCCACTGGACAGAAATTATTTGTACCTCTACCCAACACAAACCTGTAAGGTCACGTCTGTCCTACAAAATATGCTACAACATAGTCCTGTGAGTGGAAAATGCGGACTAGCCCTGTAGTAATAAGAACATCTGGCAATCTTGCCTGCCTGTTTTCAAGTTTAGGACAACTTGATGAGTTCAAATGTGGAGTTGTGAGTTTCATGTACTCCTGAAATATCGAAATAGAGAAGTCCATTGGGCAACTGGATTTATGAATTTGAGAGGCTTTTAGAGGTCAAGGCTGACTTACAATAGGTGAAGGAATGGAAACAGACAGTTTAGCCTAGGAAGGTATGCAAAGTCAGAAGCAAGAGAAAAGGAAAGACTTAGAGACATTAATCTTTAAGGATGGGTCAAGGAAAAACTGAAAGACTGGCAGTACTGATTGGAAAAATTAGGCTGCAAATAGAAGACACATGAGTTTGTTTCAGAAAGCGAGAGCTAATCTTCAGGACCATAAACCATAAAGTCTCCGTGAGGGAAGGTGAGTGCAGAGATACCATTGGATTTGCAACCTGGAATTTCCCTGCCAGGATCTGGAATTCCCCGAAACAAACCCTTCCAGATAAAACTGGCCAACAGGGCTTTATTTACTGGAGAAGCAAATGACCCCTTGACTCCAGTGATTAAAACCATGGAGGGCCGGCTGTGCCACCCCCTCACTGCAGTGAACTCCTGCTAAGGGACAGGCAAGCACACTTCAGGCTCTGGGAGACTGCGGAGAGACTTGGTCCTGCCTCTACATTACAGGGGTTCAGGCTCATTGCTACTGCTGTTGACTTTACCTATGACTTGTAGTAGTAATAAATATTTCAACAGGTGGGCTGTGAAAGTTCCAACCAGCTTTAGAACCCCAGGTTGTCTCAACATGCATGACATCTTTCTCCTTAATTCCCACTGCAGGCTTTCCCCACCACCACAGCCGCACCTGCTCGGACAGCAGCGACTGCACAGAAAAAGCCCCTTTGCCATCTCTTCTTGCATGAGGCTGTACTGCCCTCAGCACCCATGCTCTGCCCCTTGGCCCTCTGAAACCTTGAACCCAACTGGAAAAAGGCAGACTGGTATAGCAGGAAGAAAACCAGACTGAGAGACTTGGAACCTACATCCTGATGCTGTCACAAACTGCATGCTAAGAGAGAGGGAGAGGGAGAGAGAATCTTAGGCAACGCCATTTCATTCCTCTGCACGTTGGTTTCTGTACTATGTGGGTATCAGAATACATATGGTGAAAGAGTGGTAAAGGGGACCAAGGATTTTCTCCCAGGCTTTGCCATTGACAAGGGCAGTTGGAAAATTTAAGAAGTTCAAGTTTGGGGAGCAAGAGTTGTTACTGGAATGCTCTCAAAGGACTCAAGCTAAGAGGGAAAGGAGAAATCAGGCACCATGGTACAACCTGCCCTGGGACTCCTTCAGAATATGTTCATCTTTTGTTCTCCTAATTTCCTAATTAAATTCCAGACTATCTTTCACAGTAGATGCCTATTTTTCTTCTTGAGAGCTGATCCTGGAAGATCTACTTGAAGCCTTGTCTTAAATTCAGTTCTGCCCTCTGCCCAAAATTCTCTCTGCATAGGAAAAGGGATGATGGGCATTCAAGATGACTCCTCCGGACCACAGCAAACATTCATTATATTTTCTGCTGGCAGAAAACAACACAATTAAAAATATATTTTAAAATCATGGTATGTTTTAAAAAATAATTAACAGTTGTGGTTTGCTTTGCAGACCTATCTCAGGGTTTGAGCACATAACGATAGTCTGCTCCATAGTACTTGAGTACAGAGCATCTTGCAAATTTTTATTTTGTTTTTTAAAGATCCATTTTATTTATTTGAAGGACAAAGTGACAGAGAGAGATCTTCCATCTACTGGTTCACTCTTCAAATGGCCAGGAGCCCAGAGCTCCATGCAGGTCTCCCATGTGGGTGGCAGGGGCCATCTTCTGCTGCTTTCCCAGGTCTATGAACAGGGAGCTGGATCGGAAATGGAGCAGCTAGGACTGCAACCGACTCTCTGATATGGGATGCCGGAGTTGCAAGTTGCAGCTTAACCCACTGTGCCTCAACGCCATTCCCTGTTCGGAACATCTTAGCTACGTCCCTCCCCCAAGGAAATGTTATCAGAATGAGAGAGGTAAGACAAGCACATGTCCAGTAATATAGTACTTCATGGCCTAATACATTGCAAGACAACGAAGACCAGAAGAGAAGCCTTTGAATTTGAGGGAAATCATAGCCATGTGTGTTAAAGAGAAAATTCCCACGAGACATGGTAGCAGACACACATTGTTCTTCTTCCCATGCAGTTTGTCAGCAACAGGGGATCGATCCCTAGCTAAGCAGAGACAAAGGGCTGGGGAATTTTAGAGGTCTGGGGTCAGGGAAGTCTCTGAACATCTGTGTTTATTCATTGACCTCACCCAAAGGAAAAGGAAACCTCCCCTTATCTTCCAGCATGGGGATAGGCTTATAACTTGGTGGGAACCTCAGCCCCAGTCTAAGGCTCCGACCCTTGGGAGAGACAGAAACTGAGAGACAGGGGCAGTGTCTTCCTTGGGCTCAACATTTCACAGACTTGGTCTCAGGGCCTAGCAAAGAAAATCATCGCTGGGTTGTAAAACTGGAGGGAGGCTATGAGATTAACATCTCAAAAGGACAGAGAAAAGATTTACAATAGACTTCCTACATGTAGTGCTCTAAGGGAGACCAGGGGCTAAGGGGGAGTGGGGAAGAACTCTGTTTACCCAAGCTGAGAAGTTAATGCTACCTTTGTCAAGAGAGAAAAAAGGAAGATCTGAGATTGGTTCCAAGGGCCCAGCAGATGCCAGAATCCCTGTGACCCAAGTCCCTTCTAGGAAAAGGAGTGGTGTTTGGGTAAAACAACTGCCTATCTCCAATATGTTTTAAGTCATCTCTAGATTATGCATAATACCTAATACAATACAAACACTGTGTGAACAGTTGTTATATTGCATTGTGCAGGGAATAATGACAAGAAAGTGTGTCTGAACACATTTAATACAGGCACAATCTTTTTTTGAATATTTTTCATCTTTGGTTGGTTGGTCGAATACATGGAGGTGGGACACACGGATGTGTGGAGGGCTGACTCTTCATTTTAAGAGACTAACAGTACATTTGATCCCATCTCTTTGAAGAACTGAATCCAGGCTGCAGAAAGAAACAATCCCCACATTTAGCCTCGCCAGGAGCTCCTCCTCGACACAGGGGTGGATAAACTGAGAGTGTATGGGCCCCTGTATCTCCGTCTCTATTCTAGGTTCTTGCCCCCACAGGGATAAAAATCCACAGTTATGCAGAGGCATAACTGTGGTGCAAAGAGCAAGATGAATTCAAGAGAGACAGAGAGAGGGAATACCATTCATGCATGCTTGTGGGCAACCCCATAGTCAGAGATACCTCCAGTGGGCCGGAGAATTGCCTAAGGGACGAGGGGGAAGAAGCCAAAGTGGGACCCATAAGCACAGCTAAGAGCAAATGAAGAGAAAGGGTACTCCCGCATTATCAGTCTTTTTATGATGTGGGGTGGTGCCCTGGTTGAATATACAAATAGGGTGGAGTTTAGTGTGAACAGGACTTTATGGGGTTTTCATGATGCCTCCATATAGAGATCAACTTCCACATGGCCATCATAGCATCTCCTCCATCCTGGTCCTAGAGGAAACACAAAGGCATCATGGGAAAGAGGGTGTGTTTGACTGATAGGTAAGGGGGTAGAGTTCCGGTGCAAGACTGGCAGATGCACCGCGGCTCACTAGGCTAATCCTCCGCCTTGCGGCACCGGCTCACCGGGTTCTAGTCCCGGTCAGGGCACCGATCCTGTCCCGGTTGCCCCTCTTCCAGGCCAGCTCTCTGCTGTGGCCCGGGAGTGCAGTGGAGGATGGCCCAAGTGCTTGGGCCCTGCACACCATGGGAGACCAGGAGAAGCACCTGGCTCCTGCCATCGGATCAGTGCGGTGCGCCAGCCGCAGCGCACTACCGCGGCGGCCATTGGAGGGTGAACCAACGGCAAAAGGAAGACCTTTCTCTCTGTTTCTCTCTCACTGTCCACTCTGCCTGTCAAAAATAAAATAATAATTAAAAAAAAGGACTGGCAGAAATCCCAGCTCATCCATTTTTACCGAACTCCCTGCCTAGCTCCCCCATATCAGATGCATCCAGGGAGTGTCTGTAGGTAAGGATTCCAGGATGGTTTCAGGGATGGTCAGGATAGCTTTGTCTGACCCCTGGAGGCCCCTTTTCTCTCCAAGGATGGGCACATGCAATCTCAGGATGGGAAAGAGAAAACAACAGTGCTGCCTCCCCAACCCTGGCCATAAACAGACGGAAGAGCTGAGAGATGACTTAGCATCTTTTGCAGAAGACGCTGTTATTAGCCCCAGGAACAAAAGCTTCCCCTGTTTCCTGTCTCCTTAGCTCTCTACAGCTCCACCTCCACCTGTTCACTACCTAGGAAGGAGGACCTGCCTCCTCCACTGGCCTCCCTGCCACAGTGCCACATAACTCCACGTGACAGGAAGTGGATGTTTCAGAACTCTGGAGTTTCTGGTCCCCAGGCCCTTCTCTAGTTCCTAGCTCCCCCTGGTGTCCTCCAGGGGTCAGGACGGCCACGTTGCAAAGGGAAGGTGGGTTCTATGCAGTGACTCGGTGGCTGGTTCAGTGGGGTGTGGCCCTGCCACGTCTGTGATTATCTGAGCTGTGCATCTGCTCACCTGCTGAACTGTCGGGTCTACCTGGCACGGGGTGGCAAGGACTGCCCTGTATTCAGGTCCTTGGCTTCATTTCCAACCAGAGTTCAGGAGTGCGTCAGAAACATAGTGAATAGCAATCAGCAAGCATTTTATGCAGAAAGCAAAGATACAGACTCCACAAAGTTTAACTGTGTTTAACACTATATGAGCCAGGCCAGCACTGTGGCACAATGGGTTAATGCCCTGGCCTGAAGTGCTGGCATCCCATATGGGCACCGGTTCTAGTCCTGGCTGCTCCTCTTCTGATCCAGCTCTCTGCTATGGTCTGGGAAAGCAGTAGAAGATGGCCCAAGTCCTTGGGCCCCTGCACCCACGTGGGAGACCCGGAAGAAGCTCCTGGTTCCTGGCTTCGGATCGGCGCAGCTCTGGCCGTTGCGGCCATCTGGGGAGTGAACCAGCAGATGGAAGAACTCTCTGTGTGTCTCTACCTCTCTCTGTAACTCTGTCTTTCAAATAAATAAAATAAATCTTTTTTAAAAAAACATTATATGAGTCGTTTAGTGGAAGGGAAGGCACATTCTAATAAAGGGGAGAAGTAGGCAAAGTTTTTCTGGAAGGTAGGTGGAGTGGCTCCCACTCCTTGTCACTGCTCGTGTGGCCCAGTGTTTCCCACCATGGCAGCCATCAATCTAGGTGAGATGTGGACCCTTAAACTGGTATGAGACTCGTCCAGGCAGGGAGTCTGTTTAGCTTCAGAGCAAGGGGAGCCAAGCCCATATGCTGTAGGTTTTAAAATAATGGGCACTGCCCCCCAGGAGGCGTAACTGCTCCTTCCCCATCCCTGCCATCCACTCATGGGGCAGCAAAGTCACCACAGTCCTGAGAATCAGGACACAGGTTGGTACCTCCATTCCCAGTGGAAAATCTGAGAACAGTGGATTGCGGAGTAATATCACAGCTTAAACAAGTGAGTCCAGTTATCTGATTGCAAAGAAAACGAGACTCAAAACTGGAAATGAAATGGCTAATGCTGTGATGTAGCAGGTAAAGCTGCTGCCTATGGCACCGGCATCCCATATGGGTGCCGGTTCGAGTCCCAGCTGCTCCTCTTCCTGTCCAGCTCTCTGCTATGGCCTGGGAAAGCAGTAGAAGATGGCCAAAGTCCTTGGGCCACTGCACCGCGTAGGAGACCAGGAAGAAGCTCCTGGCTCCTGGCATCAGATCATCCCATCTCTGGCCATTGCCGCTATTTGGGGAGTGAACCAGAGGATGGAAGACCTCTCTCTCTGTGCCTCTGCCTCTCTGTAACTCTGCCTTTCAAATAAATAAGTAAACCTCAAAAAAAAAAAAAAAAGAAAAGAAAACTGGAAATGAATGTGGCCAAGGTCACCTGCTGGCAGCCAGGCATGGGGCTCAAGACCCATCACCTTAAGTGGGCAGTTTTGCCATTACATCCCTTCTCTGCGCTGTTCAAGCCTGCCGCCCAAGCTCCTCTTAGTGTTGATTTGTCACCGCCATTACTGCTCCTCACTTCTGCTGCTCTCTTGAATTGTCTGGGATGCCCTTTTATAGAGAGGAGAAGCCGGTCTAGGAGGTGGGCTACCCACAGAGAACAGACTGGAGTTCATACATACTGCCCAAAAACCCAAGTGACAAATGTGTGTGTCCACACTGGAGTTACTAAGGGCGTTCTCGGAGGAGGCCAGTGAGAGCCAGGGTCGTTCCAGGGAGTGGGTCAAAGCAAAGCAAGCTGGGGAGAGAGGAGAGCTGCTTTCCTGGCTGGGGAGGGAGCAGGTTTCTCAGTAGCTGAAATCCAAGGATTGGGCAGTTTTTTGAGTTAGCCCTTCCTGGACGCCTGGTTCTAGTTACAATCACACAGAGATAGCTCAAGCGGGGTAATGAGGACCTGAACCCCCAACTAAAAACTCAGAGAAACAAATATATCTAATTTGATCAGACTTCCAGCTGCTTGATTTAGGCAAGAGGTTCATCCTCCCTGGGTTCTCAACTATAAAATAAAGATGCAGAGACCCATCCTAGTTCATGTCGACGGAAGAGTTTTATAAAGGATTTATTTGTTTGTTTGAATGGCAGTGACAGAGTCAGAGAGAGCGACCTTGCACTTGCTGGTTCACTCTTCCAAATGCCTGCAGTAGCCAGGGCTGGGCCAGACCAAAGCCAAGAGCTAGGAAATCCATTGGGGTCTCCCACATGGGTGACAGGAGCCCAAGCACTTGAGCCGTCATCAACTGCTTGGCAGATGCATTAACAGAGAGCGAGGCTGGAAGCAGAGCAGCTGGGACTTGAACTGGCACTTCAGCGTGGAATGCAGGCATCCCAAGTGGTGGCTTAACCCACTGCACCACAGTCCCCACCCCTAGCATTTGCAGTTGTTAGTACTGTAAATGATGTCTCAAATTTCTTCCACTTCTGAAGTTCATTGATTGCATAAAAGAATAAGAAAGTATGTGTATATTGTAACTCATATCCAACGGTACTTAAAAAATTCAAGGAAAACAAAATTAAAAGAGAAGTTAATTTTCATGCAAAGAATTATGAAATCCATGTATAGTTTTTTCAAGGCACACATTTTCCCATGAACTTTTCAAATGCCCTTGTATATAGTAAGGGATTAAATTATTTCTTTTAACAGGTTGCAGTTTAAGGCACAGTTATTCCTGCTTCATACCCTACCACTCCCCCAGTTTGCCTGTAAAATCAATTTTTATACATTAATCAAAAGCAGAGATCGTATAACAATATTTTAAGAAAATGTGTGTTATGGAGCCTTGTTCCCTAGTACCTTTCTTGGGGTGAGTCAGGAGGTAGCAAACTTCATTAGAGTGGCTTCTGACCTTGGTGCGTGCAGGGGAGTAGAGGCGTGCCCGCAGGACGCAAAGAAAGGAACCTGGGTTCTGGTCTGCCCCTGTCTCTGACCCACCGTGTGACCCGGGCAAGTCTTGCTCCGCTTGCCGGATTCGGTCTTCTCACCTGCTTCCAATCACGCCTGCGGCAGCCTCCATCACCCATATTCCGCTTTCCTCCAAAGAAGTTCACACAATTTAACGTGCTACATTTAGGCATTTGATTTGTTTATTGTCTCTTTTTTCCTTGGTAGAATTTAAGTGTTCCATGGGAAAAATCTCTCTGTTCTGGTCGGGGAAAGTGCCCGATGCATGGGTCCCTCTCCGGCTAAATAAAGGAATGGAAGAGAAGTGAGGGGTCCGACCAGATGATCTCATGCCGACCAGTTTCAGGTCCACCAAGTCTCGGAGGCCTCCTTGTGTCATCCTTCCCCAGATGGATTGCAAATGCTCCCCTACCCCCTGCGGTCAGTACAAGCCACAGTGACCCTGGTTGGACCACAAGGCTTCCCAGGCACTGACGTAAATCCTCTGCCAGCTTCTACAGAATGAACACTTCTCAGTTCCTTCCACTGCAATAAAATGTTTCCCGATGTGTACTAACATTCTAGAAGGCACCCACCGAGGCCTTCTACTTTTTTTTGTTTACCCAAAGGAGCAAGATAGGCAATTTTTAAATAGGGCCTTCACGGCTACCCAAAGGAATGGCATAGAAGAACTGGAATGCGTTCCTTCTCCTTGAAGATTCTAGTGCTTCAAAAAGAAAGCGGGGTGGGTCTCTGACCTAGTGGCTAAGACGCTGTGTGGGATGACCACATCCCATATTGGAGTGCCTGGGTTTGGGTCTCAGCTCCACGCCCGATTGCACCATCTGACGCACACCCTGGGAGGCAGCAGATGACGATCAACTGATTGGGTCCCTCGCACCACACAGAAGCCCCGTATTAAGTTTCTGGCTCCTGGCTTTGGCCTGGCCCTAGCCTCAGTCATCAGAAAGTGGGAGCTCTCTATTCTCTCTCTCCCCCACCCCCCCCCGCTCCCTCTCTCCCTCCCTCCCTCCCTCCCTTTCTCTCTCCCTTTCTCTCTCCCTCTCCCTCCCCCCACCACTAGCTGTCAAATAAATTTTAAGAAATATCACGCTGCCTGGAAGAAAGTGATCCTGCCCCAAAGCAAAGAGATGGATGAAATGAATTTTCCCCCTAAGTTTCTGTGTTGCCAAAAGAGCCTTAAACACAGCTTGTCCAGTAAATATCAGGATGACTCAGAAGAAGACAGAGCTGGCTGGGTAGAAAGTGAGTCACTGCTTCAGTGTCTAAGCCACATCATTACCTGAGGAGAGCGCAGAACAGTTGTTCTTCCCTGCCAAGGAGCGGGAGCAGAGAAATGAGCCGAGTTCAGCATAATGACAGCAGCTCTAGACTCAGAAGGAAACGTCCGCAACGATCAGAATGCAAATTACAGGGACTGCTGAGTGCAGTGCTAAAAACTCTGCCTTGAGTCCCCTTGCAAACAAACACAAATAAAAATGCCACATAGAATTTGCAGGATTGAGGGCTCAGAAAAATTTCGAGAATTCTGGGAAATGAAAAATGCGAATAAACCTTTATGTGTGGGGCTGCTGTCCTCGCGTAGCTGGTAAAGCCTCCGCCTGCAGTGCTGCATCCTGCATGGGTACCGGTTCAAGTCCAGGCTGCTCTACTTCCGATCCAGCTCCCTGCTATGGCCTGGGAAGCAGTAGAAGATGGCCCAAGTCCCTGGGCATCTGCGCCTATGTGGAGACCCAGAAGAAGCTCCCGGACATAATAGCATTCTTTACATTTCTGAAAATAACCCTGAATTCCTAACAGGATGTTACTAATCCAGGAAACAGTTTGGCCAGAGTCTTGGGAGTATGCTGACACATCCTAATCTTTCGTTCTCATTCAAGGACCCCACTGAATTAGGAAAATAGCCAAAAGTTTAGTTAACTGTCTTATGAATTGTTAGACAAAAAGATTGGAGCAGAAGTGTGGGGGGGTGGTGGCTGACTACAAAAGCTCTGTGTGTTCTCAAGACAGATCGGCCATAGGGAGCATTTCTATCCCATGTTCCGCCAAGGTTTTATTTCCAAGAAAGCATTGGATTGGCGCAGCGCACCGGCCGTGGCAGCCATTTGGGGGATGAACCATTGGAAGGAAGACCTTTCTCTATATCTTTCTCTCTCTCACTGTCTAACTCTGCCTGTCAAAAAATAACTAAATAAATAAAAATAAAAAATATTCAACATTGATAAATTATCTATTCAAACACTACGTATGACTGAATACCAAAGTGGTGGGTTAATCTTGTTTTCACCAAGGGGGGCTGGGAGTGTTGCCTGATACACTGGCATGACACACCCATGCACTTCCTTCCTGCTCACCATCTTCTGAAAGCCTGACCAAATCGCTGCACTGAGAAGGGAAAGCACCTGCCCCCAGAGTGCAGGACAGGCTGTGATGCCCATGGTGACCAAAGGGAGGAAGAGCAGTGGCAAGGCATGGGGAAACACAGCAGGGGGCCATGGTGGGTGGGAACCAGGGGACCATGCGTGACAAAGCTTCTACTGTGGGGTTCTCACAGTGCACTCACCCCTTCAACTCGGGCTGCCGTTCCTTTCCTGGCCTCTCCTGGGTGACAGTTGTCTGTGGCAGCCAGGGTGGTTGGCCAAGGACACAGTGAATTCTGAGTTTCCCTCCCTGCATCACGAGTTTTCCCTGAGTGGTGCTGAGCCAGAGATTGGGGTGTCCCTTATCTCCTTTACAAAAATGGGCGATTGGTGTGATTATGGGTTTTACACCCACCTGTCCTTGACCCTGATCACCTGATGGGTTGAAGCTTCTAGAGAAAGACATCCAGCCCGTTCTCATCACCTGGCAGATAGGCGCTCATCTTTATGGTCTCCGTCCTCTATAGGCTGTGCAGTTACCTAGTAAAGGACCATCTTTTAAAAAAGATTTATTTATATATTTATTTGAAAGGCAGAATTGCAGGGAGAGAGCGAGAGCGAGAGCGAGAGAGAGAGAGAGAGAGAGAGAGGTCTTCCATCCACTGGTTCACTCCCCAAATGGCTGCAAAGGCCAGGGCTGGGCCAGGCCAAAACCAGGAGCCAGGAGCTTCCTCTGGGCTTCCCACATGGGTGCAGGGTCTCAAGCACTTGGTCCATCTTCCCCTGCTTTCCCAGGAGCATTAGCAGGGAGCTGGATCAGAAGAGGATCAGCCAGGACTCAAAATGGGCAAACATATGGGATGCTGACGGTGCAGACAGCAGCTTAATTCACTGAGTCACAGCCCTGGCCCCTCATAATTTTCTTGTAAGGACACTATCATTTATTAATTTCTTCCAATGCGTTTCACAAATCGGGACCTTTGTTGTCTCGTGAGTTTTGGTCCAAGTGACACTACAAGTTATTTGGTGACCTGGGACATGACAACTTAATCCTTTCTTGTCCCCACTAGAAGTCTTCCCAGATGTCACTGTCATCAGTCTTCCTTGTGTTACAGGAGCATGGGGGAGGGGCGTCAGACTGCAGCTGAGAAGGGAGAACAGAGAGAAAAAGAAACACACACGGAGGGATGTGTGCTCGTCATAGTGTGGGACTCACTCCAGCTCCATGGAAACAGGCAAACATCTCACCCTGAGCTTCTCATTCAATTCAGCTGGCCCTGTGGATGCCTCCCCTGCTGCTGGGATTACTGCCAGGGCAGAAACAGGCATGAGAAACACCCTGTGTCCTGCGTGCTCTCTCATAGCCAGTAGGGGGCAGTAGAGGGATGAACAGGGATGGCCTGCTGGGCTCCACCTTGGCTTGCGTCTCACTGCTGCCTGCAGCCTGTCCTATTCATCTTTTTTTATTATTTTAAGAATTATTTTATTTATAAGAAAGACAGAGTTACACATTGAGAGGGAGAGAGAGAGAGAGAGGTCTTCCATCTGCTGGTTCACTCCCATATGACTGCAACGGCCAGAGCTGAGCTAATCCGAAGCCAGAAGCCAGGAGCTTCTTCCCAGTCCCACATAGGTGCAGGGGCCCAAGAACTTGGGCCATCTAATACTGCTTTCCCAGGCCATAGCAGAGAGCTGGATCGGAAAAGGAGCAGCTGGGACTCGAACCGGTGCCCATATGGGATGCCGGCGCTGCACGTTGGTACTTTAGCTCACTGTGCCACGGTGCCGGCCCCCCCTTCATATTTAACAGAAGTTCCACTGCAAAAACCAAGGAAGGGCAACCTTTGTTCACACACCTCGTTGTTGGTGCACCCTTCTTTTGTAAGATTTACCAAAAATTGAAAAATCGTTTATGATGGATGTTTCTTGAGTAAAAATATGGATCAACTCATATTGAGGGTTTTTTTTTGTGGCCTCTGGAGAATATTTTATATCAGTCAGCATCAAGATCCATGGCTGCCTTACAGGCTTACTCATTACTTATCTGCGTTGCTTCCTTCTCTACCTCCATATCGATTTATCTCAAACATTTGTTATCCTGGGAGGTCACTTTAAAAAGGTCATGGAAGGGAACAGCCCTGTGGTTAGGTTAACAGTAGGTTAATCCTACACCTGCAGTGCCCGCATCCCATAGGGGTGCCAGTTTGAGTTCCAGCTGCTCCTCTTCCAATCCATCTCTCTGCTATGGCCTGGGAAAGCAGTAAAAGATGGCCCAAGTGCTTGGGCCCCTGCACCCACGTAGAAGACCCAGAAGAAGCTCCTGGCTCCTGGCTTCAGATAGGCCCAGTTCTGGCAGTTGTGACCTTTTGGGTAGTGTAGCAGTAGATGGAAGACCTCTCTCTCTCTCTCTCTCTCTCCCTCTCTCTCTCTCTCTCTCTCTCTCTCTCTCTCTCCCCCTCTCTCTCCCTCTCACTCTCTCCCTCTCTGTCTCTCTGCCTCAGCTTTTCTGTAGCTCTGCCTTTCAAATAAATAAACAAATCTTCTTAAAACATTTTATCTCAAAAATGACGAAAGAAAAAATGAGAAAGAGAAAGAGAAGAGGTAAGTAGTATTATATTCTTTTTAAAAAAGCATTATTTGATGTATTTGAAAGACAGAATTACATAGAGAGGTTAAGACAGAGAGAAAGGTCTTCCATCAACTGGTTCACTCCCCACATGGCTGCAATGGCCAGAACTGCACCAATCTGAAGCCAGGAGCCAGGAGGTTTTTCGGGGTATCCCACGTGGGTGCAGGGGTCCAAGGACTTGGGCCATCTTCTACTGCTTTCCCAGGCCACAGCAGAGAGCTGGATCAGAAGAGGAGCAGCCGGGACTAGAAGTGGCGCCCATATGGGATGCCCGTGCTTCAGGCCAGGACTTTAACCTGCTGCACCACAGCGCTGGCCCCAGTAGCATTATATTTTAAAATTGTATCTATGAACTACATTGGATCTGACTCTTTGTATTAATATCACAGTAACACCAGTACTGATGAGAAAAAACAAAGAAGGGTAAGTCTATCAGGTGCAAATCATTCTGACATCCTTATGTAGGAGGAGTCTTCAAAACTGGGTAAAAGGGTATTATGAAAAACTACGGATATTAATATTTTTGCGGCAACATAAGCATCTTTTAACTCAAAATTTCCATGACCTTTTCGAAATATTCCAGTATTCCCAAGAGGTATTTAGAGGTACTTATTGAAGTCAGAAATTCTGAGAGGAGGGCCCGGATGTACAGAGATAACGATCGCCCTCTGTGCACCTGCAGAGCGTGGGCGGTGCCGGTGTGTACTGAAGTGATCTGATCCCGAGGAGGCGGCGTCGGCATTGCCGTGGAGGGTTTCCCTGTGTGGGCCTGGCATGACGCAGCATCAAGAACCTGTGCCCTGACTTCCTGTGACGGTAAAATGCCTGTTTCCCTCCACGAGAATGCCGTCTTCCCTGCTGCACGTTGAGAAACAGGGAGTGCGGGATCCGTGCCCTTGCGCGGTCTGGTTGCACAGATGGTGTCCTCCTGCAGAGAAGCTGCTCCTCCCGCAGGACCAGGTCCCGGGTGCGCCGGGTCGGGCACTGCTGCTCTCCCCTCGCAAACAAGGAGACTGCGTGCTGGACCCTTGGGCGACACTCCCCACAATCTTTCCTTTGAGTGTCCTCTGCCTGGTTTTCCTCGCTGTGGAAGGAGTTGGTGGACGGTCTGAACGGGAATCAGCCACCTGCATTCCTGACCCTTCTACCTCGCAGCCTGCTGATCAGAAGGCACCTGTGTTTCTTCACATCTGGTTGCCACCCACCCTTCCTAACGGCTGTCCCAGACGAGTTTGCTCCACGAAAGTAGACGTAATACCAAGGTCAAGATTAGAGTGTACGCCTGCTTCTAAAACTACCCAGCTGGGAGGAGAGAAAAACCAGCTAGCAACCACGTTTTAGTTGCACTTTGGAACCCTACAGCAACAAATACAAACCTTAGACAGGGGATAATAGAATCAAAGAGATAAACTGCGTGGGCAAAGACGCAAAACACACGTTCCCCAGTTATAAATTATTCCAGTCAGGCAGAAATTGCTATTCTTCCTGACTGCTTAACTATTTTATTAAACAAAACTATGTTGGCATTAATGTTTTTAATGTGAACAAATCATCAGGGGAAGAAAAAGTGCATCTGACCCATGGAACTGTGGGGTCAGCTGGATGCCAGGTGTGCAAGCTACTGGTTTCTCCTGTGTTCTCTTTAGAATGACTTTAGTCACTAGGTCAGATTTGGGTTGACTTATGTTAAACACAGAATCTATAAAAATGAACAGAAATTCTGGGAAAAATAGCTGTGTCAGCTAATATATTTAATTGACATTTTTGACATATAAATTTTATGTTAATTTCACAATAATTTAAGAAGTAGTAACTTTTTTCCATTATTTATCTATTTATTTTACTACTGGAACATATTTCATGTATTTCATATATACAATTTTTTTTTTATTTGAAAGGCAGAGGGAGAGAGAGAGAAAGAGAGAGAAAGTCTTCCATCTACTGGTTCGCTTCCCAAATAGTCGCAACAGCCAGAGCTGTGCTGATCCAAAGCCAGGAACCAGCAGCTTCTTCTGGGTCTCCCATGTGGATGCAGGGGCCCAAAGACTTGAGCCATCTTCTACTGCTTTCCCAGGCTATAGCAAAGTGCTGGATTGGAAGAGGAGCAGCTGGAACTTGAACCGGCACCCATATGAGATGCCAGCTCTGCAGGCATCTATGCCACAGCGCCGGGCCTGAAATATTCAGTTTTAAGAATATATTTATACTTCCCACCCCCCTCCTCCTTCCTTCCTTATTTTTCTTTCAATATTTGCAGTGACATAGCTTCAATGTATTTCATAATCACAGGCTTAATCCTCCACTTAATAAAGAACTCAGCAAGTAGTAAGTAGACATGAACCAATGCCCATATGGGATGCCGGCTGCACCACAAGCAGAGGCTTAGCCCACAGCGCCGCCCCAAGACATCAACATTTGAGATAAGGAAATAAATGATAGAAACTGTTAGGAACCTGCCACGTGAGAGTCGGGGCAAAGACTGTACCTGAGTGGAAGCGATAGGACTCTTTAAAGGGATATGCCCAAAACACAGCTTGTGTTCCTGCAGGAAACCCTGATTAAGTTCTGGGCTCCAGGCTTTGGCCTGGCCCAGCCCAGGGTGCTGCAGCCATTTGAAGAATGAACCTGAGGATGGAAGATTCTCCATCTTTTTCCTTCTCTTTCAAAATAAATGAAAATAAATTAAAATTCCCAAGTAGAGGGACTTTTCAGGTTTTCCCCAGAGGGATCCATCATTTCTTGCGAGTGTTGTGTAGCAGCCGCATCCTTGAATTTCTTTTTTTAATTTTTAAAAATTTATTGATTGATTAGAGAGACAGAGAGTTCCCAATCGCTGGTTCAGTCCCCAAATGCCCACAGCAGCTGAGGCAGGGCCAGGGTCAATGCCGGGTACCAAGCATTCCATCTAGGGGTCCCACCTGGGGGACAGGAGCACAATTACTGGAGCCCTCACCTGCTGCCTCCCAGGACTGACGCCAGGCACTGTGACATGGCTCACAGGCACCATAACCACACAACCAGCAGAGCTCCTGTTTTGGTTGTCAGTGGCCTGCAGGCATCTAGAGTGTGTGGAATGACCTTCGACAACCAAAACAAATAAGACACAAGCCAGTGTCTCAGCCAGTGCCCCTCCCCCAATAAAGTTGGAGCTCTGGATGCCACCCCAACTCTTTTCCTGCCACCCCAACTCTTCTCCTCCCCAGTGAAAAACTTAGACTTGGAGGTCTTTTCTTGCTTGCTCTACAGTGAGCCAGGAGGAGGTGGAGGAGGTGCATGCCTGCCAGCCAAACCATCATGGTTGTTTCCAGCATCCGCCAACCTGGGCCCTATGGTGTCAGTGCTTAGGGATCAGTCCCATGAGCAGCTCCTAGAATGGCATACACATTAGGCATGGGGGAAGATTTTACAAAATTAATGAGAAAATGGAATTTAAAGGTACATTGATTTTGGTGCAAATATATTTAATGTCCATACAGCCTATATTAAAAAATAATACACATTTCCCATGAATTTTTCCAAGGTTCCTAGGATGCTTCAGACTTCTCCTTCACTCCTAGAGATTTTCCTGACTGAGTGACAAGAACCAGAGGGAGGGACTTTGGAGGATAATTGCTTATCACACAAAATGTTTGACTTTGTGCTCAAGGACCCACGGACATGTAGAGTAGCTCACTCCTGCCAATGCTCCAGGAAAGGTGAGACAGAAGTGAGTCCCTTCGGCAGCCCCTGAGACGCTGGAAGGATGATTCGCACCCAGCACTTTCCCTCTTTAGGGATGGGTAAGTAGGGATTTCTTTTCTTTTTTTTTTTTTTTTTTTTTTTTGCCTGACTGTTCTACAGTCAGCTATGCTAGGGCTGTGAAGAGAGCAGTCATTGTTCTCAGTGATATCCAAATGTCTAGAGTATGCTGGGTGCTGCCAGTACTCAGTGATGGGAGAGAGAGAAACCAGCCCCTCAAGCAGCCCCAGAAAATGGGAAATGGTGGATGCCTGGCCCATCGATCCCTCTGTCCCTAGGAAGAAGCTCGCTTCTTGTAGTGTGGTTCTGGAGGGGGGAGTTAAGAAAATGTTCATCCTGGCTTTGACAGGACTGGTTAACGTGGATCCAGGGTTCAGGCACCTCTCACCTGGGGCCCAGAAGTCTCATGAAGGGATTGGGCCATTTCCTGCTGCTGACTGCCTTGTCCATGGGCAGGAAGGGCCACCGGCTTCCTATTTGGCCATCCTGTGGATGACCTTTCTGCCTGGAAATGATTTTACCAAGAAAACCCTTGGATTCTGGTTGTCTCCTGTTTTTCTTCTATTGCAAGCTGGGCAGTTTGGGAAGGAGTCACACACTCTAAGTTTGACATTGATAGTGAGTCTCCTTTATTTGAATACAGACAAACTTGTTGGTAACCAAAAGATTTGGAAGTCAGTGGTCAATCAAATGAGAAGAAATGCAGGTTCCTGCTACACGAGAGGCTCCAAGGAAGAAAGGTCTTCTATGAAGGTGACAGAAGCTCCAGACCATTCTTCAGATTTTTTGTTAAATACAGCCATAGTGCAGGTATCCGGAAATAAACCACTGTAACACAAAGAGGAAATAAGCCATTGACAGCGCTGCGCTGAAGGCGACAGAACAGAGCTGTTGGTTCCACTTCCAGGACAACGGCAGTGCCTCTGCCACACAGGTCACAGCAGTCAGAGTTCCCGGGACCCAGAACCTCCGGGAACACCAACAGCCCTGCAAGAGGACGTGACCCAAGCAACCCAGAAGGCAAACCTAAGAGGAGCTGAAACTGTGCCATGAAAAGGATTCCTACATTTCCTGTCTCCCTAAAACATGCAACAAGCTTTCCTGTGAAGGGGAAAAAAAATCGTTTTTCAGGCACAGGAAATTAAGATGCAGTTTCTTGATCTTGTGCCCACACAAGGAAACCCTACAGCTCAATAATGACTGAGCCTCCCCAGGACTTCGATCACTTTCATACAAATCGGCACCTCCCATGCTCTGCCTGCACACAAATGGCTACTCACTCTCTCTGTACATGCAGGTCCTCCTCTCGGAATTTCTTACTTCAAAAACTTGGCATAAGAATGAAACCATACGTTATACATGAAATATTACCTCAGAAATTCTTAAGGATTTCAAAGAGCTTGTGGGAACATCACATTAATAGATGTTTATTTTGGTGCAAAAGACATTAAAATTTGTGCACAGATTTTTCAAAATATGCATTTCCAGGAACTTTCTGAAGAGTCCTCTTTTTTATGGACTCAAAATGTTTTGCACTAAAATAAGCTTATTTTTAATTCCATTTTCTGGGAACCTGTTAAAGTGCCCTCCCAGTAAATAATTGCTGGAGTTTAATCGGTATGGATGTAGACAGGGAAATAGAGCAGATAAGTAATGAGTAAACCTGGAAGGCAAGCCTGAATCTTGACTTTCAAGGACATTAAGTATTCTCCAAATGCGCTGAATAACCCATAAAGTAGCTGATCCATAATTTCCCCACTAAAACTCCACCAAAAAAAAGTTGTTTTACAATTTTTAGGATATTTTGCAAACAAACAAAGAATGCCATTCGCTGATCTTACCGTCCCCAACAAGATGCATGAACAAATATGTTTCCTTTGGTCTTTGCAGAGCAACTCCTACTAAGAATGAAGCAGCACAGCCTGTGGGCTGCAGTGAGACACAAGCCAAGGTGGAGCCCAGAAGGGCATCCCTGCTCATCCCTCTACTGCCCCCTGCTGGCTATGGAAACGAAGTGAGAGAGCATGCAGAACACAGGGTGTTTCTCCTGTCCACACTAGCCCAGACAGCCAGGGTCCACCCTGACGCAGGAACCAGCAACACCCTGGAGCCACATCCAGAAACCTATTAGGCCTACAGGAGAGGTCAGCACTGTGGCACAGAAGGTTAAGCCTCTACCTGCAGGGCCAGCATCCCATATGGGCACCAGTTCAAGTCCCAGCAGCTGCTTGCTGCTCTAATTTCAATCCACCTCCCTGCTAATGCACCTTTGAAGGAGCAGAGGATGGTCAAGTGCTGGAAAACCTGTTACCCACGTGGGTCCTTGATTGTGACACCCATGAGAAGGAAATGAAGAAAACTGATGCAATCATGGCAAGACAGGAACAAGCAGAACTCCCCCATCTTTCACTCCATGTTCAGGGAGATGACGACAGGTAGTAACAACAATTGTGAAGTCCTACAATTTGCACCTGAGCTTCTAACAATGATGATGGCATGGCCTTGCTGTTAATAAGGTGGTCCAGTGGGCCAGCAGGGTGGAGGAGTTGGTGAAGCTATCCCCTGAATTGGTGGCAGCACATATGAACAGCGGTTCAAGTCCCAGCTGCTCCAGTAACAATCCAGCTCCCTATTAATGTGTATTGACAAGTAGTGGAAGATGGTCAAGTACTAGGATCCCTGCCACCCACATGGGAGACCCAGATAGAGTTCCAGGCTCCTGGCTTCAACCCAGTCCAAACTAACCTGTTGCATTCCTGCTGGAGTGAACCATTGGATGGAAGAGTTCTCTCTCTCTCTCTCTCTCTCTCTCTCGCTCACTCTTCCCCTGCAATTCTGCCTTTCAGATAAATATATAAATAAATAAATCTTTTTAAAATAAAAAAGATGGGCCTTTACTAGGTAACTGCACAGCCTACACAGGGCGGACATCATGAAGATGAGAGTCCACCTGCCAGGTGATGAGAACGGGCCTCATGTCTTTCTCTAGAAGCTTCAACCCCTGAGGCGAGCAGGGACAAGGACAGGTGAGTATAAAACCCATAATCACACAAATTGCCCATTTTAGTAAAGGAAGAAAGCATAACTCAGGGGAAACTCGTGATGCAGGAAGGGAAACTCGGAATTCACAGTGTCCTTGGCCAACCACCATGGCTGCCAGAGACAACTGTCACCCAGGTGTGGCCAGGAAAGGAAAAGCAGCCTGAGTTGAAGGGGTAGTGCACTGCGAGAACCCCCACAGTAGAAGCTTTGTCACCCATGGTCCCCGGGTCACCGCCCAACATAGCCCCCTTCTGTGTGTTCTGATGCCTTGCCATTGCTCTTCCTCCATTTGGTCACCATGGGCATCACAGCCTGTCCTGCACTCTGGACGTAGGTACTTTCCCTTCTCAACATAGCAATTTGGTCGGGCTTTCAAAAGAAGCTAAGCTGAAAGGATGTCCATGTATTTCGCCAAAATCTCTGGCTGCAAAATCAGGCAGCTTTTTCACAGCCCTCCTTCCGATAGCATGAGTGATTAACCCGTTCTTCCTGTAACTCCATTTCCGAGACTTGGTGTCCTGTAATAGGTAGGGTACAAATACTTGATTCATCGATGATTATTCTCTTTCTAGAAGTAAGAACGTGGCCTCCCAGGAATCTCCCTAGATCTCATGATGCCATGGAATTTTCTCTCCCAAGAATGAAATATCTCAAGCACTGAGCCCATAAGTCTGCAGAGGACAGGATGAGACCGATGAGCCATCCTAAACCCTCACTCTCTAGTGACCCCACTCACACTCAAAATGCCGCTGCTTATTTCTCTTAACAAACCGTTCTAGAGGAATACGGAGTCAGCAGGTGTTCTTTATTGGGGCAAAGGAAGTGGAGGTTTAGACTTACCTTCATAAATGTAGCTCACAGAGGAGACGGAGCTCTCTTGCTCTAAATGGAAAAGAACAAGAGTGAGAGGTGAAGAGAAGGCCAGCTTACGGGCACAAGGAAGGGGAATTGGAATTCTCACTAGGACTCTCACAATTAAGAGGAAGCAGAATTACACATAATAGATGCCACCCAAAAAAAATATATACCGCATAAGATATATATGATAGCGTTTCTGAAAATAATGCTAATGACATTCTTCAACAGAATCTTGCTGACACGAGAAACTGGCTGGTTTCCTTGGAGTACACCAACTGAAGGGAAGGTTTGAATTCAAGGGCTCCATTGGATTAGGAAAATCTCCAAATTTTGGGTCAACTATCTTATGAGTTGTTAGACAAAAAAAAAAAAAAAAAGACTGAGCCAGAGCTAATGGGACTGACTACAAAAGCTCTGTGTTTCCCAAAGACAAATCTGCTAGGAGAGAAATATATGTAATGCTCCTCTGAGGTGTAATCTAGGAAACATCTTTATTACGAGCAGACAGCGGCATGGTAGACAGAGCAAGAAGGGCCAGGAGAACCAGGAGTTTCATAGTGGGGAGCACAGGGAGGGAGGAACTATGACAAAAAAGCAGAGCTCCAGTGCCCGCAAGGAGGTGAGGCACTGTCTCACAGGAGGAATTTCAGCTGCTACCAAGGCAGAATGCACCAATCAAAAGGCGCCAGGTTGCAGTCAGGGTCGGAGATGCCAGAAACCACAGGAGTCCAAGGCAAACAGTGAGGAGACACAGGTTCAGTCAAGCTTGGAGATGCCAGAAACCACAGAGCTGACCAAGGCAAGCATTGAGGATGTGCAGCTCAGCCCCAGGTCATTTGGGAAGGTTGTGCATCACAAAGTCTAGGGCAGACAAGGAAGGAGACTGAGTGCCTATGGATACCACCCTTCAGGAGTCTTGAAGACCACATCAGAGTCTCGTTAATGTGGGGACTAACAACTCTCAGAAAGGAAAACTTCTCCCATCACTGAGTCCATAAAGAGGAGCGACATCAGGAGCGCTGCAGTAGGAGGCTGAAAACACGGAATGTGGCCCTCTCTCTCCCAACACCCGGCATTTCCTAACCATTCACTCAGCGGATTCCCCAAGGTCTAAACCATTTTCTCAAATCCCACTGACAATCTTTTCTACCTTGCTTCATTGTTCTCAGAGCTTTGCCATTCCTACCTGACAGGTTTATAACCAGACTGGAATTACACCAAACATACTTTTTCTTCCTCTCCTTATTCTTGCTAAAAGTAGCTTACCCAGGACAACTTGATTTTTGGTTTGGGGAAGGTGTTTGTCTCAGCTGTTAAGATGCTACTTTGGGTATGCCATTCTATGTGGGGTTCCTGGTTCAACTCCCAACTCTGCTTCCTTTCTATCTTTCCACTAACACACACCCTGGGAGGCAGCAGGTCATGGTTTAATTATTCAGCTCTCTGTCACCCCGGGATTGGGTTTTAGGTGCCTGGCTTCGACCTGGCCTGGCCCTGGCTGTTGTGAGCAATTGAGAGTGAACCAACGGATTGAAGTTCAATTACTCGCTTTCAAACCTCCTCCCCCGAATTTGCTTTTCAACTGAAGTGAAAATAAGCTTAAAAAATTCTTTTTTAAAGACTTGAATTATGAGTCTCAAATAAATCCTACCAAGTACACCAACCTGAACTCCCACACCTTTCAAACCAGTTTGCTCAATTTCCCTAACTCAGAAATATTACTATTGTTGTGTTTTATTGATATTTTAGTGAAAATAGATAATCAAGATATACACAAAAAGGAGAAAGTGTGCTAGACTTCTATAAAGTAAGCAAGGTCTTTCACAGGGTAATGGGTGATGCTTGAATGATCTTAGCCATCTCCCCTAAGGAGGAAGACTGTTGAACATAGGAAGTGTCTGCATTTCATACTCTAGAGTTGTGCACTGGTTGCACAGCTATTTCCAGAAATCCATGATCATAAAACTATAGATCCTGTGCTTATGTAATATAAGCATTCCAATGATATTTAGCCAATGTCATTATGTAAAGAAAGATTGTCACAAGAATAAATAACAGTCTATTTACATGGCTATAAAGGTGTCAAATGTTTTCATTGGATTGCTTGCTATAGTATATTTTCTGCTCACTTATCTCCGGGAAGAAAGTTATTAGCCACGTTATTTTGCTTAATTGATTGACCAATTAATCAGACAGTAATAAAAACACAATGTCCACCAGGAACAAAATAGCTAAGACCAGGTACTTAGTATCTTCTACACTTTTCCCGTATGCGTGCACTTTCTCCCTGCAATTTTGCCTTTCAAATAATTATATAAATAAATAAATCTTTTTAAAATAAAAAAAAAGATGGCCCATTACCAGGTTACTCAACAGCATACACAGGATGGAGAAAATAAAGATAAGAGCCCACCTGCCAGGTGATGAGAAGGGGCCTGATACTTTTCTCTAGAAGCTTCAACCCCTCAGGCGATCAGGGTCAAGGACAGCTGGGTATAAAAACTTTAATCTCACCAATTGCCCATTTTTGAAAAGGAAGAAAGGGACACCCCCATCTCTGGCTCAGCACAACTCAGGGGAAACTTGTGATGCAGGAAGGGAAGCTCAGAATTCACTGTGTCTTTGGCCAACCACCATGGCTGCCAGAGACAACTGTCACCCAGGGGAGGCCAGAAAAGGAACGGCAGCCCGAGTTGAAGGGGTGAGTGCACTGCGAGAACCCCCACAATAGAAGCTTTGTCACCCATGGTCCCCTGGTTCCCACCCACCATCGCCCCCTGCTGTGTGTTCCCATGCCTTGCCACTGCTCTTCCTCCCTTTGGTCACCCATGGGCATCACTAGCAGTCCTGCATTATGAGAGCAGGTGCTTTCCCTTCTCAACATAGCGATTTAGTCAGGTTTTCAAAGATGGTAAGCAGAAAGGCTGTCCACGTATTTCTCCAAAACCCTCGGGCTGCAAATTCAGGCAGCTTCTTCACAGCCCTCCTTCCGATAGCATGAGTGATTAACCTGCCCTTCCTGTAACTCAATTTCTGAGACCTGGTGTCCTGTAATAGGTAGTGTATAAATACATGGGTTATCGATGATTAATCACTTCTTAGAAGTAAGAACATGGCTTCCCTGGAATCTCCCTAGATCTTCATGATGTCATGGAATTTTCTCTCAGAAGAATGAAATATTTCAAGCATTGAGCCCATAAGTCATGAGGATGACAGGATGAGGCAGAGGGAGCCATCCTTTATCCCTCACTCTGCTAGTGACCCCACTCACACTCAAAAAGCCACTGGTTATTTGTCTTAGCAAACCGCTCTAGAGGAATGCAGAGTCCACAAGTGCTCCTTAGCGGGAGTGGGGAGAGTGCAGGTTGAGACTCACCTTTAACGACGTTCTCACTAGGGGCGGAGCTCTCTTCCTCTAAATGGAAAAGAACAAGAGTGGGAGGTGAAGAGAAGGCCAGCTTACTAGCAGAAGGAAGGGGCATCTGAAGTCTTACTAGGACTCTCACAATTAAGAGGAAGCAGAATTACACATAATAGATACCACTGCCCAGCAAAAAACAAAACAAAAAAAAAAAAACATAAGATATATCTGGTAACATTTCTGACAACAATGCCAATGACATTCTTCAACAGAATCTTGCTGACACGAGAAACTGGCTGGTTTCCTTGGAGTACACCAACTGACGGGAAGGTTTGAATTCAAGGGCTCCATTGATTTAGAAAAATCTCCAAAATTGAGTCAACTATCTTATGAGTTGTTAGACAAAAAAAAAAAAAAAAAAAAAAAAAACACACTGAGCCAGAGCTAATGGGACTGACTACAAAAGCTCTGTGTTTCCCAAAACAAATCTGCTAGGAGAGAAATCTATGTGATGTGCTTCCGAGGTTTAATCCAGGAAACATCTTTACTTACGAGCAGACAGCGGCATGGTAGACAGAGCAAGAAAGGCCAGGAGAACCAGGAGTTTCATAGTGGGGAGCGCAGGGAGGGAGGAACTATGGCAAAGGAAAGCAGAGCTCCAGTGCCCACAAGGAGGTGAGGCACTGTCTCACAGGACGAATTTCAGCTGCTGTCGAGGCAGAGCGCACCAATCAAAAGGTGCCAGGTTGCAATCAGGCTTGGAGATGCCAGAAACCACAGGAGTCCAAGGCAAACAGTGAGGAGCCACGGGTTCAGTCAAGCGTGGAGATGCCAGAAACCACAGAGCTGACCAAGGCAAGCATTTAGGATGCTCATCTCAGCCCCAGGTCATTCGGGAAGGTCGTGCATCACACAGTCTAGGGCAGACAAGGAAGGAGACTGAGTGCCTGTGGATACCACGCTCCAGGAGTCTTGGAGACCACATTACAATCCCGCCTAACGTGGGGGCTGACAACTCTCAGAAAGGAAAACTTCTCCCATCACTGAGTCCATAAAGAGGAGCGACATCAGGAGCGCTGCAGTAGGAGGCTGAAAACACGGAATGTGGCCCTCTCTCTCCCAACACCCGGCATTTCCTAACCATTCACTCAGCGGATTCCCCAAGGTCTAAACCATTTTCTCAAATCCCACTGATAATCTTTTCTACCTTGCTTCATTGTTCTCAGAGCTTTGCCATTCCTACCTGACAGGTTTATAACCAGACTGGAATTATACCCGAACATGCTTTTTCTTCCTCTCCTTTTTCTTGCTAAAAGTAGCTTACCCAGGACAACTTGATTTTTGGTTTGGGGAAGGTGTTTGTCTCAGCTGTTAAGATGCTACTTTGGCATGCCATTCTATGTGGGGTTCCTGGTTCAACTCCCAAGTCTGCTTCCTTTCTATCTTTCCACTAACACATTCCCTGGGAGGCAGCAGGTGATAGCTCAATTATTCAGTTCCCTGCCACCCCTGGGTTGGGTTCTTGGTTCTTAGATTTGACCTGGCCTGGCCCTGGCTGTTGTGAGCAATTGAGAGTGAACCAACAGATTGAAAATCAATTGATTGCTCTCTCGCTCTCTCCCTCCCCCCGACTTGCTTTTCAACTGATGTGAAAATAAGCTTAAAAGAATTTTTTTAAAGACCTGAATTATGAGTCTCAAATAAATCCTGCCACGTACACCAACCTAAATTCCCACAGGTTTCAAGCCAGTTTGCTCAGTTGTCCAAACTTAGAGGTCTTACCTATTATTGAGTTTTATTGATATTTTACTTGAAATAGACAATCGAGATATCCACACAGGAGAAAGTATCTTAGACATCTATAAAGTAAGCATGGTCTTTCATAGATAATGGGTAGTTGCTTGAATGCTCTTAAGCATTTCCCCTAAGGAGGAAGATGTTGAACATATGAAGTGTCTGCATTTCATACTCTAGAGTTGTGCACTGGTTGCATAGTTATTTCCAGAAATCCATGATCATAAAACTATAGATCCTGTGCTTATGTAACATAAGCAATCCTTTGATAGTTAGACAAGGTCATTACATAAAGAAAGATATCCAAAAGAATAAATAACAGTATATTTACATGGCTATCCAGTTGTCAAATGTTTCCACTGGATCGCTTGCTATAGTTTATTTTCTGATCATTTTTCTCCAGGAAGAAAGTTAGTAGCCAAGTTAGTTTTGCTTAATTGATTGAAGGACTAATCATGCAGTAATAAAAACACAATGTCCACCAGGAACAAATTAGCAATAGACTGGGTACTTAGTATCGTTTACACTTTTCCAGTATGCTTGTATTCTACATTATATTGTTAATTGCACAGGCACCACATTAGCACTGTACGTTTCCAAAGTGCAACCATAACGTTGTTCTCTGAGCTACTTTCATTAATAAACAAGTAGTCTCTTAAGAGAAAAGAACAGTTGGGTTTTGCTGTTGCTACAGATCATTTTTAGATTTGAGTTGTCATAGGCTTGTTTAGAACATTAGGTATGACGAGAAGGTAGGCACTCAGGTGAGAAGAAAGGCGACCACATCCTAGCCCCACAGGCTCAATAGCAGAAAGGTGAGTGTGTGCCCATGACTCGTTCCAGATCAGAGACTTAGCAAACCTCCTTCAGGGCTGGGGTAACCCATGCAAATCAACCAGCGACAGCAATTGGGAAAGATGGTCCCGACTGTGTTCCACCGAAGGTTACAGCACACGGCCTCCTCATCTCCTGCCTGCAGAGGAACAGCAGGTGCACACACCATTCCACTCGTATATTTAAAGATGGACAGATCATTAAATATACTGAAATAAGTGTGCATTAGAGTTGAATGAAATCCCAGACAACCCCCAAGAATTACTTCCTTCCCAAGTCACCTAAAGATTTTGGATTTTTATTCAATTATCTCTTGGAATAGTCATCCAAATATTTTGTTTTAGTAATTGAAATATATAAGAAATTTAATATAACAGAGCCAGTATTACCTTTAAAAAGAAGTAGTTGTTGGCAACTTCATCTCCATTTATCTTCATTTCAGTTTAGTGACTCTCAGGATCTCTTGAGTGAGAAACAGATGGTTGTTGATTTTTTTCTAATTATTTTCAATATTGATTGGAGACTTCATATCCTTCCTCTTATTGAAAGATAATATTTGAATGTCAAACCATCCTTGAATTTCTGTATACAATAACTAGAGTCTCAGGTATTATACTTTAAAAGTAATTGCTGCAGCAAATATACAAGATTGGAATTACATCAAATTAAGAGCTCCTACTTGAAGAAGGAACAAATCAATAGAGTGAAGAGACAGCCAATAGTTCTGGAGAAAATATTGACAAATCTTACATCTGAAAAGAGTTATCAAAATTACATGATGAACACAAACAACTCAATAACCAGAAAACAAATAACATGATTTTAAAATGGGCACCGAATCTGTATAGACATTCCTCAAAAGAAAGCACACAAACAGGCCTCTAGGTCTCCAGAACAATGTACACCATTACTACTCATCGCGGGAAGAAAATAAAAGACGCAGGGAGTTATCACTTCATAACTGCCAAGATGACTATGCTAAAAATGGCAAAAATAGCAAGTGCTGGCAAAGAAATGGAGAAAATGAGAACCCTCGTACAGTGCTGGGAGAAATGTAAGTTAGTAAAGCTACTAGGAAAACCAGTGTGGAGTTTCCTCAAAGCAATCAAAAACAGAGGTGGGCACTGAGACGCAGTGGGTTAAGCTGCCGCTTGGGACACTCACAGCCCATGCTGGGGATCCTGGGGTGCAAGCCTCCCTCCACTCCCAGGCCAGTTTTCTCCTAGGGCAGCAGCACAGCAGCAGATAATGCCCTCAGCTGGCCTCCTGGCACCCATGTGGGAGACCCAGATGGAGCTCCTGGCCCCTGGCTTTGGCCTGGTCCTCCCATGGCTCCTGTGGGTATTTGGGGAGTGAAGCAGAAGATGGAAATGCTCTCTCTCTCTCTCTCTCTAACTGTGACTTTCAAATAAATAAATTAAAAAAAAACAGAATGTTGATTACCAGAGGCTGGTTGAAGGGGGGAGAATGGAGCGATGTTGATCAATCACGATAATGTTTCAGTGTGAAAAAAATCTCACCAGCAGTAGATACACTTCGAGCTTGTTGTGATTAGGAAGAAAATTGAAAATATGTCTTCATAAAAATCAAAATTAACTTCCTTCCTTATTTATTTACTTAAAGGGGACGGATTTCAAGTGTAATAATACTGCCTACCCTACCCCCCTACCCCCTTCCCTCCCTCCCTCTCACCCTCACGCCTCCTTCCTTCCTTATTTTTAGTTTTTGCAATCACATACTCCCAGTGACCTCCGTGTCTCAGAGACTGTATAAAATGACACGAGAGGCCGGCGCCATGGCTCAAAAGGCTAATCCTCTGCCTGCAGCGCCGGCACACCGGGTTCTAGTCCCGATCGGGGCGCTGGATTCTGTCCCCATTGTCCCTCTTCCAGTCCAGCTCCCTGCTGTGGCCCGGGAGTGCAGTGGAGGATGGCCCAAGTCCTTGAGGCCTGCACCCGCATGGGAGACCAGGAGAAGCACTTGGCTCCTGGCTTCGGATCAGTGCGGTGCGCCAGCTGCAGCACGCCAGCCACAGCAGCCATTGGAGGGTGAACCAACAAAAAAAAAAAAAAAAAAAAAAAAGACACGAGAAGGAGCTTTCTGCCCCTGGGACACATTTCCCTAGTTCTGGTCTGCTTGTCTAGAAGTCCTCCTTGATGTCACCGTCATACACTCCTCGGTGCAATGTTCCACAGGAGGGCCTGGGGAGCAGCCTCTGGCCACAGCTGTGGACGGAGAACAGAAAGCAAAGAGACAAACATGGAGGGATGTGTGCTCAGCAGCGCGTGGACGACCTGCAGTTCTGTGCAATGTGTTCATTGGCGCATCCTGAGCCCTTCATCGGCCTTCCAGCTGCCCCAGTAGGGGTCAGTAGAGGGCTGAGCAGGGATGTCCTACTTGGCTCCCATCTTGGCTTGCATCTCGCTTCGTCCTGAAGCCCCTGTCCTACTCATCTTTCATAGAAATTTAATAAAATAATTAAATAAAAATTAATAAAATCAATAAAATTTAATTAAATCAAGGTATATTCAATACTCACCTGCCCCACTTCCCTCTCAACATCTATACTGATTAATCACTAACATTTGTTATCTATTTCAGGCAACAAGATAATTATTTCACGTGCTAAAAAAATATATTTTCCTCCCATGCCAATTTTTAGGTAAAAACTTCTGACACGATGTCCAAAGCTCGTTGGTAGTTTCTTGTGGCCCTGGTATGTGTAGGCAAGGGCTGTTTTGTATTAAATCCATCTGAGTTCTGTGACGGCTTTGTTAATACTGCTCTATAGTGTTTCCATCTGTGGGCCTGGCATGATCAAGTATCCACCAAGTGACCTGCTAGTGCTGAAAAATTGATCATTTTCCCCCACAAAAAAAAAAAAGCTGTCTCACCTTGTTCGCATGTTTTAAGAAACAGTAAGTAGTAGCGTACTTTTCCTTTTCTTTTTTAAAGATTTTATTTATTCATTTGAGAAGTAGAGTTACTGATAGTGAGAGGAAATGACAGAGAGAAAGATCTTCTGTCCACTGGTTCACTCCCCAGATGGTCACAACGGCCTGAGCAGCACCAATCCGAAGCCTGGAGCTAGGAGCTTCTCCAGGTCGCCCACATGGTTGCAGGGGCCCAAGGACCTGGGACATCTTCTACTAATTCCCCAGACCACAGCAGAGAGCTTGTTTGGAAGAGGAGCAGCTGGGACTGAACATGCGGCGCCCATATGGGATGCCAGAGCTTCAGGCCAGGGCTTTAACCCACTGTGCCACAGACCAGCCCCACGTACTTTTCACTGCAAAACTGTGGTTTATCTTAGGCTTGTGTTCTGGGTCGCAATGCTCATTCTGCTTGGAGAGGGCTTGATCTTCCTAAATGCACATGGCTGCAGGAACTCTGACTGTGGATCCCTTCCAGTGCCATGAATTGAGTGGCACTGGGCACCTGTTGCTGCCATGAAGGTGGGAAATATGGAGGCCACATGCTGCGTCCTTCAGCGGGACACAGCCAGCCGCATCTTTCCCTCTCGGTGACACTCACACATTGCCTCGGCACTGAAGGCCATCAGGTGACGGTCCGGAGCTGGGATCAGCCGTGTGCTCACACTCATCGCTCAGCTGATGGGGCCAGGATGCACTCACCTTTCTTCTGCCCTGATTGCCTGCCTCCCCTCCCTATCTGCAGTTCCGCACAAGCTATCTACATGCTAATAATAATTAGGGAAATAAGTCAGCAACATCACAACGAGAGAGTGTTTCTTTTTCTTATAGTCCTACACAATTATGAATGGAGACGTCTCAGAGAGTAACCAGTTATGGGTGCAGTTTGCAAACTGACAGTAATAATATAAGGCCAACCCAAGCAACAATTTAGTCAGGAATATAGGACCTGTGTGAAAGGGGTAGAAGATGCTAAGTATCTGGGCTGTAGATGATTTGCTCCTGGTGGAAATTCTGCTCTTCTTTCTGCCAGATTGATTAGTCAATTAAGCAAAACAAACTTAGCCAACAACTTTTGTCCTGAAGACAAATGATCAAGAAAAAAACTATTCCAGGTGATCCAGTGTAATCATTTGACATCTGAATATCTCGATAAATAGAATATTATTTAGTCCTGTGGCAGAGTCTTTATTTATATAATGACCTTGGCTGGAAATCCCTCATTAGACACAGAATCTATAGGTTTATGATCATGGATTTCTGGAAATAACTATGCAACCAGTGCACATCTCTGGAGTGTGAAATGCAGATGTCTCCTTACTTCAGCACTCTGTTTCCTGAGGGGAGACTGTTGAACACCATTCAAGAACTCACCTGCTATTCTGTGTGGAAAATCTTGTTTGCTTTATGGATGTCCAAGTATTTTCTCCTTGGTTGTCTGTGTCAACTACAATATCAGTAAAAACACTAGGTAGGACCTCAGAATTAAGACATTGAGTTGAGCACTGGGAAATATGTGCGAGTTCAATCTGGTATACTTGGCACGATTTGTTTGAGTTTTATAAATCAACTGTTTTTTAAAAATGTATTTACTTTTAACTTTGCCGGCAAGGCAAAATCAGAGAAAAAGGGAGAGACAGATGGTGATCTTCCACCCACCTGTCAACTCCCTGTCTCACATCAGTTAGGGCTGGGCCAGACCAAAGCCAGGAGTCAGAAGCCCAACCTAGGTCTCCCGCATGGGTGGCAGGGACTCATGCACCTTCTGCCTCCCAGGTGTGTATTAGCAGGAAGCTGGATCAGAAGCAGAGTTGGCACTCAAGCCAGGCACTCCAGTACAGAATGTGGATACCCCAAGCCGTGTCTCAATTGGTGAGCCAGACATTCAACCCAAATCCATAAAAATAGTTCTTATTGAATAAGGATTGGATTTTTTAAAAAAATTATTTATTTATTTGAAAGGCAGAGTTACAGTGAGGCAGAAGCAGAGATAGAAAAAGAGAGCCGGCGCCGTGGCTCAACAGGCTAATCCTCCGCCTAGCGGCGAGGCACACCGGGTTCTAGTCCGGTTGGGGCGCCGGATTTTCTCCCGGTTGCCCCTCTTCCAGTCCAGCTCTCTGCTATGGCCCGGGAGTGCAGTGGAGGATGGCCCAAGTGCTTGGGCCTTGCACCCCATGGGAGACCAGGAGAAGCTGGCTCCTGCCTTCAGTCAGCATGGTGTGCCGGCCACGGCGGCCATTGGAGGGTGAACCAACGGCAAAGGAAGACTTTTCTCTCTGTCTCTCTCTCTCACTGTCCACTCTGCCTGTCAAAAATAAAAAAAATAAAAAATAAAAAAAGAGAGAGGAAGAGAGAGAGTCTTCCATCTGCTGGTTCTCTCCCTAGATGGCCACAATAGCCAGAGCTGCGCCGATCTGAAGCCAGGAGACAGGAGCTTTTTCCGGATCCCCAACACGGGTGCAGGAACACAAGGACTTGGGCCATCTTCTACTGCTTTCCCAGGCCATAGTAGAGAGCTGGATCGGAAGAGGAGCAGCCAGGACTAGAACCGGCGCCCATATGGGATGCCAGCACTGCAGGTGGCGGGTTTTACCCACTACACCACAGCACCAGCCCCTGGGTAAGGATTGTTTTTAGCACGAATAGGGAAAAGAAGGAACACTACATGCTAGGGTAATATTCCAGCTGGCTTGCATTCCTCTCTGGCAGGAATGGCAGAGTGCTGAGAAGAACGAAGCAGGGTGGAGATGGAGATCAGTGGGATGTGAGAATACGTGCTGGGCCCTGGGGAACTGGCTTAGTGAATTGGCGAGGATTGTCAGAGTGGGGTGAGAGTAGATTCCATTTTTTTTTTTTGACAGGCAGAGTTAGACAGTAAGAGAGAGAGAGAGACAGAGAGAAAAGTCTTCTTTCCGTTGGTTCACCCCCAAAATGGCCACCACAGCCCCTTCCTGGTCTTCCATGTGGGCACAGGGCCCAAGCACTTGGGCGATCCTCCACTGCCCCCCGACCCCCGGGACACAACAGAGAGCTGGACTGGAAGAAGAACAACCAGGACAGGATCCAGCACCCTGACCAGGACTAGAACCTGGGGTGCCAGCGCCAAAGGTGGAAGATTAGCCTAGTAAGCTGCGGCACTGGCCGGGTAGGCAATTCTAATACGGTTTCCAGAAATACTAGCCGGTGCTGTGCAGAAACACGCTCTCAGTTCTTCCATGAACACTGGGCTGTGTGACCTTCCCCAATGACCTGGGGCTGAGCAGTGCATCCTCAGGGCTCACCTTGGTCACCTGTGGTTTCTGACACCGATGCGTCTCCTCCTCCTGGGCGCCGGAGCTCTGTGCTCCCTGCTGTAAACCTCTGGTCCTCCTGACTCCATGCTGGTGTCTGGCCGGAAGTAAAGATGCTTTCTTGGATATAAAACCTTGGCGAAACATGGGACAGAAATCCTCCCTATAGCTGATCTGTCTTGAGAACATATAGAGCTTTTGTAGTCAGTCCCACATCTTCTGCTCCAATCTTTTTGTCTAACTACTCATTAGACAGATAAGTAAACCTTTGGGAATTTTCCTAATTCAATGGGGTCCTTGTATGAGAACTAAAGATTAGGATGTGTCTGTGAGTCAGCATACTCCAGAGACAATGGCCAAACTGTTTCCAGGATTAGTAAAATCCTGTTAGGAATTCAGGGTTATTTTCAGAAATGTAAAGGATGCAATTATGTCCATTTTATGTGGGTCTGGAGGGTTCCAGCATGTGTAATTCTGCTTTGCCTTAACTTGTGAGGGTCCTCTTAAGCCTTCAGACACTCCCCCCTCCACCCAAACTGCCCTTTCTCCCACTATTTTTTTTTCACAGAGGAAGAAAGCTGGGGCTCTTCATTGCATTCCATTAAGTCAGGCGAGTCTGACTCTGCACTCCCTAACATCCCCTAATGCACACACGCTATTCCTCAGTTCTCCACAGCAGTCAACCTGCTAGCGACATAATTGGTGACATTGGGAGCATGAGTGGGGTCATCAGAGAGTGCAGGATATCCCTCACCATTGCATTTGCTATGAATGTATGGGATCAACCCTGCATTCATTTCTTCCAACACTTCATTCTCCCAAGAGAAAATTCTAGGGTACCACGAAGCTCCTGTAAGAATCCAGGGAAGGCCATGGTACTGATCCTAAAAAAAAAATTAAAAAAAGATTCAACGTGGATAAATTATCTATTCAAACACTACGTATGACTGAATACCAAAGTGGTGGGTTAATCTCACTTTCAGCAAGGGGGGCTGGGAATGTTGCCTGGTGCTCTGGCATGACACACGCATGCACTTCCTTCCTGCTCACCATCTTCTGAAAGCCTGACCAAATCGCTGCACTGAGATGGGAAAGCCCCTGCTCTCAGAGTGCAGGACAGGCTGTGATGCCCATGGTGGCCAAAGAGAGGAAGAGCCATGGCAAGGCATGGGGACACACAGCAGGGGGCGATGGTGGGTGGGGACCAGGGGACCATGGGTGACAAAGCTTTTACTGTGGGGGTTCTCGCAGTGCACTCACCCCTTCAACTCGGGCTGCTGTTCCTTTCCTGGCCTCCCCTGGGTGACAGTTGTCTCTTGCAGCCATGGTGGTTGGCCAAGGACACAGTGAATTCTGAGTTTCCCTCCCTGCATCACAAGTTTCCCCTGAGTTGTGCTGAGCCAGAGAGGGGGTGCCCCTTTCTCCCTTTACATAAGTGTGCAATTGGTTTTGTACCCAGCTGTCCCTGACCCTGATACCTGAGGGGTTGAAGCTTCTAGAGAAAGACAGCAGCCCATTCTCATCACTTGGCAGGTGGACTCTCATCTTTATGGTCTCCATCCTGTGTAGGCTGTGGAGTTACCTAGTAATGGGCCATCATTAAAAAAAAGATGTATTTATATATTTAGTTGAAAGGCAGAATTGCAGGGAGAGAGCAAGATAGAGAGTGATAGAGTGAGAGAGAGGGGTCTTCCATCCACTGGTTCACTCCCCAAATGGCTGCAAAGGCCAGGGCTGGGCCAGGCCAAAACCAGGAGCCAGGAGCTTCCTCTGGGCTTCCCACATGGGTGCAGGGGCTCAAGCACTCAGTCCTTCTTCCCCTGCTTTCCCAAGAGCATTAGCAGGGAGCTGGATCCCAAGTGGAGCAGCCAGGGCTGAAAACAGGCGCCCATATGGGATGCTGACACTGTAGACGGCAGCTTAACCCACTGAGCCACAGCCCTGGCCCCTTCATTATTTTCTTGTTAGGACAGTATCAATTTATTCATTTCTTCCAGCAGAGAAGTTGTCTCGTGAATTTTGGTCCGAGTGACACTACAAGTTATTTGGTGACCTGGGACGTGACGACTTAATCCTTTCTTGTCCCCACTAGAAGTCTTCCCAGATGTCACTGTCATCAGTCTTCCTTGTGTTACAGGAGCATGGGGGAGGGGCGTCAGACTGCAGCTGAGAAGGGAGAACAGAGAGAAAAAGAAATACACACTGAGGTGTGTCTGCTCCTCATAGGGCGGTACTCACTCCAGCTCCATGGAAACAGGCAAACATCTCACCCTGAGCTTCTCATTCAATTCAGCTGCCCCTGTGGACGCCTCCCCTGCTGCTGGGATTACTGCCAGGGCAGGAACAGGCATGAGAAATACACTGGGTGCTGCGTTCTCTCTGTTTGTTTCCTTAGACAGTAGGGGGCAGTAGAGCGATGAGCAGGGATGACCTCACTGCTGTCTGCAGCCTGTCCTATTCATCTTTTTTTTTTAAAGAATTATTTTATTTATTTGAAAGACAGAGTTACACAGAGAGGTAGAGCCAGAGAGAGAGAGAGAGGTCTTCCATTCTGCTGGTTCACTCCCCAGATGGCTGCAATAGCCAGAGCTGAGCTGATCCAAAGCCAAGAACAGGAGAGCTGGATCAGAAGAGGAGCAGCCGGGACTCGACAGGTGCCCGTATGAGATGCTGGCTCTGCAGACTGGAACTTTAACCCACTGCGCCAAGGCGCCGGCCCCACTATTCATCTTTAATAGAAGTTCCACTGCAAAGACCAAGGAAGTGCAACCTTTGTTCACATACCTTGTTGCTTGTGCACCCTTCCTTTGGAAGATTTGCCAAAAATTGAAAAATCATTTATGATGGAAGTTTCTTGAGTAAAAATATGAATCATATCATATTAAAGGGTTTTTTTGTGGCCTATGGAGAATATTTAATTCAGTTAGCATCAAGATCTGTGGCAGCCTTACAGGCTTACTCATTACTTATCTGCTTTGCTTCCTTCTCTACCTCCATATCGATTTATCTCAAACATTTGTTAGCCTGGGAGGGCACTTTTAAAAGGTCATGAAAGAGACCAGCGCCATGGTTAGGTTAACAGTGGGTTTCTCCTCCACCTGCAGTCCTGGCATCCAATATGGGTGCAGGTTCAAGTCCCAGCTGCTCCATTTCCAATCCACGTCTGCTATGGCCTGGGAAAGCAGTAGAAGATGGCCCAAGTCCTTGGACCCCTGCACCTGTGTGGAAGACCTGGAAGAAGATCCTGGCTCCTGGCTTCAGATAGGCCCAGCTCTGGCAGTTGGGACTATTTGGGGAGTGAACCAGCAGATGGAAGACCTCTCTCCCTCTCTCTCTCTGGCTTGCTTTTCTGTAACTCTGCCTTTCAAATAAATAAACAAATCTTTTTAAAACTTTTATCTCAAAAATGAAGAAAGAAAAGATGATAGAGAAAGAAACAGAAGAAAAGAGGGAAGTAATATTATATTTTCTTAAAAGATTTATTTTATTTTTTTGAAAGTCAGAGTTACAGAGAGCAGTTAAGACAGAGAGAGAGGTCGTCCATCCACTGGTTCACTCCCCACATGCCTACAATGGCCAGGACTGTGCCAATCCAAACCCAGGAGACAGGAGAATCTTCCTGGTCTCCCACATGGGTGCGGGGGCCCAAGGACTTGGGTCATCTTCTACTGCCCTCCCAGGCCATAGCAGAGAGCTGGATCAGAAGAGAGCAGCCAGGACTAGAACTGGTGCCCATGTGGGATGCCGGCATTTCTGGACAGGGTTTTAAGCCACTCTGCCCCAGCACCCGCCTAGTAGTACTATATCCTAAAAATTATATCTGTGAACTACATTGGATCTGTTCTCTTTTATTAACATCTCAGTAACAGGAGTTCTAATGAGAAAAAACAAAGAAAGGTAAGTGTATTGGGTGCAAATCATTCTGAAATCCATATGTAGCAGGAGTCTTCAAAACTGGGTAAAAGGGTATTACGAAAAACTGCAGATGGTAATATTTTCGTGGCAAAATACGCTTCTTTTAACTCAAAATTTCTATGAGTTTTTTGAAATATTCCAGTATTCCCAAGAGGTATTTAGATGTACTTATTGAAGTCAGAAATTCTGAGAGGAGGGCCCGGATGTACAGAGATCGCGATCGCCCTCTGTGCACCTGCAGAGCGTGGGCGGTGCCGGTGTGTACTGAAGTGATCTGATCCCGAGGAGGCATCTTCGGCATTGCCGTGGAGGGTTTCCCTGTGTGGGCCTGGCATGACGCAGCATCAAGAACCTGTGCCCTGACTTCCTGTGACGGTAAAATGCCTGTTTCCCTCCACGAGAATGCCGTCTTCCCTGCTGCACGTTGAGAAACAGGGAGTGCGGGATCCGTGCCCTTGCGCGGTCTGGTTGCACAGATGGTGTCCTCCTGCAGAGAAGCTGCTCCTCCCGCAGGACCAGGTCCCGGGTGCGCCGGGTCGGGCACTGCTGCTCTCCCCTCGCAAACAAGGACACTGCGTGCTGGACCCTTGGGCGATACTCCCCACAATCTTTCCTTTGAGTGTCCTCTGCCTGGTTTTCCTCGCTGTGGAAGGAGTTGGTGGACGGTCTGAACGGGAATCAGCCACCTGCATTCCTGACCCTTCTACCTCGCAGCCTGCTGATCAGAAGGCACCTGTGTTTCTTCACATCTGGTTGCCACCCACCCTTCCTAACGGCTGTCCCAGACGAGTTTGCTCCACGAAAGTAGACGTAATACCAAGGTCAAGATTAGAGTGTACGCCTGCTTCTAAAACTACCCAGCTGGGAGGAGAGAAAAACCAGCTAGCAACCACGTTTTAGTTGCACTTTGGAACCCTACAGCAACAAATACAAACCTTAGACAGTGAATAATACAATCAAAGATATAAACTGCGTGGCTAAAGATGCAAAACACACGTTCCCCAGTTATAAACGATTCCAGTCAGGAAGAAATAGCTTTTCTTTCTGACTACTGTAAGGTCCAGTTATAAGTAATTAATTCAAACCATAAGTTAGTTTACATTAACTACATTTGAAATTAAAACTTAATAGTATGTAGTATGTTAAGATTAAATGATATAAAATATGGGGCAACATATTAAAATCTTGGTCTGAAGAGCTTTCAGGACCTGTCGCGAGGACCGCCGTTCCTCCATGACAGAAAAGACAGGCCTAAGGGTCCTGAGAGAAACTATTCCTGGCGTTTAGATTCTTCCACCTTCCTGTGTAATGACTAGTCCACAAGTTGCTCAAATGCACCAATAAAATGCATAAATTTAGGTAATTGCCACATAAGGAATAAGGAACTCACCTACATGTGTATGACGTATGTACTTGTTTACCCGAGTGCATAAAATTGCTGGGAGGGGAGGGTGGCAGGGGGAGGGACAGGGCTTCTCGCCTCAGCACTGCGCTGCGTCCTATGTGCCGGTGAGAGCCCCAGCTGGCTGGTAATAAAATCCTCTTGCTGTTGCATGCAGCCTGCCTTTTGTGAGTTGTTTTGGGGAGGGTATCATACCGGAAACAACACTGGTTGTCTCCTGATTACTTCTATTGCAAGCTGGGCAGTTTGAAAGGAGTCACACACTACAAGTTAGACATTGGCAGTGAGTCTACTTTATTTGAATACAGACAAACTTGTTGGGGACCAAAAGATTTGAAAGTAGGTGATCAATCAAATGAGAAGAAATGCAGGTTCACTCTACATGAGAGGCTCCAAGGGAGAAAGGTCTTCTATGAAGGTGACACACGCTCCACACCTTTCTTCACCTGATCTGTGAAATACTTCCATGCTTCGTAAAACCAGGAAGGAACCACTGTAACACAGAGAGGAGAGAAGCCGTTGACAGCGCTGCGCTGAGGCTACAGAACAGAGCTGTTGTTTCACTTCCAGGACAACGGCAGTGCCTCTGCCACTCAAGTCACAGCAGTCAGAGTCCCCAGGACCCAGGACCTGCGGGAAGACCAACAGCCCTGCAAGAGGATGCGACCCAAGCAACCAGAAACCCTGAGAGGAGCTGAAACTGTGCCACAAAAAGGATTCCTAGATCCTTGTCTCCCTAAAACATGCAACAAACTTTCTTGTGAAGGGGGGTTAAGATGCAGATTCTTGATCTTGTGCCCACACAAGGAAACCCTACAACTCAGTAATGACAATGCCTCCTCGGGACTTCCATCACTTTAATACAAATCAGCAGCTGCCATGCTCTGCCTGAACACAAACGGCTACTCACTGTCTCAGTACATGCAGGTCCTCCTCTCAGAATTTCCTACTTCGAAAAGTTGGCATAAGAATGAAACCATACATTATACACAAAATAATTATCTCAGAAATCCTAAAGGATATCAAAGAGCTTATGGAGACGTCACATTAATAGATGTTTATTTTGGTGCAAAAGATATTAAAATTTCTGCAAAGACTATTCAAAATATGCATTTTCCAGGAACTTTCTGAAGAGTCCTCTTTTTTATGGACTTCAAAATGTTTTTGCACTAAAATAAGCTTATCTTTTAATTCCATTTTCCGGGAACTTGTTAAAGTGCCCTCACAGTAAATAATTGCTGGAGTTTAATCGGTATGGATGTAGACAGGAAAATAGAGCAGATAAGTAATGAGCAAACCTGGAAGCCAACCCTGAATCTTGACTTTCAAGGGCATTAAATATTCTCCAAATGCACTGAAGAACCCAAAAAGTTGCTGACCCACAATTTCCCCATGAAATATCCACCTAAAAAAAGGTGTTTTCCAATTTTTAGAAAATTTTGCAAACAAAGAATGGCATTCGCTGATCTTACCCTCCCCAACAAGATGCATGGACAAATATGTTTCCTTTGGTCTTTGCAGAGCAACTCCTACTAAGAATGAAGCAGCACAGCCTGTGGGCTGCAGTGAGACACAAGCCAAGGTGGAGCCCAGAAGGGCATCCCTCAGGGCATCCCTCTACTGCCCCCTACTGGCTATGGAAACAAAGTGAGAGAGCATGCAGAACACAGGGTGTTTCTCCTGTCTGCTCCTGCCCTGAAAGCCATAGTCCACCCTGACGCAGGAACCAGGAGCACCCTGGAGCCTCACCCAGAAGCCCATTGGCCCGCAGTAGAGGTCAGTGCTGTGGCATAGAAGGTTAAGCCTCTACCTGCAGGGCCAGCATCTCATATGGGCACAAGTTCAAGCCCCGGCAGCTGAAAGCTGCTATGCTTCCGAACGACCTCCCTGCTAATACTGGGAAGGAAGCAGAGGATGGCACAAGTGCTTGGGCCCCTGTCACCCACGTGGGTCCTGATTGTGACACCCATGAGAAGGAAATGAAGAAAACTGATGTAGTCATGGCAAGACAGGAACAAGCAACACTCCCCCATCTTTCACTCCATGTTCAGAGAGATGACGACAGGTAGTAAGAACAATTGTGAAGTCCTACATTTTGCTCCTGAGCTTCTAACAATGATGATAGCATGCCCTTGCTGTTAATAAGGTGGTCCAGTGGGCCAGCAAGGGGGAGGAGTTGGCGAAGCCAGCACCTGAGTTGGCGGCAACCCATATGAACAGCAGTTCTATTCCCAGCTGCTCCAGTTCCAATCCAGCACCCGACTAATGTGTCTTTAAAAGCAGTGCAAGATGGCCCAAGTACTAGGATCCCTGCCACCCACCTGGGAGAACCAGATGGAGTTTCAGGCTCCTGGCTTCAACTCATCCCAAACTAACCTGTTGCACACCTGCTAGAGTGAAGCAGTGGATGAAAGAGTTTCTCTCTCTCTCTCTCTCTCTCTCTCTCTCTCTCTCTCTATCTCTTTATCTCTCTATTTCTATCTCTATCTCTGTCTTTTTCTCTCCCCCTACAGTTTTGCCTTTCAAATAAATATATAAATAAATAAATCTTTTTAAAATAAAAAATGCCCCATTATTAGGTAACTGCACAATCTATACATGATGGAAACCATAAATACGGGAGTCCACCCACAAGGTGATGAGAACAGGCCTCATGTCTTTCTCCAGAAGCTTCAACCCCTCAGGTGATCAGGGTCAAGGACAGGTGGGAATGAAACCCGTAATCACACCAATTGCCCATTTATGTTAAAGAATAAAATGACACTTCCATTTCTGATCGGCACAACTCAGGGGAAACTCGTGATGCAGGGAGGAAACTCAGAATTCACTGTGTCCTTGGCCAACCACCCTGGCTGCCAGAGACAGCTGTCAACCAGGGAAGGCCAGGAAAGGAAAAGTAGCCCGAGTTGAAGGGGTGAGTGTACTGGGAGAACCCCCACAGTAGAAGCTTTGTCACCCATGGTCCCCTGGTCCCCACCCACCATCGCCCCCTGCTGTGTGTCCCCATGCCTTGCCATTGCTCTTCCTCCCTTTGGTCACCATGGGCATCACAGCCTGTCCTGCACTCTGAGAGCAGGTGCTTTCCCTTCTCAACATAGCGATATGGCCAGGCTTTCAAAAGAAGGTAAGCAGAAAGGCTGTCCACGTATTTCTCCAAAACCCTGGGCTGCAAAATCAGGTAGCTCTTCGCAGCCCTCCTTCTGATAGCATGAGTGATTAACCCGCTCTTCCTGCAACTCCATTTCCGAGACTCGGTGTCCTGTAATAGGTAGGGTATCAATACATGGGTTATCGATGATTAATCACTTTTTAAAGTAAGAACGTGGCCTCCCTGGAATCTCCCTAGACCTTCATGATGCCATGGAATTTTCTCTCCCAAGAATGAAATATCTCAAGCACTGAGCCCATAAGTCTGCAAAGGACAGGATGAGGCCGATGAGCCATCCTAAACCCTCACTCTCTAGTGACCCCACTCACACTCAAAATGCCGCTGCTTATTTCTCTTAACAAACCCTCCTAGAGGAGTACGGAGTTGGCAAGTGTTCCTTAGCGGGAGCGGGGAAAGTGCAGGTTCAGACTTACCTTTAACGTAGTTCACAATAGGGCCGGGGCTCTCTTCCTCTAAATGGAAAAGAACAAGAGTGGGAGGTGAAGAGAAGGCCAGCTTGCGGAATCTGAAGTCTCACTAGGACTCTCACAATTAAGAGGAAGCAGAATTACACATAACAGACACCCCCCGCCCCCAAAGGACCACATAAGATATATATGGTAACATTTTTGAAAATAATGCTAATGACATTCTTCAACAGAATCTTGCTGACACGAGAAATTGGCTGGTTTCCTTGGAGTACACCAACTGATGGGAAGGTTTGAATTCAAGGGCTCCACTGATTAGGAAAATCTCCAACGTTGAGTCAACTATCTTACGAGTTGTTAGACAAAAAAATAAACTGCGCCAGAAATAATGGGGCTGACTACAAAAGCTCTGTGTTTCCCAAAGACAAAGCTTCTAGGGGAGAATTTCTATGTGATGCTCCTCCAAGGTTTAATCCAGGAAACATCTTTACTTACGAGCAGACAGCGGCATGGTAGACAGAGCAAGAAGGGCCAGGAGAACCAGGAGTTTCATAGTGGGCAGCGCAGGGATGGAGGAACTATGGCAAAGGAAAGCAGAGCTCCAGCGCCCATGAGGAGGTGAGGAACCGTCTTGCAGGAGGAATTTCAGCTGCTACCGAGGCAGAGCGCACCAATCAAAAGGCGCCAGGTTACAATCAGGCTTGGAGATGCCAGAAACCACAGGTGACCAAGGCAAACAGTGAGGAGCCACGGGTTCAGTCACCCTTGGAGATGCCAGAATCCACACAGGTGACCAAGGCAAGCATTGAGGATGTGCAGTTCAGCCCCAGGTCATTCGGGAAGGTCGTGCATCACACAGTCTAGGGCACACTGAAGGAAGAAGAGAGACTGAGTGCCTGTGGATACCACGCTCCAGGAGTCTTGGAGACCACATTACAATCCCACCTAACGTGGGGGCTGACAACTCTCAGAAAGGAAAACTTCTCCCATCACTGAGTCCATAAAGAAGAGCGACATCAGGAGCGCTGCAGTAGGAGGCTGAAAACACGGAATGTGGCCCTCTCTCTCCCAGTGCCCGGCATTTCCTCACCATTCACTCAGCGGATTCCCCAACGTCTAAACCATTTTCTCAAATCCCACTGATAATCTTTTCTACCTTGCTTCATTGTTCTCAGAGCTTTGCCATTCCTAACAGACAGGTTTATAACCAGACTGGAATTATACCCGAACATGCTTTTCTTCCTCTCCTTATTCTTGCTAAAAGTAGCTTACCCAGGACAACTTGATTTTTGGTTTGGAGCAGGTGTTTGTCTCAGCTGTTAAGATGCTACTTTGGGCGTGCCATTCCATGTGGAGTTCCTGGTTCAACTCCCAACTCTGCTTTCTTTCTTTCTTTCTACTAATGCACACCCTGGGAAGCAGCAGGTGATGGCTCAATTATTCAGTTCCCTGCCACCCCTGGATTGGATTTTAGGTACCTGGCTTCGACCTGGCCTGGCCCTGGCTGTTGTGAGCATTTGGGGAGTGAACCAACAGACTGAAAATCAATCCCTCGCTCTCTCCCACCCCAGACTTAGCTTTTCAACTGAAGTGAAAATAAGTTTTAAAAAATTCTTTTTTAAAGACTTGAATTATGAGTCTCAAATAAATCCTCCCTAGGACACCAACCTGAACTCCCACAGGTTTCACACTAGTTTGCTCAATTGTCCCAACTCAGAGATCCTACCTATTGTTGAGTTTTATTGATATTTTAGAGGAAATAGACAATCAAGATATCCATAAAGAGGAGAAAGTGTGCTAGACATCTATAAAGTAAGCAAAGTCTCTCACAAGTTAACGGATAATGTGTGCTTGCTTGATTGCTCTTAGCCATCTCCCCTAAGGAGGAAGATGTTGAACATAGGAAGTGTCTGCATTTCATACTCTAGTGTTGTGCACTGGTTGTGTAGTTATTTCCAAAATGCATGATCATCAAACTATAGATCCTGTGCTTATGTAACATAAGCAATCCAATGATATTGAGCCAAGGTCATTACATGAAGAAAGATTGTCACAAGAATAAATAACAGTCTGTTTGCATGGCTTTCCGGTGTCAAATGTTTTCATTGGATCTCTTGCTATAGTTTATTTTCTGATCATTTATCTCCAGGAAGAAACTTATTAGCCAAGTTAGTTTTGCTTAATTGATTGAAAGACTAATCAGGCAGTAATAAAATCACAATGTCCACCAGGAACAAATTAGCTATAGACTGGGTACTTAATATCTTTTACACTTTTCCCGTATGGTTGCATTCTACATTATATTGTTAATTTCACAGACTCCATGTTGTCACCGTATGTTTCTGAGTAGAACCATAACATTTGTTCTCTGAGCTCCCTTGTAATAACCAATTAGTCTCTTAGAAGAAAAGAATAGTTGGGTTTTGCTGTTGCTACAGATCATTTTTAGATTTGAGTTTCAGTAGGCTTGTTTAGAATAGAAGGTATGACGAGAAGGTAGGCACTCAGGTGAGAAGAAAGGCAACCACATCCTAGCCCCACAGGCTCAACAGCAGAAAGGTGAGTGCGTGCCCACGACTTGTTCCAGATCAGAGACTTAGCAAACCTCCTTCAGGGCTGGGGTAGCCCATGCAAATCAACCAGCGACAGCAATTGGGAATGATGGTTTCGACTGTGTTCCGCTGAAGGTTACAGCACACGGCCTCCTCGTCTCCTGCCTGCAGAGGAACAGCAGGTGCACACACAGTTCCATGTGTATATTTAAAGATGGACAGAGCATTAAATAAACTAAAATAAGTGGACATTAGAGTGGAACAAATCCCAGACAACTTCCAACAATTACTTCCTTCCCAAGTCACCTAAAAATTTTGGTATTTTATTCAATTATCTTCTTGGAAAAGACTTGCAAATATTTTGTTTCAGCAATTGAAATATATAAGAAAGTTAATATAACAGAGCCAGTATTAGCCTCTGAGAAGAAGTAGTAGTTGTTGGAGACTTCATCTCCATTTCTGTTCATTTCAGTTCAGTGACTCTCAGGATCTCTTGAGTGAGAAACAGATCATAGACAGTTGTTGATTTTCTTATGATTTTCAATATTCATTGGAGACTTCATATCTTTCCTCTTAAACTGTAAGATAATAATTTTTGAATGTCAAACCATCCTTGAATTTCTGTATACAATACCTAGAGTCTCAGATATTATACTTTAAAATAATTACTGCAGCAAAAATACAAGATTGGAATTTCATCAAACTAAGAGCTCCTGCACAGAAAAGGAACAAATCATAGAGTGAAGAGATAGCCAATAGCTCAGGAGAAAATATTGGCAAATCATACATCTGAAAAGAGTTATCAAAATTACATGATGAACACAAACAACTCAATAACCAGAAAACAAATAACATGATTTTAAAATGGGCACTGAATCTGTATAGACATTCCTCAAAAGAAAGCACACAAACAGGCCTCCAGGTCTCCAGAACAATGTGCACCATTACTACTCATCGCGGGAAGACAATAAAAGACACAGGGAGTTATCACTTCATAACTGCCAAGATGACTATGCTAAAAATGGCAAAAATAGCAAGTGCTGGCAAAGAAACGGAGAAAATGAGAACCCTCGTACAGTGCTGGGAGAAATGTAAGTTAGTAAAGCTACTAGGAAAACCAGTGTGGAGTTTCCTCAAAGCAATCAAAACTAGAGGTGGGCACTGAGACACAAAGGGTTAAGCTGCCGCTTGGGACACTCACAGCCCATGCTGGGGATCCTGGGGTGCAAGCCTCCCTCCACTCCCAGGCCAGTTTTCTCCTAGGGCACCAGCATAGCAGCAGACAATGCCCTCAGCTGGCCTCCTGACACCCATGTGGGAGACCCAGATGGAGCTCCTGGCCCCCGGCTTTGGCCTGGTCTTCCCATGGCTCCTGTGGGTATTTGGGGAGTGAAGCAGAAGATGGAAATGCTCTCTCTCTCTCTCTCTCTCTCTCTCTCTAACTGTGACTTTCAAATAAATAAATTTAAAAAAAAAACAGAATGTTGATTACCAGAGGCTGGTTGAAGGGGGGAGAATGGAGCGATGTTGATCAATCACGATAATGTTTCAGTGTGAAAAAAATCTCACCAGCAGTAGATACACTTCGAGCTTGTTGTGATTAGGAAGAAAATTGAAAATATGTCTTCATAAAAATCAAAATTAACTTCCTTCCTTATTTTTTTACTTAAAGGGAATGGATTTCAAGTGTAATAATACTTCCTACCCTACCCCCCTACCCCCTTCCCTCCCTCCCTCTCACCCTCACGCCTCCCTCCTTCCTTATTTTTAGTTTTTGCAATCACATACTCCCAGTGACCTCCGTGTCTCAGAGACTGTATAAAATGACACGAGAAGGCGCTTTCTGCCCCTGGGACACATTTCCCTGTTCCTGGTCTCCTGGTCTCTTGAAGTCCTCCTTGATGTCATCGTCATACACTCTTCGGTGGAATCTTCCACAGGAGGGCCTGGGGAGGAGCCTCAGGCCGCAGCTGGGGACAGAGAACAGAAAAAAAAGAGACAAACATGGAGGACTGTGTGCTCAGCAGCGTGTGGGACGACCTGCAGTTCTGTGCAATGGGTTTATTAGCACATCCTGAGCCTTTCATCAGCCTTCCAGCTGCCCCAGTAGGGGGCAGTAGAGGGATGAGCAGGGCTGTCCATCTTGGCTCCACCTTGGCTTGGGTCTCCCTGCATCCTGAAGCCTGTCCTATTCATCTTTAATAAAAATTTCCTGCAAAGTCCAATGTGAGTCCAACGTTTGTCCCCACACTTTGTCATGGAAGGTCAAATCAGTGAGTTCTACCCTTCCTTTGGAAAACAAGCTAAAAACTGAAAATAACTTTAGGATGGATATTTCTTGAGGAAAAAAAAAGGGCATCAAATGATGTTGAGGGTGTTTTTAGGGCATATGGAGATTTATGTCACTTGGGGTCAATATACAGGCCGGTCAACAAGGTATATTCAATCCTCACCTGCCCCACTTCATTCTCAAAGTCTATACTGATTAATCACAAACATTTGTTATTCTATTTCAGGCAACAAGTTAATTCTTTCATGCACTAAAAAATATATTTTCCTCCCATGCCTACTTTTTAGGTAGAAAATTCTGACAGGGATGTCCAAAGCTCGTTGGTAGTTCTTTGTTCCTGTGGTACCTGTAGGCAATGGCTGTTTTGTATTAAATCTATCTGAGTTCTGTGACAGCTTTGTTAATACTGCTCTATAGTGTTTCCATCTGTGGGCCTGGTATGATCAAGTATTCACCAAGTGACCTGCTAGTGCTGAAAAATTGATCATTTTCCCCCACAAAAAAAGTTGTCTCACTTTGTTCGCATGTTTTACGAAACAGTAAGTAGTAACGTACTTTTCTTTTTCTTTTTCAAACATTTTATTTATTTATTTGAGAGGTAGAGTTACAGACAGTGAGAGGGAGAGACAGAAAGGTCTTCTATCCACTGGTTCACTCCCCAGATGGTCACAACAGCCAGAGCTGCACCAATCTGAAGCCAGGAGCTAGGAGCTTCTCCAGGTCTCCCACGTGAGTCAAGGGGCACAAGGAACTGGGCCATCTTCTACTAATTTCCCAGACCACAGCAGAGAGCTGGATCAGAAGAGGAGCAGCCAAGACTAGAACTGGCGCCCATATGGGATGCCAGAGTTTCAGGCCAGGGCTTTAACCCACTGTGCCACAGCACCGGCCCCAAGTACTTTTCACTGCAAAACTGTGGTTTATCTCAGGCTTGTGTTCTGGGTCGCAATGCTCATTCTGCTTGGAGAGGGCTTGATCTTCCTAAATGCACATGGCTGCAGGAACTCTGACTGTGGATCCTTTCCAGTGCCATGAATTGAGTGGCACTGGGCACCTGTTGCTGACGCGCAGGTGGAAAATCAGGAGGCCACATGCTGCGTCCTTCAGCGGGACACAGTCAGCCACATCTTTCCCTCTGGGTGACAAGTTTACTTCCACACATTGCTTCACACTGATGCCATCGGGTGACGTCCCAGAGCTGGGATCAGCCGTGTGCACACACTCATCGCCAGGATGTACTCCCGTTTCTTCTGCCCTGATTGCCTGCCTCCCTTCCCTATCTGCAGTTCTGCACAAGCTATCTACATGCTAATAATAATTAGGGAAAAAACGTCAGCAACATCACAAAAACAGAGTGTTTCTTTTTCTTACAGCCCTACACAATTATGAATGGAGACATCTCAGAGAGTAACCAGTTATGGGTGCAGTTTGCAAACTGACAGTAATAATACAAGGCCAATGCAAACAACAACATAGGATTATAGGACCTGTGTGAAAGGGGTAGAAGATGCTAAGTATCTGGGCTGTAGATGATTTGCTCCTGGTGGAAATTCTGCTCTTCTTTCTGCCAGATTGATTAGTCAATTAAGCAAAACAAACTTAGCCAACAACTTTTGTCCTGAAGACAAATGATCAAGAAAAAAACTATTCCAGGTGATCCAATGTAATCATTTGACATCTGAATATCTGGATAAATAGAATATTATTTAGTCCTGTGGCAGAGTCTTTATTTATATAATGACTTTAGTTGGAAATCCCTCATTAGACACAGAATCTATAGGTTTATGATCATGGATTTCTGGAAATAACTATGCAACCAGTGCACATCTCTGGAGTGTGAAATGCAGATGTCTCCTTACTTCAGCACTCTGTTTCCTGAGGGGAGACTGTTGAACACCATTCAAGAACTCACCTGCTATTCTGTGTGGAAAATCTTGTGTGCTTTATGGATGTCCTAGTATTTTCTCCTTGGTTGTCTGTGTCAATTACAATATCAGTAAAAACACTAGGTAGGACCTCAGAATTAAGACATTGAGTTGAGCACTGGGAAACATGTGCAAGTTCAATCTGGTATACTTGGCACGATTTGTTTGAATTCTATAAATCAACTATTTTTTAAATGTATGTACTTTTTCCCCTTTACTGGAAAGGCAAAGTCAGAGAAAAAGGGAGACACAGATGGTGCTCTCCCACCCACTAGTTAACTCCATGGCTCACAACAACTAGGGCTGAGCCAGACCAAGCCAGAAACCTGAAGCCCAACCTAGGTCTCCCACATGGGTGGCAGGGACTCATGCACCTTCTGCCTCCCTTGTATGTATCAGCAGGAAGCTGGATCAGAAGCAGAGTGGGCGCTCAAGCCAGGCACTCCGGTACGGAATGTGGGTACCCCAAGCAGTGCCTCAATTGGTGAGCCAGACATTCAACCCATATCCATAAAAATAGGTCGTATTGGATAAGGATTGGTTTTTTTAAAAAAATTATTTATTTGTTTGAAAGGCAGAGTTACCAAGAGGCAGAAGCAGAGAGAGAGAGAGAGAGAGAGAGAGAGAGAGAGAGAGAGAGAGAGAGAAAGAGAGAGAGAGAAAGAGAGAGAGAGAGTCTTCCATTTGCTGGTTCACACCCCAGATGGCCACAACAGCCGTTGCTGCGCCGATCTGAAGCCAGGAGCCAGGAGCTTTTTCTGGATCCCCTATGGGGACTAAGGGGCCCAAGACTTGGGCCATTTACTACTGCTATCCCAGGCCATAGTAGAGAGCTGGATCAGAAAAGGAGCAGCCCGGACTAGAACCGGTGCCCATATGGGATGCCGGCACTGCAGGTGGTAGCTTTTACCCGCTATGCCACATCACCAGCACTTGGATAAGCATTTTTTTTTTTGCAAGAATAGGAACACTACATGCTAGGGTAATATTCCAGCTGGCTTGTATTCCTCCTGGCAGGAATGGCAGAGCTCTGAGAAGAATGAAGCAGGGTGGAGATGGTGATCATTGGGATGTGAGAAAAGGTGCTGGGCCCTGGGGAACTGGCTTAGTGAATTGACGAGAATTGTCAGAGTGGGGAAGAGACCAGATTCCATTTTTTTCTGACTTGCGTTAGCAGATCCCATAAAGTAACTCCTCTTTAAAGGGGCCATAATGTAAAACAGGTGTCCTGTATGAGACTTCTCAGCCCAACATGTAGGCAATTCTAATGCGGTTTTCCAAGATTCCTAGCCGGTGCTGTGCAGATACACACTCTCAGTTCTTCCATGAACACTGGGCTGTGTGACCTTCCCCAATGACCTGGGGCTGAGCAGTGCATCCTCAGGGCTCGCCTTGGTCACCTGTGGTTTCTGACACCGATGCGTCTCCTCCTCCTGGGTGCCGGAGCTCTGTGCTCCCTGCTGTAAACTCCTGGTCCTCCTGACTCCATGCTGGTGTCTGGCCAGAAGTTAAGAAGCTTTCTTGGAAATAAAATTTGGCAGAACATAGGATAGAAATCCTTCCTAAGGCAGATCTGTCTTCAGAATACACAGAGCTTATTTTAAAAAAAAAACAAAACTTTTATTTAATGAATATAAATTTCCAGTGTACAGCTTATGGATTACAATGGCTTCCCCCTCCCATAACTTCCCTCCCACCCGCAACCCTCCCCTCTCCCGCTCCCTCTCCCCTTCCACTCACATCAAGATTCATTTTCAATTCTCTTTATATACAGAAGATCAATTTAGTATACATTAAGTAAAGATTTCAACAGTTTGCACCTACATAGAAACACAAAGTGAAACATACTGTTTGAGTACTAGTTATAGCATTAAATCAAAATGTACAGTACATTAAGGACAGAGATCCCACATGAGGAGCAAGTGCACAGTGACTCCTGTTGTTGACCCAACAAATTGACACTCTAATTTATGGCGCCAGTAACCACCGTAGGCTGTAGTCATGAGTTGCCAAGGCTATGGAAGCCTTCCAAGTTCGCCGACTCTGATCATATTTAGACAAGGTCATAAAAGACAGGGTGAGGATAGTAACCAATGATCCTAAGAGTGGCATTAACCAGGTCTGAACAATTATACAGCATTAAGTGGGGAAGAGGACCATCAGTACACACAGGTTGGGAGTAGAGCCATTGGTGGTAGAGTAGAGGTTATGATTACAAAGGAATAAGGCCCAAGTGTGCTAGACAGGGTCTAGAACAAAGGACAGAGTCATTATTAGAGGAGCTAAGAAAGGTGCTGTCTAAGCTACAATTAAGTTTTCTGGTTGAGAGGCAAATAGAACCTGATAGAAGGGGCTTGATAATAATCTGGTGGGCTTTAGGCCTTGTAAGTTAAGAGGCCCAGACCTATCTATCTCTTCACATGGGGTACATCCTAAGGGAGGTGTGAACCTCCTAGGGGAAGGCACTCTGTTGACTTTCATTACTTGGCTGGCCTGGGAGGAGAGCTGGCCAGGTAAAGGCAGGGGGCATCTCTAACAAGAAATTTACAGTTCTGCCTGCAATGTTGCTGACCCTACTTGGCCATCCCCTCAGCTGCAGTGGTCACTTTGGAAGTTGGGCTGAGTGAAGGGCTTTTCAGCTTAGAGCCAATAAGATCTGTGGCTCTGACCTGGGCATCTTTCGACTCCAGGGCAGGTCCATTTCCAGTGATCCAACTCTTGGCAGAGCTGCCAGGGCTCTTCACAAGCTGACTTCTGCTGAAGCCCAGGCTTACCACATTGAAAGCCACTGCATTGGACTGGCCTGTTGGGTCTCCTTGAGGGCAGATCACTGTACAGATCAGCCATTAATAGGCCTGCCACCCATTGCTTCTGATGCCTAGCTTTCTTTTCCTCCTGGTTTGTGTTAAAGCAGACCAGAGGATGCAAGTCAAGGGAGTGCCCAAGTCCCATCTCTCATCTTCGGTGGCCTGAACTACAAGTCTATAGTCACAGGCATGTTCTGTAGTAGTTTTTCTAAGGTAGACAATGCCCATGAGGAAAATTATATTCTCACTTTAAAACTTTCTTTCCCTTTGGTCTGAAAGGGAGGTTTTTTCTACTTACTGTTTACTTCACTGATGGCGAAGTAAATCTAGTTATGAGATTCTTATTTGAGTTCTTATTTTGGCTATGCTATTGCAGAAAAATGTTAGCCATCTCTTTTATAAGGTCTAAAGATTAAATTGTGCGTCCTACAGATTCCTTTATAATAGAATTAGTTTCCTACCTTGAGGAGAAAAGAGAAATGAAAGAAGAAGTTGGGCTTAGAATAGAGAAATGAGGGAGCAAGTCCTAGATCGCTTGCTGACAATAGCAATATTACATGAATACTTAGCAAATAGTTTCAACCATTAGATAACAACTTAAGAAAACATTTACCAGAAGGTCCAATGCCTTCTATAAATTTTAAGAATCATGTATTTGGAAACACCTCTTAAATATCTAACATGGTGTAGTTTGTTTAACCAGTAAACTTAAGCACAACCATATAAAATGTTTTTAGTTTCTTTCTACCAACAAGTATAAAACATATGATGCAGAGATTCAGGTCACACGAATTAAAATGTATCTTTGATTAATTTTAGCAGCTTAAATTTATGGACAATCTTATCTATAAGCCAATTAAAATAAAACTCTTAATAAAATTTTCCTATGTGGACATACAATATGTACACACATATAACATAGCATAATAGACCAATATAGCAATTTTAATAATAGCTTTTAAAATCTTTAACTCTTTTTGTAGATTGCCAATTGATTTGAATTGCTTTTTGTTTTTAGTAACCTCAGTTAACCATACTTTCTCTCAGTTGGTACTGTTAATACATTATTGGCTTCATCTGTTTACAGAGCCATCCCAAAGTACTGAATACAATAGAATTGGCTGGAAAAAGTCCATAGGAACCTACAGGAGGACAGCTAAACACAGAACCAACAACGCTTTAGTTTTATGAGCAGCAAATCATATATAACTGTGGATGACAAAAGACTTTAAGTTGCCATGTTTAAAATTATAAACTCATCAACCAACAAGAGGCACTTGCTTACTTCACAGTATTTTTGAAAGCACCTGTAGGATTTTACAAGTATTTAACCCTTTAGGCCTCTGGGGCTTTCTCATTAAGATAGCTATCATGTCTAGTAACACAAGGTCATTAGACTTTTTAATTCTCAAACATTTGTATTAATAGCATTTTCCATTATACAAACTTAAAATTTAGTACCACATCACATCTTGACAGTCCTTCTAATATAATCCAAATAGCCTGATTAGTTGGTGTCTCTATAAGATGAGAGACATAGGTCCTTCGATTTTTTCAGTTGGGCCCAAACTGCAAAAACCAAAGGCCAAGATTTACTGAAAATTTTAGAGTCCAGATTGTTTGAAACTTTGATTTTTTGAATGTCTGTCAAGAATGCCAAGAAGGCTCAAAATCCAAAATATCTGGTTGAAATAAGATTCCTTAAAATCATGACATAACATAGACCAAATTTGATCATTGTTACAAGGTGATTATTCAAATCTTTGAAAATAAGCACATATTTAAATAACCCATAGGTCTTAATAAAAATTCAGCTGTTTTTGAACAATTAGAATTGAACAGACATCAAGAGAACATAATAGATTACTTTAACACATTGCTTTAACAGAGCATCAGAGTTTAATTCTATGTCAAAGAGAAATTGAGCTTCCTGTGATCTTTTGCTGTGAGGTTTCCTTCCTTTACCTTCTTTCATATTGGTGACCATGTTTCTGTGTTTCTGTGTGTAACACATCTTTAAGCATCTTTTGCAGGGCAGGATGAGTGGCAACAAATTCTTTCAGTTTCTGTTTGCTATGAAAAGTCTTAATTTCACCTTCATTCACAAATGAGAGCTTTGCAGGATATAATATTCTGGGCTGGCAGTTTTTCTCTCTTAGTCCCTGGGCTATGTCTCGCCATTCCCTTCTAGCTTCTAGGGTTTCTGATGAGAAGTCTGCTGTGAGTCTAATTGGAGATCCTCTGAGAGTAATCTGATGTTTCTCTCTTGCACATTTTAAGATCTTTTCTTTATGTTTCACTGTGGTGAGTTTAATTACGACGTGTCGTGGTAAGGATCTCTTTTGGCCATGTTTATTAGGGGTTCTATGAGCTTCCTGTATTAGTATGTCTCTGTCCTTCTCCAAACCTGGGAAATTTTCTGCTAGTATCTCACTGAAAATGCCTTCTAATCCTTTCTCCCTCCCCATGCCTTCAGGAACTCCCAGAACCTGAATGTTAGGTTTTTTAATAGTATCCTGTAGATTCCTGACAATATTTTTTAGATTTCTAATTTCCTCTTCTTTTCTTTGGTTTGCCTGTTTCCTTTCCTGTTCTCTGTCTTCTAAGTCCGATATTCTCTCTTCTGCTTCACCCATTCTGTTTTTAAGGCTCTCTAATGTGTTTGTCATTTGATCTATTGAATTCTTCATTTCATTATGGTTTCTCGTCACTATCACAGTTTCTTGTTCTACTAGTTGTTTCATCTCATTTTGATTCCTCCTTAATATTTCATTTTCACGAGAGAGATTTTCTATCTTGTCCATTAAGGATTTCTGTAGTTCAAGAATTTGTTTTTGAGAACTTCTTAATGTTCTTATCAATTGTTTGAGATCCGCTTCTTGCATTTCTTCTATGTCATCATCTTCATAATCTTGAATTGGGGTGTCTTTTTCATTTTGGGGCATCATAGTGTCTTCCTTGTTCTTGTTACCTCGTTTTTTGCGTTTGTTGTTTGGCATGTTGGAGATATTTGGTTTCTTCACTGTGGTATTTTTTCTTGTTATACTATGGCTCTATATTAAGTGGATTGTCTGCTTTCGATGGAGCCTTAGAGGCTTGAGATGAGTGTGGACTGAGAGCTCTGTTTGGTTCCTCAGGGTTGAGGGTTTGTTAAAGGTGACTCTCCCAGGTTAGGCGTGGTAAATCTCTCTTTATTTCATTCTCTCTCTTTTTTTTTTTTTTTTTTTTGATTCAAAAGGGAAGTAATTCCACACAGCTGAACGTAATTGGAGGTAGTTAGCAGGCGAATGATATACCCACAGGAGCCAGAGATCGGAAGCTCTTTCCCAAGGACCACACAAGGAATCTCTGCTGCCTTCGGTGTGGGCTCCAATTCTCCTGCAGTCTCCCACTGGGTTGCCAAGTTAGATCCTAATCTCCTGTTATTTCACCCCCCCCCCCAGAGTCAGGTTTTTCTGCTAGGCTCAGGTCCGGTGCAGACCTGAGGTCGCCCTGCTTATGACGGATGTCCAAAATGGCGCCTGCTCTTTGTCTTGCTCGCCTTTGGGGGGTGAGCGCAGAGAAACTCGTGTCTGTATCAGTCACTTTTTTTCCCTCTCTCTCTTCTAGTTAGCCTGGTGAACTTTTCCCCATGGGGTTTCAAGCCTCGTTCCCTCTAGTCTCCTCTTTCTGCTTTCCCGCTGGTGTCTCGGGCTATTGAGGTTCAGCTCACCTCGCGGTCCAGCGCTGGTGTGTTGATTCTGCCGCTGGTGTCCCGAACTTGGGCTCCCACACTCTCCACGCAGGTCCACTGTGAATCACTAGTTCCGGAAGAGTTTCCTCTGCTGTTTCATCCCCTACTCTTCATTGAACTTGCAATATCTCCACTTTTATTAAACTGTGTCTTCCCGGACTATCAGTGTGCTCCCTTCCTATTCCGCCATCTTGCCGCTCTCCCCAGAATACACAGAGCTTTTGTAGTCAGCACCCCACATCTGCTCCAATCTTTTTGTCTAACAACTCCTAAGACAGTTAACTAAACCTTTGGGCATTTTTCAAATTAAATGGGGTCCTTGAATAAAAACCAAATATTAAGATGTGTCTGTCACAGGCCTCTGTCTACGTCTCGTGGAGGTCCTCGCTCCCCCATCCTCTGAGGCGCCAGCCACTGCCCTGAGAGCGGCCGGCCTCCCCGCGGGGCTGGACGTGGTCCCTGCCCTGAGTTGTTCTGTTTTTCTCTCGTCAGCCTTAGGTCTAGGCCTTTGTTCTTCACCAGGAACGTGAACCGCTCCCTCACCAGCCAGGGCGCTTCCTCCGAGGCCCCCGGCTCCCTGAGCGTCTCCTGCAGCTGGGTGGTGGGAAGGAGGGGCTTGAGGACCTGGGCTCTCGGGTTGGCTTCCTCACTGTCTGAGAGGTGTCTTAAAGTGAGGCCGCACCTGGTGACCACTGGCCCCGGCCTGTCTCCAGCACCTCTCAGAAGGTCGGTGGCTCAGGTTCCCCAGAGGAGGAGGAGCCGCGCGGGCAGCCCCTTGTGGATCTGTGCAGGAGACCGGGGTCAGGTGTTCGCCAGCAGAGGTGCCGGGCCGGCCTGAGTCCCTCCTGGTCGCCCCAGAGGGCTGGGCGGTGTCGCCAGTGCCCTTTGTTGCTGCACAGCTAACACCAGGCCTAGAAAACTAAATCATGATTAGGCTTCGGAAAAGCCGCGGCCGCGCTCAGCCACACTCCTTCACCCTGGCTGCTTAAGTGCCTGAGCCCAGGTTCCACTTCCTATTCCTGGCACACCAAGGGGCCTGCACAGGCGTTGTCAACCGAAGACCATTTCCCTCCTTTTGGTGCCGCAAGACGTTAGAGCCAAGACACACTTACCCTGCAGCCCTAGAAGAGCTGCAGGCGGCTGGGTGTCTAAGAGCCTTGTGGGGGCGGGGAGGGCGTTTAAATGGTGCTGGACTTGAAGCCCAAACACACTGACTGGCTAGCTTACAGGAAATAGTCCGATGGTGGGGATGAAGCGTTGTTTGTAACAAATTCCAAATGGGATGCCCCGTGACCGCCCCCGGCCCCCGCTCTCAGGCAGGGTGCGGGATTTGGCGGGAAGCTGAGGTGGGGGGGGGGGGCTAGGAGCCGGAGCTGTGGGAAGATGTGTCTCAGCTGGCACTGCCTGCACTTGGCAGTTGACTAGCTGTTAGCGTCCTCTGCTTGGCGTCTGAGCTGCATTATACTAGGCTGTAGCCTTGTTAAGCCTTAAAACTTTTAAAGTGCATTTGGTGCCAACATTTTTTAGAGCTGAATCAAAACAACAAAAAACCTGTACTTAACATCGCAGTGTAATTTTGATAGAACACTTTGTTATTTTTACAAAGCAGAATTGGGTGTAGCCGTGGGATTAAATTAGGCAGTCACGTGAAAAAAAAAAGATGTGTCTGTGAGTCAGCATACTCCAGAGACAATGGCCAAACTGTTTCCTGGGTTAGTAAAATCCTGTTAGGAATTCAGGGTTATTTTCAGAAATGTAAAGGATGCTATTATGTCCATTTATGTGGGTCTGGAGGGTTCCAGCATGTGTAATTCTGCTTTGCCTTAACTTGTGAGGGTCCTCTTAAGCCTTCAGACACTCCCCCCTCCACCCAAACTGCCCTTTCTCCCACTATTTTTTTTGTTCACAGAGCAAGAAAGCTGGGGCTCTTCATTGCATTCCATTAAGTCAGGCGAGTCTGACTCTGCACTCCCTAACATCCCCTGATGCACACACGCTGTTCCTCAGTTCTCCACAGCAGTCAGCCTGCTAGCGACATAATTGGTGACATTGGGAGCAGGAGTGGGGTCATCAGAGAGTGCAGGATATCCCTCACCATTGCATTTGCTATGAATGTATGGGATCAACCCTGCATTCATTTCTTCCAACACTTCATTCTCCCAAGAGAAAATTCTAGGGTACCACGAAGCTCCTGTAAGAATCCAGGGAAGGCCATGGTACTGATCCTAAAAAAAAAAATTAAAAAAAGATTCAACGTGGATAAATTATCTATTCAAACACTACGTATGACTGAATACCAAAGTGGTGGGTTAATCTCGCTTTCAGCAAGGGGGGCTGGGAATGTTGCCTGGTGCTCTGGCATTACACACGCATGCACTTCCTTCCTGCTCACCATCTTCTGAAAGCCTGACCAAATCGCTGCATTGAGAAGGGAAAGCCCCTGCTCTCAGAGTGCAGGACAGGCTGTGATGCCCATGGTGGCCAAAGAGAGGAAGAGCCATGCCAAGGCATGGGGACACACAGCAGGGGGCGATGGTGGGTGGGGACCAGGGGACCATGGGTGACAAAGCTTCTACTGGGGGGGGGGGTCTCGCAGTGCACTCACCCCTTCAACTCAGGCTGCCGTTCCTTTCCTGGCCTCCCCTGGGTGACAGTTGTCTGTGGCAGCCATGCTGGTTGGCCAAGGGCACAGTGAATTCTGAGTTTCCCTCCCTGCATCACAAGTTTCCCCTGAGTTATGCTGAGCCAGAGAGGGGGTGTCCCTTTCTCCCTTTACATAAGTGTGCAATTGGTGTCATTACACGTTTTTAACCAGCTGTCCTTGACCCTGATACCTAAGGGGTTCAAACTTCTAGAGAAAGACATCAGGCCCATTCTCATCACTTGGCAGGTGGACTCTCATCTTTATGGTCTCTGTCCTGTGTAGGCTGTGGAGTTACCTAATAATGGGCCATCTTTTTTTAAAAAAAAAAAAGATGTATTTATATATTTAGTTGAAAGGCAGAATTGCAGGGAGAGAGCAAGATAGAGAGCGAGAGAGGGAGAGGGGTCTTCCATCCCCTGGTTCACTCCCCAAATGGCTGCAAAGGCCAGGGCTGGGCCAGGCCAAAACCAGGAGCCAGGAGCTTCCTCTGGGCTTCCCCTGTGGGTTCAGGGGCTCAAGCACTTGGTCCATCTTCCCCTGCTTTCCCAGGAGCATTAGCAGGGAGCTGGATCCCAAGTGGAGCAGCCAGGGCTGAAAACAGGCGCCCATATGGCATGCTGACACTGTAGACGGCAGCTTAACCCACTGAGCCACAGCCCTGGCCCCTTCATTATTTTCTTGTTAGGACAGTATCAATTTATTCATTTCTTCCAGCAGGTTTCACAAATAGTGGTTGTCTCGTGAGTTTTGGTCCGAGTGACACTACAAGTTATTTGGTGACCTGGGACGTGACGACTTAATCTTTTCTTGTCCCCACTAGAAGTCTTCCCAGATGTCACTGTCATCAGTCTTCCTTGTGTTACAGGAGCATGGGGGAGGGGCATCAGACTGCAGCTGAGAAGGGAGAACAGAGGAAAATAAACACACACGGAGGGGTGGGTGCTCGTCATAGGGCGGTACTCACTCCAGCTCCATGGAAACAGGCAAACATCTCACCCTGAGTTCTCATTCAATTCAGCTGCCCCTGTGGACGCCTCCCCCTGCTGCTGGGATTACTGCCAGGGCAGGAACAGGCATGAGAAATACCCTGGGTGCTGCATTCTCTCTACTACTACTCTTTGTTTCCTTAGCCAGTAGGGGGCAATAGAGGGATGAGCAGGGATGACCTCACTGCTGTCTGCAGCCTGTCCTATTCATCTTTTTTTTTTAAAGAATTATTTTATTTATTTGAAAGACAGAGTTACACAGAGAGGTAGAGCCAGAGAGAGAGAGAGGTCTTCCATTCTGCTGGTTCACTCCCCAGATGGCTGCAATAGCCAGAGCTGAGCTGATCTAAAGCCAAGAACAGGAGAGCTGGATCAGAAGAGGAGCAGCCGGGACTCGAACCGGTGCCCGTATGAGATGCTGGCTCTGCAGACTGGAACTTTAACCCACTGCGCCAAGGCGCCGGCCCCACTATTCATCTTTAATAGAAGTTCCACTGCAAAGACCAAGGAAGTGCAACCTTTGTTCACATACCTTGTTGCTTGTGCACCCTTCCTTTGGAAGATTTACCAAAATTTGAAAAATCATTTATGATGGAAGTTTCTTGAGTAAAAATATGAATCATATCATATTAAAGGGTTTTTTTGTGGCCTATGGAGAATATTTAATTCAGTTAGCATCAAGATCTGTGGCAGCCTTACAGGCTTACTCATTACTTATCTGCTTTGCTTCCTTCTCTACCTCCATATCGATTTATCTCAAACATTTGTTAGCCTGGGAGGGCACTTTTAAAAGGTCATGAAAGGGACCAGCGCCATGGTTAGGTTAACAGTGGGTTTCTCCTCCACCTGCAGTCCTGGCATCCAATATGGGTGCAGGTTCAAGTCCCAGCTGCTCCATTTCCAATCCAGGTCTGCTATGGCCTGGGAAAGCAGCAGAAGATGGCCCAAGTCCTTGGACCCCTGCACCTGTGTGGAAGACCTGGAAGAAGATCCTGGCTCCTGGCTTCAGATAGGCCCAGCTCTGGCAGTTGGGACTATTTGGGGAGTGAACCAGCAGATGGAAGACCTCTCTCTCTCTCTCTCTCTCTTTCTCTCTCTGGCTTGCTTTTCTGTAACTCTGCCTTTCAAATAAATAAACAAATCTTTTTAAAACTTTTATCTCAAAAATGAAGAAAGAAAAGATGATAGAGAAAGAAACAGAAGAAAAGAGGGAAGTAATATTATATTTTCTTAAAAGATTTATTTTATTTTTTTGAAAGGCAGAGTTACAGAGAGCAGTTAAGACAGAGAGAGAGGTCGTCCATCCACTGGTTCACTCTCCACATGGCTGCAATGGCCAGAGCTGTGCCAATCCAAACCCAGGAGACAGGAGAATCTTCCTGGTCTGCCACATGGGTGCGGGGGCCCAAGGACTTGGGCCATCTTCTACTGCCCCCCAGGCCACAGCAGAGAACTGGATCAGAAGAGAGCAGCCAGGACTAGAACTGGTGCCCATGTGGGATGCCGGCATTTCTGGACAGGGTTTTAAGCCACTCTGCCCCAGCACCCGCCTAGTAGTACTATATTCTTAAAATTATATCTATGAACTACATTGGATCTGTTATTTTTTATTAACATCTCAGTAACAGGAGTTCTAATGAGAAAAAAACAGAGAAAGGTAAGTGTATTGGGTGCAAATCATTCTGAAATCCATATGTAGCAGGAGTCTTCAAAACTGGGAAAATGGGAATTACGAAAAAATGCAGATGGTAATATTTTTGTGGCAAAATACGCGTCTTTTAACTCAAAATTTCCATGAGTTTTTTGAAATACTCCAGTATTCCCAAGAGGTATTTAGATGTACTTATTGAAGTCAGAAATTCCGAGAGGAGGGCCCGGATGTACAGAGATCGCGATCGCCCTCTGTGCACCTGCAGAGCGTGGGCGGTGCCGGTGTGTACTGAAGTGATCTGATCCCGAGGAGGCGGCGTCGGCATTGCCGTGGAGGGTTTCCCTGTGTGGGCCTGGCATGACGCAGCATCAAGAACCTGTGCCCTGACTTCCTGTGACGGTAAAATGCCTGTTTCCCTCCACGAGAATGCCGTCTTCCCTGCTGCACGTTGAGAAACAGGGAGTGCGGGATCCGTGCCCTTGCGCGGTCTGGTTGCACAAATGGTGTCCTCCTGCAGAGAAGCTGCTCCTCCCGCAGGACCAGGTCCCGGGTGCGCCGGGTCGGGCACTGCTGCTCTCCCCTCGCAAACAAGGACACTGCGTGCTGGACCCTTGGGCGACACTCTCCACAATCTTTCCTTTGAGTGTCCTCTGCCTGGTTTTCCTCGCTGTGGAAGGAGTTGGTGGACGGTCTGAACGCGAATCAGCCACCTGCATTCCAGACCCTTCTACCTCGCAGCCTGCTGATCAGAAGGCACCTGTGTTTCTTCACATCTGGTTGCCACCCACCCTTCCTAACGGCTGTCCCAGACGAGTTTACTCCACGAAAGTAGACGTAATACCAAGGTCAAGATTAGAGTGTACGCCTGCTTCTAAAACTACCCAGCTGGGAGGAGAGAAAAACCAGCTAGCAACCACGTTTTAGTTGCACTTTGGAACCCTACAGCAACAAATGCAAACCTTAGACAGGGAATAATACAATCAAAGATATAAACTGCGTGGCTAAAGATGCAAAACACACGTTCCCCAGTTATAAACGATTCCAGTCAGGAAGAAATAGCTTTTATTTCTGAGTACTGTAAGGTCCAGTTATAAGTAATTAATTCAAACCATAAGTTAGTTTACATTAACTACATTTGAAATTAAAACTTAATAGTATGTAGTATGTTAAGATTAAATGATATAAAATATGGGGCAACATATTAAAATCTTGGTCTGAAGAGCTTTCAGGACCTGTCGCGAGGACCGCCGTTCCTCCATGACAGAAAAGACAGGCCTAAGGGTCCTGAGAGAAACTATTCCTGGCGTTTAGATTCTTCCACCTTCCTGTGTAATGACTAGTCCACAAGTTGCTCAAATGCACCAATAAAATGCATAAATTTAGGTAATTGCCACATAAGGAATAAGGAACTCACCTACATGTGTATGACGTATGTACTTGTTTACCCGAGTGCATAAAATTCCTGGCAGGATAGGGACAGGGCTTCTCGCCTCAGCACTGTGCTGCATCCTATGTGCCTGTAAGAGCCCCAGCTGGCTGGTAATAAAATCCTCTTGCTGTTGCATGCAGCCTGCCTTTTGTGAGTTGTTTTGGGGAGGGTATCATACCGGAAACAACACTGGTTGTCTCCTGATTTTCTTCTATTACAAGCTGAGCAGTTTGAAAGGAGTCACACACTACAAGTTAGACATTGATAGTGAGTCTACTTTATTTGAATACAGACAAAATTGTTGGGGACCAAAAGATTTGAAAGTAGATGATCAATCAAATGAGAAGAAATGCAGGTTCACTCTACATGAGAGGCTCCAAGGGAGAAAGGTCTTCTATGAAGGTGACACACGCTCCACACCTTTCTTCACCTGATCTGTGAAATACTTCCATGCTGCGTAAAACCAGGAAGGAACCACTGTAACACAGAGAGGAGAGAAGCCGTTGACAGCGCTGCGCTGAGGCTACAGAACAGAGCTGTTGTTTCACTTCCAGGATAATGGCAGTGCCTCTGCCACTCAAGTCACAGCAGTCAGAGTCCCCGGGACCCAACCTGCGGGAAGACCAACAGCCCTGCAAGAGGATGCGACCCAAGCAACCAGAAACCCTGAGAGGAGCTGAAACTGTGCCACAAAAAGGATTCCTAGATGTCCTGTCTTCCTAAGACATGCAACAAGCTTTCTTGTGAAGGGGGGTTAAGATGCAGATTCTTGATCTTGTGCCCACACAAGCAAACCCTGCAGCTCAGTAATGACAATGCCTCCTCGGGACTTCCATCACTTTAATATAAATCAGCACCTCCCATGCTCTGCCTGCACACAAACGGCTACTCACTGTCTCAGTACATGCAGGTCCTCCTCTCAGAATTTCCTACTTCGAAAAGTTGGCATAAGAATGAAACCATACATTATACACAAAATAATTATCTCAGAAATCCTAAAGGATATCAAAGAGCTTATGGAGACGTCACATTAATAGATGTTTATTTTGGTGCAAAAGATATTAAAATTTCTGCAAAGACTATTCAAAATATGCATTTTCCAGGAACTTTCTGAAGAGTCCTCTTTTTTATGGACTTCAAAATGTTTTTGCACTAAAATAAGCTTATCTTTTAATTCCATTTTCCAGGAACTTGTTAAAGTGCCCTCACAATCTAAAAATTCCTTGAGTTTAATCGGTATGGATGTAGACAGGAAAATAGAGCAGATAAGTAATGAGTAAACCTGGAAGCCAACCCTGAATCTTGACTTTCAAGGGCATTAAATATTCTCCAAATGCACTGAAGAACCCAAAATGTTGCTGACCCACAATTTCCCCACGAAATATCCACCTAAAAAAAGTTGTTTTCCAATTTTTAGAAAATTTTGCAAAGAATGGCATTCTCTGATCTTACCCTCCCCAACAAGATGCATGGACAAATATGTTTCCTTTGGTCTTTGCAGAGCAACTCCTACTAAGAATGAAGCAGCACAGCCTGTGGGCTGCAGTGAGACACAAGCCAAGGTGGAGCCCAGAAGGGCATCCCTCAGGGCATCCCTCTACTGCCCCCTACTGGCTATGGAAACAAAGTGAGAGAGCATGCAGAACACAGGGTGTTTCTCCTGTCCGCTCCTGCCCTGAAAGCCATAGTCCACCCTGACGCAGGAACCAGGAGCACCCTGCAGCCTCACCCAGAAGCCCATTGGCCTGCAGTAGAGGTCAGTGCTTTGGCATAGAAGGGTAAGCCTCTACCTGCTGTGCCAGCATCCCATATGGGCACAAGTTCAAGCCTCAGAAGCTGAATGCTGCTATGCTTCCGAACCACCTCCCTGCTAATACTGGGAAGGCAGCAGAGGATGGCTCAAGTGCTTGGGCCCCTGTCACCCATGTAGGTCCTTGATTGTGACACCCATGAGAAGGAAATGAAGAAAACTGATGGAATCATGGCAAGACAAGAACATGCAGAACTCCCCCATCTTTCACTCCATGTTCAGGGAGATGACGACAGGTAGTAAGAACAATTGTGAAGTCCTACATTTTGCTCCTGAGCTTCTAACAATGATGATAGCATAGACTTGCAGTTAATAAGGTGGTCCAGTGGGCCAGCATGGGGAAGGAGTTGGCGAAGCCAGCACCTGAGTTGGCGGCAACCCATATGAACAGCAGTTCAATTCCCAGCTGCTCCAGTTCCAATCCAGCACCCTACTAATGTGTCTTTAAAAGCAGTGCAAGATGGCCCAAGTACTAGGATGCCTGCCACCCACTTGGGAGAACCAGATGGAGTTTCAGGCTCCTGGATTCAACTCATCCCAAATAACCTGTTGCACACCTGCTAGAGTGAAGCAGTGGATGAAAGAGTTTCTCTCTCTCTCTCTCTCTCTCTCTCACTCTCTCTCTCTCTTTATCTCTCTATTTCTATCTCTATCTCTGTCTTTTTCTCTCCCCCTACAGTTTTGCCTTTCAAATAAATATATAAATAAATAAATCTTTTTAAAATAAAAAAGTCCCATTACTAGGTAACTGCACAATCTATACATGATGGAGACCATAAATATGAGAGCCCAACCACTAGGTGATGAGAACGGGCCTCGTGTCTTTCTCCAGAAGCTTCAACCCCTCAGGTGATCAGGGTCAAGGACAGGTGGGAATAAAACCCATAATCACACCAATTGCCCATTTATGTTAAGGAAGAAAGGACACTTCCATTTCTGATCGGCACAACTCGGGGGAAACTGCTAGTGCAGGGAGGAAACTCAGAATTCACTGCATCCTTGGCCAACCAGCATGGCTGCCAGAGACAACTGTCACCCAGGGAAGGCCAGGAGAGTAATGGCAGCCCGAGTTGAAGGGGAGAGTGCACTGGGAGAACCCCACAGTAGAGCTTTGTCACCCATGGTCCCCTGGTCCCCACCCACCATCGCCCCCTGCTGTGTGTCCCCATGCCTTGCCATTGCTCTTCCTCCCTTTGGTCACCATGGGCATCACAGCCTGTCCTGCATCTGAGGGCAGGTGCTTTCCCTTCTCAACATAGTGATATGGCCGGGCTTTCAAAAGAAGGTAAGCAGAAAGGCTGTCCACGTATTTCGCCAAAACCCTCAGGCTGCAAAATCAGGTAGCTTCTTCACAGCCCTCCTTCTGATAGCATGAGTGATTAACCCGCTCTTCCTGCAACTCCATTTCCGAGACTCGGTGTTCTGTAATAGGTAGGGTATCAATACATGGGTTATCGATGATTAATCACTTTTTAGAAGTAAGAACGTGGCCTCACTGGAATCTCCCTAGACTTTCACGTTGTCCTGGAATTTTCTATCCCAAGAATGAAATATCTCAAGCACTAAGCCCATAAGTCTGCAGAGGACAGGATGAGGAAGATGAGCCATCCTAAACCCTCACTCTCTAGTGACCCCACTCACACTCAAAATGCCGCTGCTTATTTCTCTTAACAAACCGTCCTAGAGGAGTAAGGAGTTGGCAAGTGTTCCTTAGCGGGAGCGGGGGAAGTGCAGGTTCAGACTTACCTTTAACGTAGTTCACAATAGGCCCGGGGCTCTCTTGCTCTAAATGGAAAAGAACAAGAGTGGGAGGTGAAGAGAAGGCCAGCTTGCGGAATCTGAAGTCTCACTAGGACTCTCACAATTAAGAGGAAGCAGAATTACACATAACAGATGCCCCCCACCCCCAAAGGACCACATAAGATATATATGGTAACATTTCTGAAAACAATGCCAAAGATATTCAACAGAATATTGCTGTCATGAGAAACTGGCTGGTTTCCTTGGAGTACACCAACTGATGGGAAGGTTTGAATTCAAGGGCTCCAATGATTAGGAAAATCTCCAAAGTTGAGTCGTATCTTATGAGTTGTTAGACAAAAAAAATAGACTGCGCCAGAAATAATGGGGCTGACTACAAAAGCTCTGTGTTTTCCAAAGACAATGCTGCTAGGGGAGAATTTCTATGTGATGCTCCTCTGAGGTTTAAACCAGGAAACATCTTTACTTACAAGCAGACAGCGGCATGGTAGACAGAGCAAGAAGTGCCAGGAGAACCAGAAGTTTCATAGTGGGTAGCTCAAGGATGGAGGAACTATGGCAAAGGAAAGCAGAGCTCCAGCGCCCATGAGGAGGTGAGGCACTGTCTTGCAGGAGGAATTTTAGCTGCTACCGAGGCAGAGCACACCAATCAAAAGGTGCCAGGTTGCAATCGGCCTTGGAGATGCCAGAATCCACACAGGTGACGAAGGCAAGCATTGAGGATGTGCAGCTCAGCCCTAGGTCATTTGGGAAGGTCATGCATCACACAGTCTAGGGCACACTGAAGGAAGAAGAGAGACTGAGTGCCTGTGGATACCACGCTCCAGGAGTCTTGGAGACCACATTACAATCCCGCCTAACGTGGGGGCTGACAACTCTCAGAAAGGAAAACTTCTCCCATCACTGAGTCCATAAAGAGGAGCGACATCAGGAGCGCTGCAGTAGGAGGCTGAAAACACGGAATGTGGCCCTCTCTCTCCCAGTGCCCGGCATTTCCTAACCATTCACTCAGCGGATTCCCCAACGTCTAAACCATTTTCTCAAATCCCACTGATAATCTTTTCTACCTTGCTTCATTGTTCTCAGAGCTTTGCCATCCTACCAGACAGGTTTATAACCAGACTGGAATTGTACCCGAACATGCTTTTCTTCCTCTCCTTATTCTTGCTAAAAGTAGCTTACCCAGGACAACTTGATTTTTGGTTTGGAGCAGGTGTTTGTCTCAGCTGTTAAGATGCTATTTTGGGCGTGCCATTCTATGTGGGGTTCCTGGTTCAACTCCCAACTCTGCTTTCTTTCTTTCTTTCTACTAATGCACACCCTGGGAGGCAGCAGGTGATGGCTCAATTATTCAGTTCCCTGCCACCCCTCTATTGGATTTTAGGTGCCTGGCTTCAACCTGGCCTGGCCCTGGCTGTTGTGAGCATTTGGGGAGTGAACCAGCAGACTGAAAATCAATCCCTCGCTCTCTCCCACCACAGACTTTGCTTTTCAACTGAAGTGAAAATAAGTTTTGAAAAATTCTTTTTTAAAGACTTGAATTATGAGTCTCAAATAAATCCTCCCTAGGACACTAACCTGAACTCCCACAGGTTTCACACTAGTTTGCTCAATTGTCCCAACTCAGAGATCCTACCTATTGTTGAGTTTTATTTTAGAGGAAATAGATAATCAAGATATCCACAAAGAGGAGAAAGTGTGCTAGACATCTATAAAGTAAGCAAGGTCTCTCACAGGGTAACGGGTAATGTGTGCTTGCTTGATTGCTCTTAGCCATGTCCCCTAAGGAGGAAGATGTTGAACATAGGAAGTGTCTGCATTTCATACTCTAGTGTTGTGCACTGGTTGTGTAGTTATTTCCAGAAATCCATGATCATAAAACCATAGATCCTGTGCTTATGTAACATAAGCAACCCTATGATATTTAGCCAAGGTCATTACATAAAGAAAGATATCCCAAAGAATAAATAACAGTCTGTTTGCATGGCTTTCCATGTGTCAAATGTTTTCATTGGATCCCTTGCTATAGTTTATTTTCTGCTCATTTCTCTCCAGGAAGAAACTTATTAGCCAAGTTAGTTTTGCTTAATTGATTGAACGACTAATCAGGCAGTAATAAAAAGACAATGTCCACCAGGAACAAATTAGCTATAGACTGGGTATTTAGTATCTTTTACACTTTTCCCATATTTTGCATTCTACATTATATTGTTTATTGCACAGGCACCATACTGGCACTGTATGTTTCCATAGTGCAACCATAATGTCTGTTCTCTGAGCTCCCACTGTTAATAACTGAGTAGTCTCTTAAGAGAAAAGAACAGTTGCGTTTTCATATTCCTACAGATCGTTTTTAGATTTGAATTGTCATAGGCTTGTTTAGAACAGAAGGTATGACGAGAAGGTAGGCACTCAGGTGAGAGGAAAGGCGACCACATCCTAGCCCCACAGGCTCAATAGCAGAAAGGTGAGTGCGTGCCCACGACTTGTTCCAGATCAGAGAGTTAGCAAACCTCCTTCAGAGCTGGGGTAGCCCATGCAAATCAAGCAGCCACAGCAATTGGGAAAGATGGTCCCGACTGTGTTCCACTGAAGGTTACAGCACACGGCCTCCTCGTCTCCTGCCTGCAGAGGAACAGCAGGTGCACACACCATTTAACTCATAGTAGCCAAAGGCATCAGTGATTAGAGTTCCTGCAGGCAGGGACTCTGGGGAGATCAACTCTGCTCCAAGAGGAAAAATCCATGCACCCCGGAACACGAGCGTAAGCTAAGCCAAAATTTTGTAATGAAAGGGTCCTCATATTAGCCATTTCCTAAAACTCACACGGTAGGACATCCTTTTCATGGGGAACAAAATTGATATTTTTTAACCATAGGAAGTAAGTAAAGTAGCTAAGTAAAAATAAATAATTTTTTAAAAACTACATTCGTTCCGACCTGTGGAGAGCTCCTCAGGTTTGCAGCTTGTTCACAGCGCCCCCTGCTGTTTGCAGGGGACACTGAGAAACTGCCATCCATTTCCAACACCGCGACACTGTACCCAGCACCCTACTTAAGTCTCACAAAAACAGGTGCCATAAAAATGTTCCACATGAGGGATCTCTGTGAGTGAGACTCCAGTGGAAAGAAGTGGCCATCAAAGAAGGATGTACTCTTCTCTCAAGGGAGGAGAGAACTTCCACTTTGCTTATGGCCTTGTCTAAATACTATGGAGTTGGTGTATTCAAAGGGCTTCCATAGCCTACGCAGCTATGTCAAAAGCCTCGGTGGTCATACATAAGAGTGTTAATCATTAAATTAACAACAGGAGTCATTGTGCACTAACTCCCCATGCAAGACCTCTGTCCTCAATGAGTTGTATAATGTGATAATTGGTCTCAAACAGTTTGTGTGTGGGGGGATGCAAATTGTTGAAATCTTCACATAGTGTAGAATTGATCTTCTGTGTATAAAGTTAATTGAGAATGAACCTTAATGGATAATGGGACTGGGAATGGGAGAGTTTGGGGGGTGGGTGGGAGTGTGGGTGGGAGGGCGGGTATGGTGGGAAAAATCACTACATTTCTAAAGCTGTACTTATGGAATTTGTTTTCCTGTAAAAATTAATTAATTAATTAATTAACGAAAAAGGTGCCATTATCAGGTATGGTTTACAAATAGAGATCTTGACATACAGAAATTTCAGCAAATGCTGGATGATTTGGGTTTTTCCATAGAGATGATCTGGCCATCCACAATACCTTTTTCTCTCTTCCTCTCTCCAATATGCATCCTTATATTTCCCTTTCATATTTTGAGGTTCAAGCTAGGAACTCTAGTCCTTGTTTGTTTGTTTTTTGTTACTTGTGAAGAGCAACAGACAAAGCTCTCATCCTCTATTTCACTCTCTGAATGCCTACAACAGCCAGGACTGGGTCTGGCTGAAGCCAGGAGCTGAGAATACAACACATGTCTCCCATGTGGATGTGAAGTGACACCTTGACAGGTAGGGACTCCATTTTGGAGCACCTGAGACTGCATCCTGAGGAAGCACCCCGCCACCACCACCGTGAGACTCTGGTCTGAAACTCTGATCTAAAGCACTCAGTCCATAGCAGTCCCCTAATCACACTCAGCAACACATAGAAACCCCCAGCACAATCACTCTAGCTTAAAAATAGATAGGCTGCACCAAGGTTAATGAAAAGATTGTAATTTGTCTATGTCCTACATATGATTTAGGCCAATAATGGATTCATGTCAAGATTATAACTGTAATTGTTAAGACTGTAACTGGTATTGTCAAGATTCTAATTGATATTATTTTCCCATAGGCTTTAGGTTAGCTGGACCCAGTAACTCTGTATCCCCCATGCCAATCCTAGCAACCATGAATTCCCCCATCCATTTTTGTGGTTTTTGCCTTTATAAATCCTGTTGTTTTGGGCTTCGGGGTGGAGAGCTCTCTCCACCCAGATATAACGGACATCAGAATTACTAGGGCGTGATGCTCCTTTGTTTGGACAAGCTGGGTGCTGTCAGTACTCAGTGATAGCAGAGAGAGAAACCAGCCCCTCAAGCAGCCCCAGAAAATGGGAAACATTGGATGCCTGGCCCATCGATCTCTGAGTCCCTAGGAAGAAGCTCGCTTCTTGTAGTGTGGTTCTGGAGGGGGGAGTTAAGAAAATGTTCATCCTGGCTTTGACAGGACTGGTTAACGTGGATCCAGGGTTCAGGCACCTCTCACCTGGGGCCCAGGGGTCTCATGAAGGGATTGGGCCATTTCCTGCTGCTGACTGCCCTGTCCATGGGCATGAAGGGCCACTGTCTTCCTATTTGGCCTCTTGTGGATGACCTTTTCTGCCTGGAAAAGATTTTACCAGGAAAACTATTGGATTCTAGTTGTCTCCTGATTTTCTTCTATTGCAAGCTGGGCAGTTTGAAAGGAGTCATACACTCTAAGTTTGACATTGATAGTGAGTCTACTTTAATTGAATACAGACAAACTTGTTGGGGACCAAAAGATTTGAAAGGAGGTGGTCAATCAAATGAGAAGAAATGCAGGTTCATGCTACACGAGAGCCTCCAAGGAAGAAAGCTCTTCTATGAAGGTGACACACGCTCCAGAATAACCTTCATCTGACCTGTGAAATACTTCCATGCTGTGTAAAACCAAGGAAGCACTGTAACACAAAGAGGAAAGAAGCCATTGACAGCGCTGCGCTGAGGCTACAGAACAGAGCCTGTGGTTTCCACTTCCAGGACAACGGCAGTGCCTCTGCCACTCAAGTCACAGCAGTCAGAGTTCCCGGGACCCAGAACCTAGGGAACATCAACAGCCCTGCAAGAGGACATGACCCAAGGAACCAGAAGGCAAACATAACAGGAGCTGAAACTGTGCCATGAAAAGGATTCCTAGATGTCCTGTCTCCCTAAAACATGCCACAAGCTTTCTTGTGAAGGGAAAAAAAGAAAACATTGTTTTTCAGCCACAGGAAGTTAAGAGCAGATTCTTAATCCTGTGCCCACACAAGGAAACCCTACAGCTCAATAATCACAGAGCCTCCCCGGGACTTCGATCACTTTCATAATCGGCACCTGCCATTCTCTGCCTGCACACAAACGGCCACTCACTGTCTCTGTACATCTGGGTCCTCCTCTCGGAATTTCTTACTTCAAAAAGTTGGCATAATAATAAAACCACACGTTATAAACGAAATAATTATCTCAGAAATACTAGTGGATTTTAGAGCTCGTGGAAACATCACATTAATGGATGTTTAGTTTGGTGCAAAAAATATTAAAATTTGTGCACAGATTTTTCAAAATATGCATTTTCAGGAACTTTCTAAAGAGTCCTCTTTTTATGGACTCTAAAATGTTTTGCAGTAAAATAAGCTTCTCTTTTAATTCCACTTTCTGGGAACTTGTTACAGAGCCCTCACAGCCTAATAATTGCTTGAGTTTAATCAGTGTGGAGGTAGACAGGGAAATAGAGCAGATAAGTAATGAGTAAACCTGGAAGGCAAGCCTGAATCTTGACTTTCTTTATTTTAATTTTTTTTATTTTTTGAAAGGCAGAGTGGACAGTGAGAGTGAGAGACAGAAAGGAAGGTCTTCCTTTTTCCATTGGTTCACCCCCCAATGGCTGCTGTGGCCAGCGCGCTGCGGCCAGCGCACCACCCTGATCTGATGCTCGGAGCCAGGTGCTTCTCCTGGTCTCCCATGGGGCCCAGAGCCCAAGCTCTTGGGTCATCCTCCACTGCCTTCCCTGGCCACAGCAGAGAGCTGGACTGGAAGAGGAGCAACCTGGACAGAATCCAGCATCCTGACCAGGACTAGAACCCGGTGTGCCGGTACCACAGGCGGAGGATTAACCTACTGAGCCATGGGCCGGCCCCGAATCTTGACTTTCAAGGACATTAAATATTTTCCAATGTGCTGAAAAACCCATAAAGTAGTGGATCCACAATATCTCCACAAAATATCCACCAAAAAAAGTTGTTATCCAATTATTAGGAAATTTAGCAAACAAAAAAAATGTCATTTGCTGAACCCCAAATGGGACTAGAACCCGGGATGCCAGCACCACAGGCAGAGGATTAGCCTAGTGAGCCACAGCACCAGCTGCATCTGAGCTTCTAACAATGATGATGGCATGGCCTTGCTGTTAATAAGGCCGTCCAGTGGGCCAGCATGGTGGAGGAGTTGGTGAAGAACTTGGCAGCAAGCCATATGAACAGTGGTTCAAGTCCCAATTGCTCAAGTTCCAATCCAGCTCCCCACTTTTTTTTTTAAGATTTCTTTTATTTATTTGAAAGATGGAGTTAAGGACAGAGGTAGAGGCAGAGAGAGAGGTCTTCTATCCACACTGGTTCACTCACCAGATGTCCAGCTCCCTACTGATGTGTTTAAAAAGTAGTGGAAGATGGCCCAAGTACTATGATCCCTGCCACCCACCTGGGAGACCCAGACGGAGTTCCAGGCTCCTGGCTTCAACCCGGCCCAAACTAAACTGTTGCACTCCTGCTGGAGTGAACCAGTGGATGGAAGAATGTCTCTCTCTCTCTCTCTCTCTCTCTCTCTCTCTCTCTCTTTCTCTATTACTCTGTCTCTTACTCTCACTTTCTCCCTGCAATTTTGCCTTTCAAATAAATATATAAATAAATAAATCTTTTTAAAATAAAAAAGATGGCCCATTACTAGGTAACTCAACAGCTTACACAGGACGGAGACAATAAAGATAAGAGCCCACCTGCCAGGTGATGAGAAGGGGCCTGATACTTTTCTCTAGAAGCTTCAACCCCTCAGGCGATCAGGGTCAAGGACAGCTGGGTATAAAAACTTTAATCTCACCAATTGCCCATTTTTAAAAAGGAAGAAAGGGACACCCCCATCTCTGGCTCAGCACAACTCAGGGGAAACTGGTGATGCAGGAAGGGAAGCTCAGAATTCACTGTGTCTTTGGCCAACCACCATGGCTGCCAGAGACAACTGTCACCCAGGGGAGGCCAGAAAAGGAACGGCAGCCCGAGTTGAAGGGGTGAGTGCACTGCGAGAACCCCCACAATAGAAGCTTTGTCACCCATGGCCCCCTGGTTCCCACCCACCATCGCCCCCTGCTGTGTGTTCCCATGCCTTGCCACTGCTCTTCCTCCCTTTGGTCACCCATGGGCATCACTAGCAGTCCTGCATTATGAGAGCAGGTGCTTTCCCTTCTCAACATAGCGATTTGGTCAGGCTTTCAAAGATGGTAAGCAGAAAGGCTGTCCACGTATTTCTCCAAAACCCTCAGGCTGCAAATTCAGGCAGCTTCTTCACAGCCCTCCTTCCTATAGCATGAGTGATTAACCCGCCCTTCCTGTAACTCCATTTCTGAGACCTGGTGTCCTGTAATAGGTAGTGTATAAATACATGGGTTATCGATGATTAACCACTTCTTAGAAGTAAGAACGTGGCTTCCCTGGAATCTCCCTAGATCTTCATGATGTCATGGAATTTTCTCTCAGAAGAATGAAATATTTCAAGCATTGAGCCCATAAGTCATGAGGATGACAGGATGAGGCAGAGGGAGCCATCCTTTATCCCTCACTCTGCTAGTGACCCCACTCACACTCAAAAAGCCACTGGTTATTTGTCTTAGCAAACCGCTCTAGAGGAATGCAGAGTCCACAAGTGCTCCTTAGCGGGAGTGGGGAGAGTGCAGGTTGAGACTCACCTTTAACGACGTTCTCACTAGGGACGGGGCTCTCAACCTCTAAATGGAAAAGAACAAGAGTGGGAGGTTAAGAGAAGGCCAGCTTACTAGCAGAAGGAAGGGGCATCTGAAGTCTCACTAGGACTCTCACAATTAAGAGGAAGCAGAATTACACATAATAGATACCACTGCCCAACAAAAAACAAAACAAAACAAAAAAACCATAAGATATATCTGGTAACATTTCTGAAAACAATGCCAATGACATTCTTCAACAGAATCTTGCTGACACGAGAAACTGGCTGGTTTCCTTGGAGTACACTAACTGATGGGAAGGTTTGAATTCAAGGGCTCCACTGATTTAGAAAAATCTCCGAAGTTGAGTCAACTATCTTATGAGTTGTTAGACAAAAAAAAAAAAAAAAAAAAAAAAACACTGAGCCAGAGCTAATGGGGCTGACTACAAAAGCTCTGTGTTTCCCAAAGACAAATCTGCTAGGAGAGAAATCTATGTGATGTGCTTCCGAGGTTTAATCCAGGAAACATCTTTACTTACGAGCAGACAGCTGCATGGTAGACAGAGCAAGAAGGGCCAGGAGAACCAGGAGTTTCATAGTGGGCAGCGCAGGGAGGGAGGAACTATGGCAAAGAGAATCAGAGCTCCAGCGCCCATGAGGAGGTGAGGCACTGTCTTGCAGGAGGAATTTCAGCTGCTACCGAGGCAGAGCGCACCAATCAAAAGGCGCCAGGTTGCAATCAGGCTTGGAGATGCCAGAAACCACAGGAGTCCAAGGCAAACAGTGAGGAAACATGGGTTCAGTCAAGCTTGGAGATGCCAGAAACCACACAGGTGACCAAGGCAAGCATTGAGGATGCTCATCTCAGCCCCAGGTCATTCGGGAAGGTCGTGCATCACACAGTCTAGGGCACACTGAAGGAAGAAGAGAGACTGAGTGCCTGTGGATACCACGCTCCAGGAGTCTTGAAGACCACATTACAATCCCGCCTAACGTGGGGGCTGACAACTCTCAGAAAGGAAAACTTCTCCCTTCACTGAGTCCATAAAGAGGAGCGACATCAGGAGCGCTGCAGTAGGAGGCTGAAATCACGGAATGTGGCCCTCTCTCTCCCAACGCCCTGCATTTCCTAACCGTTCACTCAGCGGATTCCCCAAGGTCTAAACCATTTTCTCAAATCCCACTGATAATCTTTTCTACCTTGCTTCATTGTTCTCAGAGCTTTGCCATTCCTAACAGACAGGTTTATAACCAGACTGGAATTATACCCGAACATGCTTTTTCTTCCTCTCCTTATTCTTGCTAAAAGTAGCTTACCCAGTACAACTTGATTTTTGGTTTGGGGTAGGTGTTTGTCTCAGCTGTTAAGATGCTACTTTGGCGTGCCATTCTATGTGGAGTTCCTGGTTCAACTCCCAACTCTGCTTCCTTTCTCTCTTTCCACTAACACACTCCCTGGGAGGCAGCAGGTGATAGCTCAATTATTCAGTTCCCTGCCACCCCTGGGTTGGGTTCTTGGTTCTTAGATTTGACCTGGCCTGGCCCTGGCTGTTGTGAGCAATTGAGAGTGAACCAGCAGATTGAAAATCAATCGATTGCTCTCTCGCTCTCTCCTCCCCGACTTGCTTTTCAACTGAAGTGAAAATGAATTTTTAAAAAGTCTTTTCTAAATATTTGAATTATGAGTCTCAAATAAATCCTGCCAAGTACACCAACCTAAATTCCCACAGGTTTCAAGCCAGTTTGCTCAGTTGTCCTAACTCAGATATCTTACCTATTATTAAGTTTTATTGATATTTTAGTGTAAATAGACAATCAAGATATCCACAAAGAGGAGAAAGTGTGTTAGACATCTGTAAAGTAAGCAAGGTCTTTCACAGGGTAATGTGTGATTGCTTGAATGCTCTTAGCCATCTCCCCTAAGGGGGAAGATTGTTGAACACATGAAGTGTCTGCATTTCATACTCTAGAGTTGTGCACTGGTTGTATAGTTATATTCAGAAATCCATGATCATAAAACTATAGATCCTGTGCTTATGTAACATAAGCAATCCTATGATATTTAGCCAAGGTCATTACATGAAGCAAGATTGCCACAAGAATAAAGAACAGTCTATTTATATGGCTATCCAGTTGTCAAATGTTTCCACTGGATCGCTTGCTATAGTTTATTTTCTGATCAGTTATCTCCAGGAAGAAACTTATTAGCCAAGTTAGTTTTGCTTAACTGATTGAATGACTAATCAGGCAGTAATAAAAACACAATGTCCACCAGGAACAAATTAGCTATAGACTGGGTACTTAGTATCTTTTACACTTTTCCCATATGCTTGCATTCTACATTATATTGTTAATTGCACAGGCACCATACTGGCACTATATGTTTCCAAAGTGCAACCATAACATTTTATCTGAGCTTCCTTGTAATAACCGAGTAGTCTCTTAAGAGAAAAGAACAGTTGCGTTTTGATGTTGCTACAGATCGTTTTTAGATTTGAGTGTAGCTACTCTTATTTAGAACAGAAGGTATGATGAGAAGATAGGACTCAGGTGAGAAGAAAGGTGACCACATCCTAGCTCCACAGGCTCAATAGCAGAAAGGTGGGTGCGTGCCCACGACTCGACTCGTTTCAGATCAGAGAATTAGCAAGCCTCCTTCAGTGCTGGGGTAGCCCATGCAAATCAAGCAGCCACAGCAATTGGGAAAGATGGTCCCGACTGTGTTCCACCGAAGGTTACAGCACAGGTCCTCCTCATCTCCTGCCTGCAGAGAAGCACACACCATTCCACTGGTATATTTTAATTGAACAGAGCATTCAAAGAACTGAAATAAGTGGGCATTAGAGTGGAACAAAATCCCAAACAACTTCCAAAAATTACTTCTTTCCCAAGCCACCTAAAAATTTTGGATTTTTATTCAATTAACTTCTTGGAAAAACATACAAATATTTTAGTTAGTAATTGAAATATATAAGAAATTTATTATAACAGATCCAGTGTTAGCCTTTGAGTAGAAGAAGTAGTTGTTGGAGACTTCATCTCCATTTCTGTTCATTTCAGTTCAGTGACTCTCAGGATCTCTTGAGTGAGAAACACATCATGATGGTTGTTGATTTTTTTCTAAATAAATTCAGTCTTGATGGGAGACTTCATATCTTTCATCTTAAATTGTAAGACAATAATTTTGAATGTCAAACCATCCTTGAATTTGGTATACAATAACTAGAGTCTGAGACATTATACTTTAAAATAATTACTGCAGCAAAAATACAAGATTGGAATTACATCAAACTAAGAGCTCCTGCACAGAAGAGGAACAAAACAGCAGAGTGAAGAGACAATCAATAGTTTTGGAGAAAATATTTGCAAATCATACATCTGAAAAGAGTTATCAAAATTACATAATGATGCTGGCGCCGTGGCTCAATAGGCTAATCCTCCACCTGCGATGCCAGCACCCTGGGTTCTAGTCCTAGTCTGGGCACCAGATTCTTACCCAGTTGCTCCTCTTCCATTCCAGTTTTATGCTGTAGCCCGGGAGTGCAGTGGAGGATGGCCCAGGTCCTTGGGTCCTGCACCCGATGGGAGACCAGGAGAAGCACCTGGCTCCAGGCTTCAGATCAGTGCGGTCAGCCAGCCACAGCACGCAGGCCGCAGCCGCCATTGGGGGGTGAACTAACAGAAAAAGGAAGACCTTCCTCTCTGTCTCTCTCTCTGACTGTCCACTATGCCTTTCAAAAAAAAAAATATTACATAATGAACCCAAACAACTCAATAACCAGAAAGCAAATAACATGATTTTAAAATGGGCACAGAATCTGTATAGACATTCCTCAAAAGAAAGCACACAAACAGGCCTCCAGGTCTCCAGAACAATGTGCACCATTACTACTCATCGCGGGAAGACAATAAAAGATGCAGGGAGTTATCACTTCATAACTGCCAAGATGACTATGCTAAAAATGGCAAAAATAGCAAGTGCTGGCAAAGAAACGGAGAAAATGAGAACCCTCGTACAGTGCTGGGAGAAATGTAAGTTAGTAAAGCTACTAGGAAAACCAGTGTGGAGTTTCCTCAAAGCAATCAAAAACAGAGGTGGGCACTGAGACATAGCAGGTTAAGCTGCCGCTTGGGACACTCACAGCCCATGCTGGGGATCCTGGGGTGCAAGCCTCCCTCCACTCCCAGGCCAGTTTTCTCCTAGGGCACCAGCACAGCAGCAGATAATGCCCTCAGCTGGCCTCCTGGCACCCATGTGGGAGACCCAGATGGAGCTCCTGGCCCCTTCTTAGCTCCCACCTTGGCTTGGGACTCCCTGCAACCTGAAGCCTGTCCTACTCGTCTTTAATAGAAATTCCACTGCAAAGTCCAAAGTGAGTCCAATGTTTGTCCCCACACCATGTCATGGTGTTAAATGAAAATATCTAGAACTAACTGATGCTGAATAACAATTACTTTTTGCTTCTGTACTGTGCTGCTTGCTCAATGACTTAATGCGGGATGCCCTGTGTAAGAAATGGCGGGGGAGACAATTGTACCTCCATGATAGGCTTCCCAAACTCCAGGAAGATGGTGAGGCCCAATTCTTAGAAAAACAAAACTTAAATACTTCCTGAAATTAATGGTCTCCCACTTCCTTGTGTGATGCGTAGTCCCCAGAGATACACCAATAAAATGCTCAAATAGGTAACTGATATATAAAGAATAAGAAACTAGCATACGTGTGTGATGACAAATGTACTTGTTTACTCAAGCATATAAAAATGCTGAGAAGGAGAGAGGCGGGGCCTCTCACCCCCGCACTGCACTATGCTATATGCATCGGTGGGAGCCCCAGCCAGCTGGCAATAAAACAATAAATCCTCTTCCCCTCGCATCTGTGACTGTCTGTTGTGGGTTAATTGGGAAAGGCCTCAGATCCCATAACTCAACACTGGAAGGTCAAATCAGTGACTTCTACTGTTCCTTTGGAAAACAAGCTACAAAATCAAAAATAGCTTTAGGATGGATATTTCTTGAGGGAAAAAAAAAGGCATCAAATGATGTTGAGGGTGTTTTTAGGGCATATGAAGATGTTATGTCACTTGGGGCCAAGATACAGGCCGGTCATCAAGGTATATTCAATACTCACCTGCCCCACTTCCCTCTCAACATCTATACTGATTAATCACAAACATTTGTTATTCTATTTCAGGAAACAAGGTAATTATTTCAAGCACTAAAAAATAAATGTTCCTCCCATGCCAACTTTTTAGGTACATTTTCTGAGAGGAATGTCCAAAGCTCGTTGGTAGTTCTTTGTGCCTGTGGTACCTTTAGGCAAGGGCTGTTTTGTATTAAATCCATCTGAGTTCTGTGATGGCTTTGTTAATACTGCTCTATAGCGTTTCCGTCGGTGTGACCTGCTAGGCCTAAAAAATTAATTATTTTCCCCCACAAAAAATAGCTATCTCACCTTTTTTGCATGTCTTAGGAAACAGTGACCAGCCCCACGTACTTTTCACTGCAAAACTGTGGTTTATCTCAGGCTTGTGTTCTGGGTCGCAATGCTCATTCTCTTGGAGAGCACTTGATCTTCCTAAATGCACATGGCTGCAGGAACTCTGACTGTGGATCCCTTCCAGTGCCATGAATTGAGTGGCACTGGGCACCTGTTGCTGCCATGCAGGTGGGAAATCAGGAGGCCACGTGCTGCAGCCTTCAGCGGGACACAGCCAGCCACATCTTTCCCTCGGGGTGACAAGTTTACTTCCACGCATTGCCTCACACTAATGCCGTCAGGTGACGTCCCAGAGCTGGGATCAGCCGTGTGCACACACTCATCACTCAGCCGACGGGGCCAGGACGCACTCACCTTTCTTCTGCCCTGATTGCCTGCTCCCCTCCCTATCTGCAATTCTGCACAAGCTATCTACATGCTAATAATAATTAGGGAAATAAGTCAGCAACATCACAACGAGAGAGTGTTTCTTTTTCTTATAGTCCTACACAATTATGAATGGAGACATCTCAGAGAGTAACCAGTTATGGGTGCAGTTTGCAAACTGACAGTAATAATATAAGGCCAACCACGCAACAATGTAGTCAGGATTATAGGACCTGTGTGAAAGGGGTAGAAGATGCTAGGTATCCGGGCTGTAGATGATTTGCTCCTGGTGGAAATTCTGCTCTTCTTTCTGCCAGATTGATTAGTCAAGTAAGCAAAACAAACTTAGCCAACAACTTTTGTCCTGAAGACAAATGATCAAGAAAAAAACTATTCCAAGTGATCCAATGTAATCGTTTGACATCTGAATATCTGGATAAATAGAATATTATTATTTAGTCTTGTGACAGAGTCTTTATTTATATAATGACCTTGGCTGGAAATCCCTCATTAAACACAGAATCTATAGATTTATGATCATGGATTTCTGGAAATAACTATGCAACCACTGCACATCATAGTAGAGAGCTGGATTGGATGAGGAGCAACCGGAACTAGAACTGGCGCCCATATGGGATGCCGGCACTGTAGGTGACGGCTTTTACCCCGCTATGCCACAGCACCTAACCCTGTATAAGTATTGTTTTTTGAAAGAATAGGAACACTACATGCTAGAGTAATATTCCAGCTGGCTTGCATTCCTCTCTGGCAGTAATGGCAGTGCTCTGAGAAGAGTGAAGCAGGGTGGAGATGGAGATCAGTGCGATGTGAGAAAACATGCTGGGCCCTGGGGAACTGGCTTAGTGAATTGGCGAGGATTGTCAGAGTGCGGTGAGAGCAGATTCCATTTTTTTCTGACTTACGTCAGCAGATCCCATAAAGTAACTCTTCTTTCAAGGGGTCATAATGTAAAACAGGTGTCCTATATGAGCCTTCTCAGGCCTATGGGGAGGTAATTCTAATGTGGTTTTCCAGGACTCCTAGCCTGTGCTGTGCAGATACACGCTCTCAGTTCTTCCATGAACACTGGGCTGTGTGACCTTCCCCAATGACCTGGGGCTGAGCAGTGCATCCTCAGGGTTCGCCTTGGTCACCTGTGGTTTCTGACACCGATGCGTCTCCTCCTCCTGGGTGCCGGAGCTCTGTGCTCCCTGCTGTAAACTCCTGGTCCTCCTGACTCCATGCTAGTGTCTGGCCAGAAGTTGCCCCAGCCCGCGGGGTAATCAACTAGGACACGAGAAGGGCAGACCTGAATGGAGAGACAAACCAGACACGAGAAGGGAGGCCAAGACAGTATTCTGATCAAGGTCTCACTTTATTGGAGAAGGAGGCAGCCTATATAATACAAAGCAAGGATTGTAACAGTCGAGGGCAAGCAGGGGTCATCTTACAACATAGTTCAAAGGAATAATTTCACAGGAATCAGTATCAGTTTGACAAAGGGAGTTACAATGAGGTCTTACAGCTACCTGATGTGCTTATCAAGGTACAAGAAAGAGAGCACTGAAGCCAGATGGCAAAGCGCTAACCATATCAGTGAGCTGTACAAATGGAATTTTCTAGTGAATCCTCCTTACAGAAACACAGTTGAAGGTTAATCTAAACAAAGGCCTATACAGGGAAAATAGCACAATGGCTCCCAACAGGAAGTAAAGATGCTTTCTTGGAAATAAAACCTTGGCGAAACATGGGACAGAAATCCTCCCTATGGCCGATCTATCTTGAGAACACACAGAGCTTTTGTAGTCAGCCCCACCACTTCTGCTCCAAACTTTTTGTCTAACTACTCATGAGACAGTGAACTAAACCTTTAGGTATTTTCCTAAGTCAATGGGGTCCTTGAATGAGAACCAAAGATTAGGATGTGTCTAAGTCAGCATACTCCAGAGACTCAGGCCAAAGTCTTTCCTGGGTTAGTAAAATCCTTTTAGGAATTCAGGGTTATTTTCAGAAATGTAAAGGATGCTATTATGTCCATTTTATGTGGGTCTGGAGGGTTCTAGCATGTGTAATTCTGCTTTGCCTTAACTTGTGAGGGTCCTCTTAAGCCTTCAGACACTCCCCCCTTCACCCAAACTGCCCCCACTTTTTTTTATTCACAGAGGAAGAAAGCTGGGGCTCTTCATTGCATTCCATTAAGTCAGGCGAGTCTGACTCTGCACTCCCTAACATCCCCCTAATGCACACATGCTGTCCCTCAGTTCTCCACAGCACTCAACCTGCTAGCGACATGATCGGTGACATTGGGAGCAGGAGTGGGGTCATCAGAGAGTGCAGAATATGCCTCACCATCGCATTTGCTATGAATGTATGGGATCAACCCTGCATTCATTTCTTCCAACACTTCATTCTCCCAAGGGAAAATTCTAGGGTGTCACAAAGCTCCAGGAAGAATCCAGGGAAAGCCATGGTACTGATGCTTAAAAAAAGAAAAAAATAGAAAAGATTCAACATGGATAAATCATCTGTTCAAACACAATGTATGACTGACTATCAAAGTGGTGGGTTAATCTCGCTTTCAGCAAGGGGGGCTGGGAGTGTTGCCTGGTGCACTGGCATGACATAGCATGCACTTCCTTCCTGCTCACCATCTTCTGAAAGCCTGACCAAATTGCTGCATTGAGAAGGGAAAGCACCTGCCCTCAGAGTGCAGGACAGGCTGTGATGCCCATGGGTGACCAAAGAGAGGAAGAGCCATGGCAAGGCATGGAGACACACAGCAGGGGGTGATGGTGGGTGGAGACCAGGGGACCATGTGTGACAAAGCTTCTACTATGGGGGTTCTCGCAGTGCACTCACCCCTTCAACTCGGGCTGCCGTTCCTTTCCTGGCTCACCTGGGTGACAGTTGTCTCTGGCAGCCAGGGTGGTTGGCCAAGGACACAGTGAATTCTGAGTTTCCCTCCCTATATCATGAGTTTCCCCTGAGTTATGCTGAGTCAGAGAAGTGGGTGTCCCTTTCTTCCTTTATAAAAATGGGCAATTGATGTGATTACGGGTTTTATACCCAGCTGTGCTTGACCCTGATCAACCTGAGGGGTTGAAACTTCTAGAGAAAGACATCAGGCCCCTTCTCATCATCTGGCAGGTGGGTCCTCATGTTTATGGTCTCCATCCTGTGTAGGCTGTGCAGTTACCTAGTAATGGCCCATCGTTAAAAAAAAAAAGATGTATTTATATATTTATTTGAAAGGCAGAATTGCAGGGAGAGAGCAAGATAGAGAGCGAGAGAGAGAGGTCTTCCATCCTCTGGTTCACTCCCCAAATGGCTGCAAAGGCCAAGGCTGGGCCAAACCAAAACCAGCAGCCAGGAGCTTCCTTTGGGCTTCCCCTGTGGGTTCAGGGGCTCAAGCACTTGGTCCATCTTCCCCTGCTTTCCCAGGAGCATTAGCAGGGAGCTGGATCACAAGTGGAGCAGCCGGGACTCAAAACGGGCACCCATATAGGATGCAGACGCTGCAAATGGTGGCTTAACCCGCTGAGTCACAGCCCTGGCCTCCCATTATTTTCTTGTAAGGACAGTATTATTTTATTAATTTTTCCAACAGGTTTCACAAATAGGGACCTTGGTCATCTCGTGAGTTTTGGTCCGAGTGACACTACAAGTTATTTGGTGACCTGGGACATGACAACTTAATCCTTTCTTGTCCCCACTAGAAGTCTTCCCAGATGTCACTGTCATCAGTCTTCCTTGTGTTACAGGAGCATGGGGGAGGGGCGTCAGACTGCAGCTGAGAAGGGAGAACAGAGAGAAAAAGAAACACACACGGAGGTGTGTCTGCTCGTCATAGGGCGGTACTCACTCCAGCTCCATGGAAACAGGCAAACATCTCACCCTGAGCTTCTCATTCAATTCAGCTGCCCCTGTGGACGCCTCCCCTGCTGCTGGGATTACTGCCAGGGCAGGAACAGGCATGAGAAATACCCTGGGTGCTGAGTTCTCTCTGTTTGTTTCCTTAGCCAGTAGGGGGCAGTAGAGGGATGAGCAGGGATGGCCTCACTGATGCCTGCAGCCTGTCCTGTTCATTTTTATTTTTTTTAAGAATTGTTTTATTCATTTGAAAGAAAGAGTTACACAGAGAGAGAGGTGCTTGGTCCCTGCACCTGCATGGGAGACCAGGAGGAAGCACCTGGCTCTTGGCTTCAGTGCCAGCCATAGCACCAGCCATAGCGGCCACTTGGGGTCTGAACCAAGAGAACAGGAATATCTTATTGTCTCACTCTCTAACTCTGCCTGTCAAAAAAAATTATATCTAAGAACTACATTGGATCTGTTCTCTTTGTATTAATATCACAGTAACACGAGTACTGATGAGAAAAAAAAAAGGTAAGTCTATTAGGTGCAAATCATTCTGAAATCCATATGTAGCAGGAGTCTTCAAAACTGGGTAAAAGGGTATTACGAAAAACTGCGGATGGTAATATTTTCGTGGCAACATACGCTTCTTTTAACTCAAAATTTCTATGAGTTTTTTGAAATATTCCAGTATTCCCAAGAGGTATTTAGATGTACTTATTGAAGTCAGAAATTCTGAGAGGAAAGCCCGGATCTACAGAGATAGCGATCGCCCTCTGTGCACCTGCAGAGCGTGGGCGATGCCGGTGTGTACTGAAGTGATCTGATCCCGAGGAGGCGGCGTCGGCATTGCCGTGGAGGGTTTCCCTGTGTGGGCCTGGCATGACGCAGCATCAAGAACCTGTGCCCTGACTTCCTGTGACGGTAAAATGCCTGTTTCCCTCCACGAGAATGCCGTCTTCCCTGCTGCACGTTGAGAAACAGGCAGTGCGGGATCCGTGCCCTTGCGCGGTCTGGTTGCACAGATGGTGTCCTCCTGCAGAGAAGCTGCTCCTCCCGCAGGACCAGGTCCCAGGTGCGCCGGGTCGGGCACTGCTGCTCTCCCCTCGCAAACAAGGAGACTGCGTGCTGGACCCTTGGGGCGACACTCCCCACAATCTTTCCTTTGAGTGTCCTCTGCCTGGTTTTCCTCGCTGTGGAAGGAGTTGGTGGACGGTCTGAACGGGAATCAGCCACCTGCATTCCTGACCCTTCTACCTCGCAGCCTGCTGATCAGAAGGCACCTGTGTTTCTTCACATCTGGTTGCCACCCACCCTTCCTAACGGCTGTCCCAGACGAGTTTGCTCCCCGAAAGTAGACGTAATACCAAGGTCAAGATTAGAGTGTACGCCTGCTTCTAAAACTACCCAGCTGGGAGGAGAGAAAAACCAGCTAGCAACCACGTTTTAGTTGCACTTTGGAACCCTACAGCAAGAAAAACAGACAGTGAACAATACAATCAAAGATAGAAACTGCGTGGCTAAAGATGCAAAAACACACGTTCCCCAGTAATAAACAATTTCAGTCAGGCAGAAATTGCTTTTCTTTCTGACTACTTAACTAATTTTTTTAACAAAACTATGTTGGCATTAATGTTTTTAATGTGAACAAATCATCAGGGGAAGAAAAAATGCACTGACCCATGGAGCTGCACCGTCAGCTGGATGCCAGGTGTGCAAGCTACTGGTTTCTCCTGAGTTCTCTATACAATGACTTTAGCCAGCTAGCTCAGATTAGGGATGACTTCTGTTAAACACAGAATCTATACGTATGAACAGAAATTCTGGGAAAAATAGCTGTGTCAGCTAATATATTTGACATTTTTCACATATAAATGTTATGTTAATTTCACAATAACTTAAGAAGTAGTAGCTTTTTCCATTATTTATCTATTTATTTGTATTACGGGAACATATTTCATGTATTTCATATATACAAAATTTTATTTTATTTGAAAGGCAGAAGGAGAGAGAAAGTCTTCCATCACTGGTTCACTTCCAAAATAGCAGCGACTGCCAGAGCTGCACTGATCCAAAGCCAGGAACCAGGAGCTTCTTCTGGGTCTCCCATGGGGGTACAGAGGCCCAAGACTTGGGTCATCTTCTACTGTTTCCAAGGCCATAGCAAAGAGCTGGATTGGAAGAAGAGCAGCTGAGATTTGAACCGGTGCCCATATGCGATGCCAGCTCTGCAGGCAGTGGTTTACCCACTACACCACAGTGCCGGGCCTAATATATACAGTTTTATGAATGTATTTATACTTCCCACCCTCCCTCCTCCTTCCTTCCTTCCTTATTTTTCTTACAATATTGGCAGTGACATACTTTCAATGTATTTTATAATCACAAGTTCAATCCTCCACTTAATAAAGAATTCAGCAAGTGGTAAGTAGGCATGAACTGATGCCCATATGCGATGTTGGCAGTGCCTCAGTCAGAGGCTTAGCCTGCTGTGCCACAGCGCCGGCCCCAAGACGTCAACATTTGAGATAAGGAAATAAATGATAGGAACTGTTAGTAAACTGCCACGTGAGAGCTGGGGCAAAGACTGTACCTGAGTGGAAGCGATAGGACTCTTTAAAGGGATATGCCCAAAACACTGCTCAAGTACTTGTGTTCCTGCTACCCACATGGGAAACCCTGATAAAGTTCTGGGCTCCAGGCTTTGGCCTGGCCCAACCCAGGCTGCTGCAGCCATTTGAAGAATGAACCAGAGGATGGAAGATTCTCTCTCTTTCTCCTTCTCTTTCAAAATAATGAAAATAAAATTCCCAAGTAGAGAGACTTTTCAGATTGTCCCCAGAGGGATCCATGATTTCTTAGGAGTGTTGTGTAGCAGCCGCATCCTTGAATTTCTTTTTTTTAATTTTTAAAAATTTATTTATTTTTTATAGAGACAGAGAGACAGTTGCCACTCACTGGTTCAGTTCCCAAATGCCCACAACAGCTGAGGCAGGGCCAGGGTCAATGTCGAGTACCAAGCATTCAATCTAGGGGTCCCACCTGGGGGACAGGAGCACAATTACTGGGGCCCTCACCTGCTGCCTCCCAGGACTGAAGCCAGGCACTGTTATGTGGTCACAGGCATCATAACCACACAACCAGCCAAGCTCTTGTTTCGGTTGTCAGTGGCCCGCAGGCATCCAGAGTGTGTAGAATGACCTTCAGCAACAAAAGACAAATAAGACACAAGCCAGTGTGTCAGGCAGTGCCCCTTCCCCAATAAAGGTGGGGCACTGAATGCCACCCCAACTCTTTTCCTGCCATCCCAACTCTTTTCTTCCCCAGGGGAAAACTTGGATTTGGAGGTGTTTTCTTGCTCACTCTACAGTGAACTGGGAGGAGCAGGTGGTGCAGGGGCACGCATGCCGTCCAAACCATCATGGTTGTTTCCAACATCTGCCAACCTGGGCCCTATGGTGTCAGTGCTTAGGGATCAGTCCCATGAGCAGTTCCCAGTATGGCATACACATTAGGCATGGGGGAAGATTTTAGAAAATTAATGAGAAAATGGAATTAAAGGCACATTTATTTGGGTGCAAATATATTTAATGTGCATACAGCCTATATTAAAAAGTAATACACATTTTCCATGAACTTTTCCAAGGCCCCTAGGATGGTTCAGACTTCTCCTTCACTCCCCAGAGGTTAACCCGGGGCTAGAGATTTTCCTCTTGGGTGACAAGAAGCCAGAGGGAGGGACTTTGGAGGATAATTGCTTATCACACAAAACGTTTGACTTTGTACTCAGGGACCCACGGACATGTAGAGTAGCATTGTTTCAGCCAATGCTCCAGGAAAGGTGAGACAGAAGAGAGTCCCATCAGCAGCACTTGAGATGCTGGAAGGTTGATTCACACCCAGCACTTTCCCTCTTTAGCAATGGGTAAGCCATGATTTCATTTTCTTTGCCTGTCTGTTCTGCACTCAGCTATGCTAGGGCTATGAAGAGAGCAGTCATTGTTCTCAGTGATATCCAAACGTCTAGAGTATGCTGGGTGCTGCCAGTACTCAGTGATGGGAGAGAGAGAAACCAGCCCCTCTAGAAGCCCCAGAAAATGGAAACGTTGGATGCCTGGCCCTTCGATCCCTGCGTCCCTAGGAAGAAGCTCACTTCTAGAGTGCGGCTCTGGAGGAAGGAGTTAAGAAAATGTTCATCCTGGCTTTGACAGGACTGGTTAACGTGGATCCAGGGTTCAAGCACCTCTCACCTGGGGCCCAGGGGTCTCACAAAGGGATTGGGCCATTTCCTGCTGCTGACTGCCTTGTCCATGGGCAGGAAGGGCCACGGCTTCCTATTTGGCCATCTTGTGGATGACCTTTCTGCCTGGAAAAGATTTTACCAGTAAAACTCTTGGATTCTGGGTGTCTCCTGATTTTCTTCTATTGCAAGCTGGGCAGTTTTGCAAGCAGTCACATAATCTAAGTTAGACATTGATAATGATTCTCCTTTATTTGAATACAGACAAAATTGTTGGGGATCAAATGATTTGAAAGTAGGTGGTCAGTCAAATGAGAAGAAATGCAGGTTCATTCTACATGAGAGGCTCCAAGGAAGAAAGCTCTTCTATGAAGGTGACACACGCTCCAGAATAACCTTCAGCTGATCTGTGAAATACTTCCATGCTGCGTAAAACCAGGAAGGAACCACTGTAACACAGAGAGGAGAGAAGCCGTTGACGGTGTTGCACACGGCTACAGAACAGAGCTGTTGTTTCACTTCCAGGACAATGGCAGTGCCTCTGCCACTCAAGTCACAACAGTCAGAGTCCCCGGGACCCAACCTGCGGGAAGACCAGCAGCCCTGCAAGAGGATGCGACCCAAGCAACCAGAAACCCTGAGAGGAGCTGAAACTGTGCCACAAAAAGGATTCCTAGATGTCCTGTCTTCCTAAGACATGCAACAAGCTTTCTTGTGAAGGGGGGTTAAGATGCAGATTCTTGATCTTGTGCCCACACAAGGAAACCCTGCAGCTCAGTAATGACAATGCCTCCTCGGGACTTCCATCACTTTAATACAAATCGGCAGCTGCCATGCTCTGCCTGAACACAAACGGCTACTCACTGTCTCAGTACATGCAGGTCCTCCTCTCAGAATTTCTTACTTCAAAATGTTGGCATAAGAATGAAACCATATGTTATACATGAAATAATTATCTCAAAAATACTAAAGGATTTGAAAGAGTTCGTGGAAACATCACATTAATAGATGTTTATTTTGGTGCAAAAGATATTAAAATTTGTGAACAGATTTTTCAAGACTTGCATTTTTAAGGAACTTTCTGAAGAGTCCTCTTTTCTATGGACTTCAAAATGTTTTTGCACAAAACAATGAAACCCAGTCATTTGCAACAAGATGGAGCAATCTGGAAAGCATCATGCTAAGTGTATTAAGCCAGTCGCAAAGAGACAAATATCATTTGTTTTCCCTGATTGGCGACAACTAACTGAGCACCAAAGGGTAACCTGTGGAAGTGTAATGGACACCAAGAGAAATAGTGACTTGATCAGCTATGGTGCTGACTGTTGATGTACAATGTAACACTTTATCCATTTTAGTATTTTTTTTGTAAACTCTGTAATTAACACATAATTATTCTGAGGTGCCTAAATCTTAACTGAAAAGTGATCCCGGTTAAATATAAGAATGAGAAAAAGAGAGGGAGGAGATGTACAAAAGGGGACATGCTCAATTGGACTTGCCCCAAATGATGGAGTTAGAAAAGTGCCAGGGGATTCCAATACAATCCCATCAAGGTGGCATGTACCAATGCCATCTCACCAGCCCAGGTGGTCAATTTCAGTTCACAACTGATCACACTGATAGGCCTAAGAGTCAAAGGGATCACACAAACAAGATTAATGTCTGCTAATACTAACTGATAAAAAAAAAGGGGGGAGAGAAGGATCCAACATGGGAAGGGGGAGACACAGCAGACTCATAGAATGGCAGATGTCCTAAATAGCACTCTGGCCTCAGAATCAGCCTTTAAGGCATTTGGATCTGGCTGAAGAGCCTATGAGAGAATTTTAGGCATGGAAAGCCAAGACACGCTGGGGAAAAAAAAAGATGAAGAAGAAGAAGAAGACCTAAATGAAATATCTCAGTGAGTGTGATCCCAGTGGAAAGAATGGGCCATTAAAGTAGGAGGTACCTTTCTCTGAAGGGAGGAGAGAACTTCCACTTTGACTATGGCCTTGTCGGAATAGGATCGAAGTCGGCAAACCCTAAAGGCTTCCATAGCCTCGGCAACTCATGGCTAGAGTCTAGGGAGATTACTGACACCATAAACAAGAGTGTTAAATTGTTAAATCAACATCAGGAGTCACTGTGTACTTACGTCCCATGTGGGATCTGTCCTTAATAGGTTGTCGAAGGTGAAGTAATGATATAGCTAGTACTGAAACAGTATTTTTACACATTGTGGTAATGTGTGGGTGCAAAATGATGAAATCTTTACTTAGTATATACTAAAGCGATCTTCTGTATATAAAGATAATTGAAAATGAAAAAAAAAAAAAACCCTTGGTTTTAAATTGGAAATTACATAGAAAAATAATCAATCCTTTTAAAAAAATGTTTTTGCACTAAAATAAGCTTATCTTTAAATTATATTTTCTGGGAACTTGACAAGTTCCCACATAGTAAATAATAGCTTCTTTTAAACAGTATGGGTGTAGACAGGTAAATAGAGCAGATAAGTAATGAGTAAACCTGGAAGCCAACCCTGAATCTTGACTTTCAAGGGCATTAAACATTCTCCAAATGCACTGAAGAACCCATAAAGTAGCTGACCCACGATTTCCCCACAAAATAACCACCTAAAAAAGTTGTTTTACAATTTTTAGGAAATTTTGCAAACAAAGAATGGCATTCACTGATCCTACCCTCCCCAACAAGACGCATGGACAAATATGTTTCCTTTGGTCTTTGCAGAGTAACTCCTACTAAGAATGAAGCAGCACAGCCTGTGGGCTGCAGTGAGACACAAGCCAAGGTGGAGCCCAGAAGGGCATCCCTCTACTGCCCCCTACTGGCTATGGGAACAAAGTGAGGGAGCATGCAGAACACAGGGTGTTTCTCCTGTCCACTCTTGCCCTGAAAGCCATAGTCCACCCTGACGCAGGAACCAGAAGCACACTGGAGCCTCACCCAGAAGCCCATTGGCCTGCAGTAGAGGTCAGTGCTGTGGCATAGAAGGTTAAGCCTCAACCTGCCAGGGCCAGCATCCCATTAGGGCACCAGTTCAAGCCCCAGCAGCTACTTGCTGCTCTACTTCCGATCTTCCTCCCTGCTAATGTGCCTGGGAAGGCAGCAGAGGATGGCTCAAGTGCTTGGGCCCCTGTCACCCACGTGAGTCCTTGATTGTGACAACAATGAGAAAGAAATGAAGAAAACTGATGGAATCATGGCAAGACAGGAACAAGAAGAACTCCCCCATCTTTCACTCCATGTTCAGGGAGATGACGACAGGTGGTAACAACAATTGTGAAGTCCTACATTTTGCACCTGAGCTTCTAACAATGATGATGTCATGGCCTTGCTGTAAATAAGATGGTCCTGGGGGCCAGCATAGGGGAGGAGTTGGCGAAGCCAGCACCTGAGTTGGCGGCAACCCATATGAACAGCAGTTCAATTCCCAGCTGCTCCATTTCCAATCCAGCTACCTACTAATGTGTCTTTAAAAGCAGTGGAAGATGGCCCAAGTACTAGGATCACTGCCACTCACATGGGAGATGCAGATGGAGTTCCAGGCTCCTGGCTTCAACCCCTCAGGTGATCAAGGTCAAGGACAAGTAGGAATAAAACCCGTAATCACACCAATTGCCCATTTTTGTTAAGGAAGAAAAGGACACTTCCATTTCTGATCGGCACAACTCAGGGGAAACGGCTGATGCAGGGAGGAAACTCAGAATTCACTGTGTCCTTGGCCAACCACCATGGCTGCCAAGACAGCTGTCAACCAGGGAAGGCCAGGAAAGGAATGGCAGCCCGAGTTGAAAGGGTGAGTGCACTGGGAGAACCCCACAGTAGAAGCTCTGTCACACATGGTCCCCTGGTCCCCACCCACCATCGCCCCCTGCTGTGATTCCCCATGCCTTGCCATTGCTCTTCCTCCCTTTGGTCACCATGGGCATCACAACCTGTCCTGCACTCTGAGGGCAGGTGCTTTCCCTTCTCAACATAGTGATATGGCCGGGCTTTCAAAAGAAGGTAAGCAGAAAGGCTGTCCACGTATTTCTCCAAAACCCTGGGCTGCAAAATCAGGTAGCTCTTCACAGCCCTCCTTCTGATAGCATGAGTGATTAGCCCGCTCTTCCTGCAACTCCATTTCCGAGACTCGGTGTTCTGTAATAGGTAGGGTATCAATACATGGGTTATCGATGATTAATCACTTTTTAAAGTAAGAACGTGGCCTCCCTGGAATCTCCCTAGACCTTCATGATGCCATGGAATTTTCTCTCCCAAGAATGAAATATCTCAAGCACTGAGCCCATAAGTCTGCAAAGGACAGGATGAGGCCGATGAGCCATCCTAAACCCTCACTCTCTAGTGACCCCACTCACACTCAAAATGCCGCTGCTTATTTCTCTTAACAAACCCTCCTAGAGGAGTACGGAGTTGGCAAGTGTTCCTTAGCGGGAGCGGGGGAAGTGCAGGTTCAGACTTACCTTTAACGTAGTTCACAATAGGGACGGGGCTCTCTTGCTCTAAATGGAAAAGAACAAGAGTGGGAGGTGAAGAGAAGGCCAGCTTGTGGAATCTGAAGTCTCACTAGGACTCTCACAATTAAGAGGAAGCAGAATTACACATAACAGACGCCCTCCCCCTCGCAAAGAACCTCGTAAGATATATCTGGTAACATTTCTGAAAATAATGCTAATGACATTCTTCAACAGAATCTTGCTGACACGAGAAACAGGCTTGTTTCCTTGGAGTACACCAACTGACGGGAAGGTTTGAATTCAAGGGCTCCATTGATTAGGAAAATCTCCAACGTTGAGTCAACTATCTTATGAGTTGTTACACAAAAAAAAAAAAAAAAAAAAAAAAAAAAACACTGAGCCAGAGCTAATAGGACTGACTACAAAAGCTCTGTGTTTCCTAAAGACAAATCTGCTATGGGAGAATTTCTATGTGATGCTGCTCCGAGGTTTAAACCAGGAAACATCTTTACTTACGAGCAGACAGCGGCATGGTAGACAGAGCAAGAAGGGCCAGGAGAACCAGGAGTTTCATAGTGGGGAGCTCAGGGATGGAGGAACTATGGCAAAGGAAAGCAGAGCTCCAGCGCCCACAAGGAAGTGAGGCACTGTCTTGCAGGAGGAATTTCAGCTGCTACCGAGGCAGAGCGCACCAATCAAAAGGTGCCAGGTTGCAATCAGGCTTGGAGATGCCAGATCTACAGGTGACCAAGGCAAACAGTGAGGAGCCACAGGTTCAGTCAAGCTTGGAGATGCCAGAATCCACACAGGTGACCAAGGCAAGCATTGAGGATGTGCAGTTCAGCCCCAGGTCATTCGGGAAGGTCGTGCATCACACAGTCCAGGGCACACTGAAGGAAGAAGAGACTGAGTGCCTGTGGATACCACACTCCAGGAGTCTTGGAGACCACATTACAATCCCGCCTAACGTGGGGGCTGACAACTCTCAGAAAGGAAAACTTCTCCCATCACTGAGTCCATAAAGAGGAGCGACATCAGGAGCGCTGCAGTAGGAGGCTGAAAACACGGAATGTGGCCCTCTCTCTCCCAGTGCCCGGCATTTCCTAACCGTTCACTCAGCGGATTCCCCAAGGTCTAAACCATTTTCTCAAATCCCACTGATAATCTTTTCTACCTTGCTTCATTGTTCTCAGAGCTTTGCCATTCCTAACAGACAGGTTTATAACCAGACTGGAATTATACCTGAACATGCTTTTTCTTCCTCTCCTTATTCTTGCTAAAAGTAGCTTACCCAGGACAACTTGATTTTTGATTTGGGGAAGGTGTTTGTCTCAGCTGTTAAGATGCTACTTTGGGCGTGCCATTCCATGTGGGGTCCCTGGTTCAACTCCCAACTCTGCTTTCTTGCTTTCTTTCTACTAATGCACACCCTGGGAGGCAGCAGGTGATGGCTCAATTATTCAGTTCCCTGCCACCCCTCGACTGGATTTTAGGTGCCTGGCTTCGACCTGGCCTGGCCCTGGCTGTTGTGAGCATTTGGGGAGTGAACCAACAGACTGAAAATCAATCCCTCGCTCTCTCCCACCCCAGACTTAGCTTTTCAACTGAAGTGAAAATAAGTTTTAAAAAATTCTTTTTTAAAGACTTGAATTATGAGTCTCAAATAAATCCTCCCTAGGACACCAACCTGAACTCCCACAGGTTTCACACTAGTTTGCTCAATTGTCCCAACTCAGAGATCCTACCTATTGTTGAGTTTTATTGATGTTTTAGAGGAAATAGACAATCAAGATATCCACAAAGAGTAGAAAGTGTGCTAGACATCTATAAAGTAAGCAAGGTCTCTCACAGGGTAACGGGTAATGTGTGCTTGCTTGATTGCTCTTGGCCGTCTCCCCTAAGGAGGAAATGTTGAACATAGGAAGTGTCTGCATTTCATACTCTAGTGTTGTGCACTGGTTGTGTAGTTATTTCCAAAATGCATGATCATCAAACAATAGATCCTGTGCTTATGTAACATAAACAATGCGATGATATTTGGCCAAGGTCATTACATAAAGAAAGATTGTCACAAGAATAAATAACAGTCTGTTTGCATGGCTTCACAGGTGTCAAATGTTTTCATTGGATCGCTTGCTATAGTTTATTTTCTGATCATTTATCTCCAGGAAGAAACTTATTAGCCAAGTTAGTTTTGCTTAATTGATTGAAAGACTAATCAAGCAGTAATAAAATCACAATGTCCACCAGGAACAAATTAGCTATAGACTGGGTACTTAATATCTTTTACACTTTTCCCGTATGGTTGCATTCTACATTATATTGTTAATTTCACAGACTCCATGTTGTCACCGTATGTTTCTGAGTAGAACCATAACATTTGTTCTCTGAGCTCCCTTGTAATAACCAATTAGTCTGTTAGAAGAAAAGAATAGCTGGGTTTTGCTGTTGCTACAGATCATTTTTAGATTTGAGTTTCAGTAGGCTTGTTTAGAATAGAAGGTATGACGAGAAGGTAGGCACTCAGGTGAGAAGAAAGGCGACCACATCCTAGCTCCACAGGCTCAACAGCAGAAAGGTGAGTGCGTGCCCATGACTCGACTCGTTTCAGATCAGAGACTTAGCAAACCTCCTTCAGGGCTGGTGTAGCCCATGCAAATCAACCTGCCACAGCAATTGGGAAAGATGGTCCCGACTGTGTTCCACCGAAGGTTACAGCACACGGCCTCCTCGTCTCCTGCCTGCAGCGGAACAGCAGGTACACACACCATTTAACTCATAGTAGCCAAAGGTATCAGTGATTAGAGTTCTGCAGGCAGCTACTCTGGGGAGATCAACTCTGCTCCAAGAGGAAAACTCCATGCACCGCAGAATACGAACATAAGCTAAACCAACATTTTGTAATGAAAGGGTCCTCATATTAACCATTTCCTAAAACACACAAGAATGTAGGACAGCCTTTTCGCAGAGGGCAAAAGTTGATATTTTTTTTTACCATTAGAAGTTACATTGAAGACTCTGCCTTTCAAATACAGTAAAAATAAATAATTTTTAAGACTACATTCACAGGGCCAGTGATGTGGCACAGCACGTTAATGCCCTGGCCTGGAGTGCCGACATCCCATATGGGCGCCAGTTCTAGTCCCGGCTGCTCTTCTTCCAATCCAGCTGTCTGTTATGGCCTCGGAAAGCAGCAGAAGATGGCCCAAGTCCTTGGGCTCTGCACCCACATGGGACACTGAAGGAAGCTCCTGTCTCCTGGCTTCGAATCAGCTCAACTCCGTCCATTGCAGCCATCTGGGGAGTGAACCAGCGGATGGAAGACTTCTCTCTTTCTCTCTCTCTCTCTCTCTCTCTCTCTCTCTCTCTCTCTCTCTGCCTCCCCTCTTTCTTTCTGTATAGCTCTGTCTTTCAAATAAATAAATAAATCTTAAAAAAAAAAGACTACATTCACAAGTCTAAAATAAATCCTGCCGCACATATTGACATGAATTGTGATGTGCCACATGAGACCCACAGTTTAAAACACAGCAGAGGCTGGTGCCACGGCTCAATAGGCTAATCCTCCGCCTGCAGTGCCGGCACACCGGGTTCTAGTCCCGGTAGGGGCACCAGATTCTGTCCTGGTTGCCCCTCTTCCTGTCCAGCTCTCTGCTGTGGCCCGGGAGTGCAGTGGAGGATGGCCCAAGTCCTTGGGCCCTGCACCCGCATGGGAGACCAGGAGAAGCACCTGGCTCCTGGTTTAAGATCAGCGTGGTGTGCTGGCCGTGGTGTGCTGGCCACAGCACACTGGCCACAGTGGCCATTGGAGGGTGAACCAACGGAAAGGAAGACCTTTCTCTCTCTCTCTCTCTCTCTCACTGTCCACTCTACCTGTCAAAAAAAGAAAAAAAAAAACAGCAAAGCAGCCTGGGCAAAAGCCTCCTCGGAACTCAGATGACAGAAAAACAAAACAAGCGCTCGGCTGTCCACAGCGTGTGTGTGAACATCTACCCAGAGTCTCTGCACAGCCCCATCCTCATCCTCAAATTTACCATTTCAAAGAGTTGGCACAAGACAACAATCGTATGTGATATTATAAGGAATTTGTCTTGGTTCTAAAATAGTCTTAGAGCAGCACATGTGTGTGGTAAATCAATAGGAGGTAGAGATGGATGGAGAGCAGGTGAGTAATGAGTAAACCTGGGAGGCAGGCCTGAATCTTGATCCTGAATGGCTTAAATATTCTCCATATAGAGGCCAGCACTGTGGCACAGGGGTTAACGCCCTGGCCTGAAGCACCAGCATCCCATATGAGCACCAGTTCGAAACCTGGCTGCTCCTCTTCCAATCCAGCTCTCTGCTATGGCCTGGGATAGCAGTAGAAGATGGCCCAAGTCTTTGGGCCCCTGCAACCACGTGGGGGACCCAGAAGAAGCTCCTGGCTCCTGGCTTCAGATCGGCTAAGGTCCAAGTGAGGGGTGAACCAGCAGATGGAAGACCTCTCTCTCTCTCCCTGCCTCTGCCCCTCTATAGCTCTGCCTTTCAAATAAATAAATAAATCTTTTTAAAAATAAATAAATAAAGAGCCAGAGCCTCTCTACCTGTTGGCAGTGGTCCAGGACAGTTGGTTTGTCCTATTCATTGGTGGATGGATGTGGGCACTGTTTCCACCTATTTGCTTTTATGAATAAATTTCCTATAAACATTTGCATAAAAATAGCCCAGAAATAACTCAAATGTCCTGCAACAAAACAGATTTAACAGCATGCTGAATTCTTTTATTTCAATAATAAAAAGTAAATAATGTGGGAAGGCTACTTATAGGAAAATTACTTAGCACAAACATAAATTCAATTTTGTCTTCGTATAATTAATATGATCATGTATGATAAAAATGTGAAACCCTGCCCGTTCTGCAGCTCAATAGGCTAGTCCTCCGCCTGCAGGCGCCGGCACACCGGGTTCTAGTCCCGGTCGGGGCACCAGATTCTGTCCTGGTTGCCCCTCTTCCTGTCCAGCTCTCTGCTGTGGCCCGGGAGTGCAGTGAAGGATGGCCCAAGTCCTTGGGCCCTGCGCCCCATGGGAGACCAGGAGAAGCACCTGGCTCCTGCCTTTGGATTGGCGCGGTGCACCGGCTGCAGCGCACTGGCCCTGGCGGCCATTGGAGGGTGAACCAACGGCAAAGGAAGAGCTTTCTCTCTCTCTCTCACTGTCCACTCTGCCTGTCAAAAAAAAAAAAAAATCCATTGTGAAGGTACTGACTTCAAACTAGCCTAGTCTACGGCTGATTTAAACAGAAAAGTAATTGGATGTAGACCCTCCCTGGGTTCCTAAAGTCCCTAGAAAGTCTGGAGAAACAGACGTCTAAGCTTCCAGTGACAACACCACAGCTCTGTCACACAACTGACTGCTCTAAGCAAGCCACAACCACAGCCACTGTGCTGCCAAGCACGAAATGCCAGGAATTTGATTAACAGCAACAGGGACTGCTACCAATCAAATGCACTTTTGGAGCAGAACTCCACCCTGCCGTCACTGCTCCCCTTCTAAGGTGTAGTCTTCTGCAGCCTGTGGATGCTGGCACATGAGGGCTGTTCCCACCTGTGGAGAGCTCCTTAGGTTGGCAGCTTGTTCACAGCACCACCTGCTGGTTGCAGGGGACACTGAGAAACTGCCGTCCATTTCCAACACCGCGACACTGTACCCAGCACCCTACTTAAGTCTCACAAAAACAGGTGCCATAAAAATGTTCCACATGAAAGATCTCTGTGAGGGAGACCCCAGTGGAAAGAAGTGGCCATCAAAGAAGGATGTACTGTTCTCTCAAGGGAGGAGAGAACTTCCACTTTGCTTATGGCCTTGTCTAAATATTGACGGAGCTTGTGGATTCAAAAGGCTTCCGTAGCCTAGGCAGCTCATGTCAAGAGCCTCAGGTGGTCACTGAGGTGGTCACCGAGGTGAGTCAAGAGCCTCGGGTGGTCACACATAAAAGTATGAATGGGGCCAGCGCCGCAGCTCACTTGGCTAATCCTCCTCCTGCAGCGCCGCCACCCAGGGTTCTAGTCCCATTTGGGGCACCGGATTCTTTCCCGGCTGCTCTTCTTGCAGTCCAGCTCTCTACTGTGGCCCAGGAAGGCAGTGGAGGATGGCCCAAGTGCTTGGGCCCTGCACCTGCATGGGAGACCAGGAGGAAGCACCTGGCTCCTGGCTTTGGATCAGCGCAGCGTGCTGGCTGTAGCAGCCATTTGGGAGGTGAACCAAAAGAAAGGAAGACCTTTCTCTCTGTCTGTCTGTCTCTCTCTCAATGTCTAACTCTGCCTGTCAAAAAAAAGTGTTAATCATTAAATTAACAACAGGAGTCATTGTGCACTAATTCTCCATGCAGAACCTCTGTACTCAATGAGTTGTATTATGAGTTCACTGTGATAATTGGTCTCAAACAGTTTGTGGGGGTGGGGGGGGAGACGCAAATTGTTGAAATCTTCACGTAGTGTAGAATTGATCTTCTGTGTATAAAGTTAATTGAGAATGAACCTTAATGGATAATGGGACTGGGAATGGGAGATGGTGGGAGTGTGGGTGGGAGGGCGGGTATGGTGGGAAGAATCACTACATTTCTTAAGCTGTACTTATGGAATTTGTTTTCCTGTAAAAATTAATTAATTAATTAATTAATTAATTAACAAAAAGGGTGCCATTATCAGCTATGGTTTACAAATAGAGATCTTGACATACAGAAATTTTAGCAAAGGACAGATGATTTGGGTTTTTCTATGCAGAAGACCCTCTCTTCCTCTCCAATACGCACCCTTATATTTCCCTTTCATATTTTGTGAAATGCTAGGAACTCTAGGTCTTATTTGGTTTTTTGTCCACTGTGAGGAGTGACAGACAGAGCTCTCATCCTCTATTTCACTCCCTGAATGCCCACAACAGGCAGGACTGGGTCTGGCTGAAGCCAGGAGCCAGGAACACAACCCAGGTATCCCATGTGGATGGTGAAGTGACACCTTGACAGCAGGGACTCCATTTTGGAGCACCTGAGACTCCATCTTAAAAAACACCCCCCACCACCACCACCGTGAGACTGTGGTCTGAAGCTGATCTAAAGCACTCAGTCCATAGCAGTCCCCTACATCATACTCAGCAATGCACAGAAACCCCCTAGCACAATCACTCAAGCTTAAAAACAGATAGGCTGCATCAGGATTGATGAGAAGCTTGTAATTTGTCTATGTCCTACATATGATTTAGGCCAATACCTGGATTCATGTCAAGATTATAACTGCAATTGTTAAGACTGTAACTGGTATTGTCAAGATTCTAATTGATATTAGTTTCCCATAGGCTTTAGGTTAGCTGGACCCAGTAACTCTGTATCCCCCCCAATCCTAGCAACTATGTATTCTCCCCTCCCATTTTTTGGTTTTTACCTTTATAAACCCTGTTGCTTTGGGCTTTGGGGTGGAGAGTTCTTCAGGGCCTCAGCTCACTCTCCACCCAGCAATGAAGGACCTCTGTTGTGCTGGCTCAGGTACAACAATGGTAGGAAGCCAATTGCTTGGCCCCTCCCATGCTGCCTCCCAGGGTCTGCATTAGCAGGAAATTGGAACCAGGAGCCAAAGGTAGGGAGCAGATCCAGGCACACTGATATGGAATGGAGGCCATCTTAACCTGTAGGCCAAATGCCCACCCAATCTTTAGTATAATAGTAAACAAAACTATTGTTCAAATATTTTGAATATAAATTATTCAAAATAATTCATTCTCTGAATTATTACTGATTTTAAGATAAATTCAGGGGCAAGCATTGTGGCATAGCAGGCTAAGCCTCCACATGCAATGTCAGTATCCCATTGAGCGCCAGTTTGAGTCCCAGCTGCTTTACTTCCGATCCAGCTGTCTGCTATGGCCTAGAAAAGCAGTAGAAGATGGCCCAGGTCCTTGGGCCTCTGTACCTGTGTGGGAGACCCAGAGGAAGCTCCTGGCTCCTGGTTTCAAACTGGCCCAGGCCCAGCCATTGCAGCCATTTGGAGAGTGAACCAGCAGATGGAAGATCAATCTCTCTCTCTCTCTCCCCTCCTCCCTCTGTAACTCTGCCTTTCAAATAAATAAAAAATAAATCTTTACAAAAAAGATAAATTCATTTAGTGATCTATATTTGAATGTGATATTAGGTTACCTGTAAAAGACTTTTAACTTGCTTTTATTCTTCACTTCCTAAGACTTTTTTTTAAGATTTATTTATTTATTTGAAAGGCAGAGGGAGAAAGGGAGGGATGAAGGGAGGGAGGGAGGGAGAGAGAGATAGGGAGTGAGAGAGAAGGAGAGAAAAGAAAGCAATGCTTGCAGAGCCAGCGCTGTGGCATAGTGGGTTAAGCTGCTGCCTGCAGTGCCAGCATCCCATATGGGCGCCAGTTTGAGTCCTGGCTGCTCCACTTCTGATCCAGCTCTCTGCTATGCCCTAGGAAAGCAGTAGAAGATGGCCCAAGTCCTTGGGCCCCTGCCTTCACCTGGGAGACCGGGAAGAAGCTCATGGCCTCTCTCTCTCTCTCTCTCCCTCCCTCCCTCTCCTTCTAACTCTGTGTAACTCTGACTTTCAAATAAATAAATAAATAGAAAGAAAGAAAGCAATTCTCTTTTTTATTTTTTTTTTCCTACTTACTGTATACTTCGCTGATGGCGATGTGAATCTCGCTATGAGATTATTAGTTAAGTTCTTATTTTGGCTATGCTATTACAGAAAAATGTCAGCCATCTCTTATAAGGTCTAAAGATTAAATTGTGCGTCCCACAGATTCCTTCATAATAGAATTAGTTCCCTACCTTGAAGAGAATAGAGAAGTGAAAGAACAAGTTGGGCTTAGAATAGAGAAATGAGGGAGCAAGTCCTAGATCACTTGCTGACAATAGCAATATTACATGAATACTTAGCAAACCATTTCAACCCTTAGATAAGAACTTAATAAAACATTTACCGGAAGGTCCAATGCCTTCTATAAATTTTAAGAATCATGTATTTGAAAACACGTCTTAAATATCTAACATGGTGTAGTTTGTTTAACCAGTAAACTTAAGCACAACCATATAAAATGTTTTTAGTTTCTTTCTACCAACAAGTTTAAAACATATGATACACAGATTCAGGTCATACAAATTAAAATGTATCTTTGATTGATTTTAGCAGCTTAAATTTATGGACAATCTTATCTAAAAGCCATTTAAAATAAAACTCTTAATAAAATTTCCCCCTGTGGACATATAATATGTACGCACATATAACATAGCATAATAGACCAATATCAAAATCCAAAATATCTGGTTGAAATAAGATTCCTTAAAATCATGACATAACATAGACCAAATCTGATCATTGTTACAAGGTGATTATTCAAGTCTTTGAAAATAAGCACATAGTTAAATAACCCATAGCTCTTCATCTCCTCCCTCTCTTTTTCCACTCTTAGATTTAACAGGGATCACTTTTCAGTTAAAATTTAAACACCTAAGAATAATTGTGTGTTAATTACTGAGTTCAACCAATAGTACTAGAACCACAACAACAACAACAAATACTAAAAAGGATAAAGTATTACATTGTACATCTAAAGTCAGGACAGGAGCTGATCAGTTCATTGTTGCTTATAGTCCATTTCACTTAACAGGTTTCCCCTTTGGCACTCAGTTGTCACCGATCAGGGAAAACAAATGATATTTTTCTCTTTGGGACTGGCTTAATTCACTCAGCATGATGTTTTCCAGATTGCTCCATCTTGTTGCAAATGACTGGGTTTCGTTGTTTCTTACTGCTGTATAGTATTCTATGGAGTACATGTCCCATAATTTCTTTATCCAGTCTACTGTTGATGGGCATTTAGGTTGGTTCCAGGTCTTAGCTATTGTGAATTGAGCTGCAATAAACATTAATGTGCAGATGGCTTTTTTATTTGCCAAATTAATTTCCTTTGGGTAAATTCCAAGGAGTGGGATGGCTGGGTTGTATGGTAGGGTTATGTTCAGGTTTCTGAGGAATCTCCAGACAGACTTCCATAGTGGCTTAACCAGTTTGCATTCCCACCAACAGTGAGTTAGTGTCCCTTTTTCCCCACATCCTCTCCAGCATCTATTGTTGGTAGATTTCTGAATGTGAGCCATTCTAACCGGGGTGAGATGGAACCTCATTGTGGTTTTGATTTGCATTTCTCTGATTGCTAGTGATCTTGAACATTTTTTCATGTGTCTGTTGGCCATTTGGATTTCCTCTTTCGAAAAATGTCTATTGAGGTCCTTGGCCCATCTCTTAAGTGGGTTGTTTGTTTTGTTGTTGTGGATTTTCTTGATTTCTTTGTAGATTCTGGTTATCAATCCTTTATCTGTAGTATAGTTTGCGAATATTTTTTCCCATTCTGTTGGTTGCCTCTTCACTTTCCTGACTGTTTCTTTTGAAGTACAGAAACTTCTCAATTTGATACAATCCCAAATGTTAATTTTGGTTTTGACTGCTTGTGCTGTTGGAGTATTTTCCAGGAAGTCTTTGCCTGTGCCTATATCTTGCAGGGTTTCTCCAATGCTCTCTAATAATTTGATGGTTTCGGGTCGTAGATTTAAGTCTTTAATCCATGTTGAGTGAATTTTTGTGTAAGGTGATAGGTATGGGTCTTGCTTCAAGCTTCTGCACGTGGAAATCCAATTTTCCCAGCACCATTTATTGAATAGACTGTCCTTATTCCAGGGATTAGATTTGGATCTTTGGTCAAATATAAGTTGGCTGTAGATGTTTGGATTGATTTCTGGTGTTTCTATTCTGTTCCATTGGTCTATCCATCTGTTTCTGTACCAGTACCATGCTGTTTTGATAACAACTGCCCTGTAGTATGTCCTGAAATCAGGTATTGTGATGCCTCCGGCTTTGTTTTTGTTGTACAGGATTGCTTTGGCTATTCGAGGTCTTCTGTGTCTCCATATGAATTTCAGCATCATTTTTTCCAGATCTGAGAAGAAGGTCTTCGGGATCTTGATGGGTATTGCATTGAATGTATAAATTGCTTTTGGGAGAATAAACATTTTGATGATATTGATTCTTCCAATCCATGAGCATGGAAGATTTCTCCATTTTTTGGTATCCTCTTCTATTTCTTTCTGTAAGGTTTTGTAGTTTTCATCGTAGAGATCTTTAACGTCTTTGGTTAAGTTTATTCCAAGGTATTTGATTGTTTTTGTAGTTATTGTGAATGGGATTGATTTTAGAAGTTCTTCCTCAGCCGTGGCATTGCCTGTGTATACAAAGGCTGTTGATTTTTGTGCATTGATTTTATATCCTGCTACTTTGCCAAACTCTTCGATGAGTTCCAGTAGTCTCTTAGTAGAGTTCTTTGGGTCCCCTAAATAAAGAATCATATCATCTGCAAAGAGGGATAGTTTGAGTTCGTCCTTCCCAATTTGTATCCCTTTAATTTCTTTTTCTTGCCTAATAGCTCTGGCCAAAACTTCCAGAACTATATTGAATAGCAGTGGTGAGAGAGGGCATCCCTGTCTGGTACCTGATTTCAGTGGAAATGCTTCCAACTTTTCCCCATTCAATAGGATGTTGGCCGTGGGTTTTTCATATATTGCTTTGATTGTATTAAGGAATGTTCCTTCCATACCCAGTTTGCTTAGAGTTTTCATCATGAAAGGGTGTTGTATTTTATCAAATGCTTTCTCTGCGTCTATTGAGAGAATCATATGGTTTTTCTTCTGCAGTCTGTTAATGTAGTGTATTACGTTGATTGTTTTGCGAATGTTGAACCATCCCTGCATACCGGGGATGAATCCCACTTGGTCTGGGTGGATGATCTTTCTGATGTGTTGTTGCATTCTATTGGCCAGAATTTTATTGAGTATTTTTGCATCTATGTTCATCAGGGATATTGGTCTGTAATTCTCTTTCAATGTTGCGTCTCTTTCTGGCTTAGGAATTAAGGTGATGGTGGCTTCATAGAAAGAATTTGGGAGGGTTCCCTCTTTTTCGATTGCTCTGAATAGTTTGAGAAGAATTGGAGTTAGTTCTTCTCTAAATGTCTGGTAGAACTCAGCAGTGAATCCATCTGGCCCTGGGCTTTTCTTTGTTGGGAGGGCCTTTATTACTGTTTCAATTTCTGTGTCAGTTATTGGTCTGTTTAGGTTTTCTATGTCTTCCTGGCTCAATTTAGGGAGGTTGTATGTGTCTAAGAATCTGTCCATTTCTGATAGATTTCCCTGTTTGCTGGCATACAAGTCCTTGTAGTAATTTCTGATGATTCTTTTTATTTCTGTGGCGTCTGTTGTTACGTTTCCCATTTCATCTCTGATCCTATTGATTTGGGTCTTTTCTCTTCTTTTTTTAGTTAGTTGGGCCAATGGGGTGTCAATTTTGTTTATTTTTTCAAAAAACCAGCTCCTCGTTTGGCTGATTTTTTGTAATGTTTTTTTGGATTCAATCCTGTTGATTTCTTCTCTGATTTTAATTATTTCTCTTCTCCTACTGGGTTTGGGTTTGGTTTGCTGCAGATTTTCTAGATCCTTGAGATGACTTGAAAGCTCATCTATTTGGTGCCTCTCCAATTTCTTGATGTAGGCACCTATTGATATAAACTTTCCTCTTAACACTGCTTTTGTTGTATCCCATAGGTTTTGGTATGTTGTGCTGTTTTCCTCATTTACTTCCAGAAAATTTTTGATTTCTCTTTTAATTTCTTCTATGACCCATTGTTCATTCAGGAGCATGTTGTCCAATCTCCATGTGTTTGCACGTGCTCTAGGGATTCCTGAGTTGCCAATTTCCAATTTCATTCCTTTGTGGTCTGAGAAGCTGCATGGTATGATTCTAATTCTTTTGAATTTGCTGAGACTTGCTTTATGGCCTAGTATGTGGTCAATCCTAGAGAGGGTTCCATGTGCTGCTGAGAAGAATGTAAAGTCCTTAGATGTAGGATGAAATGTTCTGTAGATATCTGTTAGATCCATTTGGGCTATAGTGTCGTTTAAATCTACTGTCTCCTTGTTGATCTTCTGTCCTGTTGATCTGTCTATCTCTGAGAGTGGAGTATTGAAGTCCCCCAGTACTATTGTATTGGGGTCTATGTCTCCCTTTAAGTCCCTTAACAAGTCTTTTAAATAAGCTGGTGCCCTGTAATTAGGTGCATATACGTTGATAATCGTTATATCTTCCTGTTGAATGGATCCCTTAATCATTAAATAGTGCCCCTCTTTGTCCTTCTTAACAGTTTTTGTGGTAAAGTTTATGTTGTCCGATATTAAGATGGCTACGCCCGCTCTCTTTTCATTTCTGTTGGCGTGGTATATCTTTTTCCAGCCTTTCACTCTCAGCCTGTATGGATCATTGTTGGATAGATGGGTTTCTTGTAAGCAGCAAAAGGATGGGTTTTGTTCCTTAACCCAATCAGCCAATCGGTGTCTTTTAACTGGACAGTTCAAGCCATTAACATTCAATGTGATTATTGAGAAGGAGTAACTTTGCCCTGCCATTAGCCAAAGATACTTTCTAATATATGGTTTGAGATTCCTGTGATCTTTTGGTGTGAGGTTTCCTACCTTTACCTTCTTTCATATTGGTGACCGTGTTTCTGTGTTTCTGTATGTAACACATCTTTAAGCATGTTTTGCAGGGCTGGACGAGTGGCGACAAATTCTTTCAATTTCTGTTTGCTGTGAAAGGTCTTAATTTCACCTTCATTCACAAATGAGAGCTTTGCAGGATATAATATTCTGGGCTGGCAGTTTTTCTCTCTTAGCACCTGGGCTATGTCTCGCCATTCCCTTCTAGCTTGTAGGGTTTCTGAAGAGAAGTCAGCTGTGAGTCTAATTGGAGATCCTCTGAGAGTAATCTGGCGTTTCTCTCTTGCACATTTTAGGATCTTTTCTTTGTGTTTCACTGTGGTGAGTTTGATTACGACGTGTCGTGGTGAGGATCTCTTTTGGTCATGTTTATTAGGGGTTCTATGAGCTTCCTGTATTAGGATGTCTCTGTCTTTCTCCAAACCTGGGAAATTTTCTGCTAGTATCTCACTGAAAAGGCCTTCTAATCCTTTCTCTCTCTCCATGCCTTCAGGTACTCCTAGAACTCGAATGTTGGGTTTTTTAAGAGTATCCTGTAGATTCCTGACAGTATTTTTTAGATTTCTGATTTCTTCTTCTTTTCTTTGATTTGATTGTTTCCTTTCCTGTTCTCTGTCTTCTAAGTCTGATATTCTCTCTTCTGCTTCGCCCATTCTGTTTTTAAGACTCTCTAATGTGTTTGTCATTTGATCTATTGAATTCTTCATTTCATTAAGATTTCTCGTCACTATCACCATTTCTTGTTCCACTAGTTGTTTCATTTCATTTTGATTCCTCCTTAATATTTCATTTTCACGAGAGAGATTTTCTACCTTGTCCATTAGGGATTTCTGTAGTTCAAGAATTTGTTTTTGAGAACTTCTTAATGTTCTTATCAATTTTTTGAGATCTGTTTCTTGTATTTCTTCAATCTCCTCATCTTCATAATCTTGAATTGGGGTGTCTTTTTCATTTGGGGGTGTCATAGTGTCTTCCTTGTTCTTGTTAGCTTGGTTTTTGCGTTTGTTGTTTGGCATGTTGGAGATATTTGGTTTCTTCACTGTGGTGTTTTTTCTTGTTACACTATGGCTCTATATTAAGTGTACTGTCTGCTTTCAGTGGTGCCTTAGAGACTTGAGATGAGCGTGGACTGAGAGCTGTGTTTGGTTTCTCAGGGCTGAGGGTGTGTCAAAGATGACACTCCCAGGTTAGGTGTGGTAAATCTCTCTCTTTTTTGATTCAAAAGGGAAGTAATTCCGCACAGCTGAACGTAATTGGAGGTAGTTAGCAGGCAAATGATATACCCACAGGAGCCAGAGATTGGAAGCTCTTTCCCACGGACCACACAGGCAATCTCTGCTGCCCTCAGTGTGGGCTCCAATTCTCCTGAAATCTCCCACTGGGTTGCCAAGTTAGATGCTAATCTCCTGTTATTTCACCCCTCCCCCCAGAGTCAGGTTTTTCTGCTAGGCTCAGGGCTGGTGCAGACCTGAGGTCGCCCTGCTTATGACGTATGTCCAAAATGGCGCCTGCTCTGTCTTGCTCGCCTTTGAGAGGTGAGCGGAGAGAGAGAAACTTGTGTCCGTATCGGTCGCTTTTTTTATTTTTTTCCTCTCTCTCTTCTAGTTAGCCTGGTGAACTTTTCCCCACGGAGTTTCAAGCCTCGTTCCCTCTAGCCTCCTCTTTCCGCTTGCCCGCTGGTGTCTCGGGCTATTGTGGTTCGGCTCACCTCGCGTTCCAGCGCTGGTGCGTTGAGTCTGCTGCTGGTGTCCCGAACTTGGGCTCCCACGCTCTCCACGCAGGTACACTGTGAATTACTAGTTCCGGAAGAGTTTCCTATGCTGTTTCATCCCCTACTCTTCCTTGACTCTGCAGTATCTCCACTTATATTCACCTGTCTCTGTCTCCGGACTAATAGTTTGCTCTCTGCCTATTCCGCCATCTTGCCGCTCTCCCCCGCAATTCTCTTTTTTAAAAGATTTTATTTTTTTGACAGGTAGAATTACAGAGAGAGAAAAAAAAAAAAAAACAGAGAGAAGGGTCTTCCTTCCGTTGTTTCACTGCCCAAATGGCCACAATGTCCGGAGTTGAGCCGATCCAAAGCCAGGAGCCAGGAGCTTCTTCCTGGTCTCCCATGTGGGTGCAGGGGCCCAGGGTCCTGAACCATCCTCCACTGCCCTCCCAGGCCACAGCAGAGAGCTGGACGGGAAGAGGAGCAGCTGGGACTAGAACTGGCGCCCATATGGAATGTCAGCGCTGCAGGCAGAGGATTAACCTAGTGCGCCATGGCGCCAGCCCCCAAAAAGCAATTCTTGACTTCTACTGTGGTACTGTGGTTTGGTGGCAAATGTTCATCTTGTAAATGTGAACGGAGCATGCCATGACTCAATACTTGAAACAGTGCAGCAGACACCCCATAAAGCAGCTATGGCCCACCATTAAAGGATAACAATCAAGTACATCATGAAACAGAGCCAAAGTAAAAGCACTTGCAAAAGACACACTCCTAAAAGGAATGTCACCAACTCCATCTAGATGAGCATGTCCCAATGGGTCTTTCCCAGGTTCATTCAGCGTGTGCACTGGATCATTTGCTGGCCCAAGACAGGCATACAAAGTCCCTCTCTGGGGGCCGGTGCTGCGGCACAGCAGGTTAAAGCCCTTGCCTGAGGTGCTGGCATCCCATATGGGCACCAGTTCTAGTACCTGCTGCTTCTCTTGCGATCCAGCTCTCTTCTGTGGCCTGGGAAAGCAGTAGAAGATGGACCAGGTCCTTGGGCCCCTGCACCCGCATGGGAGACCCAGAGGAAGCTCCTGGCTCCTGGCTTTGGGTCAGCGAAGTTCTCACCCTTGCAGCCATCTGGGGAGTGAACCAACAGGTGGAAGACCTCTCTCTCTGTCTCTCCCTCTCTCTGTAACTCTTTCAAATAAATAAAATAAATATTTTTTATAAAAAGTCGCTCTCTGTTCCTAGCAACAACCAGTGCCTTTTCTTGTAGCAGAAGCAGTGTGGCTCTGAGCCATTGTGCAGATGCGGTTTTGCAGAGCGTGGAGGCAGAGGGGAGCTCCTCGCCTGGACTCTACGAGGAAGCGGGTGGGGCATCAGGGGAGGGATGAGGCCTGGAACCAGAGGAGACAGCTCAGGGTCTCGTCAAACGTTCAGATCTTTGTCGACTAAATTGATAGGACTTACACGCTACTAGAGCTTTAATGATTTTGTGACTTTTAAAATGAACTTTGTATGAGTGAACTTGAACAGCTTTGCATTTGATTATTTATAATCCTAGCCTGTTTAGCCTGTTTTCCTGCTGGATTATGGAGGGTTTTTTCTTTTTATTTGTTGAACTATTTGTTCATTGGCACGTTAAGCCTTTGATTAGAATGTAAATTTAGGGGCCGACACTGTGGCCTGAAGCGCCAGCATCCCGTATGGGCACCGGTTCCAGCCCCGGCTGCTCCACTTCAGATCCAGCTCTCTGCTGAGGCTGGGGAAAGCAGTAGAAGATGGCCCAAGTCCTTGGGCTCCTGCACCCATGTGGGAGACCTGGAGGAAGCTCATGGCTCCTGGCTTCAGATCAGCGCAGCTCCAGCCATTGCAGCCATCTGGGGAGTGAACCAGCAGGTGGAAGACCTCTCTCTCTGTCTCTCCCTCTCTCTGTAACTCTGTCTTTCAAATAAATAAAATAAATCTTTTAAAAATTAAATTTAAAATAAGCTATCTCAAAAAGTTGCATTAAAAAAGATATGGTCTGAGAGTGGGGAGCCACGGGAGCCCAGCCGCAGAAGCCCAGTCGCAGGGTCTACGTCCCAGTGCTGGAAGGGGAGGTGAGGAAGGGATCCCTCGGTAACCCGAGACATTGGCGGGGAAAGTGCACCAGGCTGACTGGAGGAGAGAAAAAAGCACGAATAAATAGGGGGAACCGACAGGGTCACTAGCCTCTCTCTCCACTCACCTTACAAAGCCAAGCAAGACAAAGGGCAGGCACCATTTTACATATGTAAAACAAACTCGGTAACCTTGGCAACCCGGTGAGAGACTGCAGAGAAATTTGAAACCACACTGAGGGCTGAATTAACTCTTTGTGTGGTCCCAAGGGTAAGCAAACAAATACCAGAGTCTAAAAAAAAAGAGAGCCAGCAAGCGAGCCCGGAGAACAATCTGGGTGAGTCACCTTTGGCACACCATTAACCCTGAGGAACCAAACAGAGCTCTCTGGCCACACCCATCATAGCCTCTAAGGACCCATCAAAAGCAGACAGTCCACTTAATGTAGAGTCATAGTATAATGAGAAAAAACAACACAGCGAAGGAAACAAAGAACACCTCCAAGATGCCAAACAAACGTAGAAACCAAGGTAACAAGAGCAAGGAAGACACTATGATGCCCCCAAATGAAAAAGACACCCCAATTCAAGATTATGAAGATGATGACATAGAAGAAATGCAAGAAGCGGATCTCAAAAAATTGATAAGAACATTAAGAAGTTCTCAAAAACAAATTCTTGAACTACAGAAATCCTTCATGGACAAGATAGAAAATCTCTCTCGTGAAAATGAAATATTAAGGAGGAATCAAAATGAAATGAAACAACTAGTAGAACAAGAAACTGTGATAGTGACAAGAAACCATAATGAAATGAAGAATTCAATAGATCAAATGACAAACACATTAGAGAGCCTTAAAAACAGAATGGGTGAAGCAGAAGAGAGAATATCAGACTTAGAAGACAGAGAACAGGAAAGGAAACAGGCAAAACAATGAAAAGAAGAGGAAATTAGAAATCTAAAAATTTTGTCGGAAATCTACAGGATACTATTAAAAAACCTAACATTCGGGTTCTAGGAGTTCCTGAAGGCACGGAGAGGGAGAAAGGATTAGAAGGCATTTTCAGTGAGATACTAGCAGAAAATTTCCCAGGTTTGGAGAAGGACAGAGACATCCTAGTACAGGAAGCTCATAGAACCCCTAGTAAACATGACCAAAAGAGATCCTCACCACGACACATTGTAATTAAACTCACCACAGTGAAACATAAAGAAAAGATCTTAAAATGTGCAAGAGAGAAATGTCATATCACTCTCAGAGGATCCCCAATTAGACTCACAGCTGACTTCTCATCAGAAACCCTACAAGCTAGGAGGGAATGGTGAGACATAGCCCAGGTACTAAGAGAGAAAAACTGCCAGCCCAGAATATTATATCCTGCAAAGCTCTCATTTGTGAATGAAGGTGAAAGAAAGACCTTTCACAGCAAACGGAAATTGAAAGAATTCGTTGCCACTCATCCAGCCCTGCAAAAGATGCTTAAAAATGTGTTACACACAGAAACACAGAAACATGGTCATCAATATGAAAGAAGGTAAAGGAAGGAAACCTCACAGCAAAAGATCACAGGAATCTCAAACCATATATTAGAAAATATCTTTGGCAAATGGTAGGGCAAAGTTACTACTTATCAATAGTCACATTAAATGTTAAAGGCCTGAACTGTCCAGTTAAAAGACACTGATTGGCTGATTGCGTTAAGGAACAAAACCCATCTATTTGCTGCTTACAAGAAACACATCTTTCTAACAAAGATGCACATAGACTGAAAGTGAAAGGCTGGAAAAAGATATACCATGCAAACAGAAATGAAAAAAGAGCGGGTGTAGCAATCTTAATATCAGATAACATAAATTTTACCACAAAAACTATTAGGAGAGACAAAGAGGGGCACTACATAATGATTAAGGGATCCATTCAACAGGAAGATATAACGATTATCAATGTATATGCACCTAATTACAGGGCACCAGTTTATTTAAAAGACTTGTTAAGGGAATTAAAGGGAGACTTAGACCCCAATACAATAGTACTGGGGGACTTCAATACTCCACTCTCAGAGATAGACAGATCAACAGGACAGAAGATCAACAAGGAGACAGTAGATTTAAATGACACTATAGCCCAAATGGATCTAACAGATATCTACAGAACATTTCATCCTACACAGAAAGTATTTACATTCTTCTCAGCAGTACATGGAACCTTCTCTAGGATTGACCACATACTAGGCCATAAAGCAAGTCTCAGCAAATTCAAAAGAATTAGAATCATACCATGCAGCTTCTCAGATCATAAAGGAATGAAGTTGGAAATTAGCAACTCAGGAATCCCTAGAGCACATGCAAACACATGGAGACTGAATAATATGCTCCTGAATGAACAAAGGGTCATAGAAGAAATTAAAAGAGAAATCAAAAATTTTCTGGAAGTAAATGAGGATAACAGCACATCATACCAAAACCTATGGGATACAGCAAAAGCAGTGTTAAGAGGAAAGTTTATATCAATAGGTGCCTACATCAAGAAATTGGAAAGGCACCAAATAGATGAGCTTTCAAGTCATCTCAAGGATCTAGAAAATCTGCAGCAAACCAAACCTAAACCCAGTAGGAGAAGAGAAATAATTAAAATCAGAGAAGAAATCAACAGGATTGAATCCAAAAAGAAATTACAAAAAATCAGCCAAATGAGGAGCTGGTTTTTTGAAAAAATAAACAAAATTGACACCCCAATGGCCCAACTAACTAAAAAAAGAAAAGACCCAAATCAATAAAATCACAGATGAAAAAGGAAATGTAACAACAGACACCACAGAAATAAAAAGAATCATCAGAAATTACTACAAGGACTTGTATGCCAGCAAACAGGGAAATCTATCAGAAATGGATAGATTCCTGGACACATACAACCTCCCTAAATTGAGCCAGGAAGACATAGAAAACCTAAACAGACCCATAACTGAGACAGAAATTGAAACAGTAATAAAGGCCCTCCCAACAAAGAAAAGCCCAGGGCCAGATGGATTCACTGCTGAATTCTACCAGACATTTAAAGAACTAACTCTAATTCTTCTCAAACTATTCAGAACAATTGAAAAACAGGGAATCCTCCCAAATTCTTTCTATGAAGCCAGCATCACCTTAATTCCTAATCCGGAAAAAGATGCAGCATTGAAAGAGAATTACAGACCAATATCCCTGCTGAACATAGATGCAAAAATCCTCAATAAAATTCTAGCCAATAGAATGCAACATCACATTAGAAAGATCATCCACCCAGACCAAGTGGGATTTATCCCTGGTATGCAGGGATGGTTCAATGTTCGCAAAACGATCAACGTGATACACCACATTAACAGACCGCAGAAGAAAAACCATATGATTCTCTCAATAGACACAGAGAAAGCATTTGATAAAATACAACACCCTTTCATGATGAAAACCCTAAGCAAACTGGGTATAGAAGGAACATTCCTCAATACAATCAAAGCAATTTATGAAAAACCCAGTATCCTATTGAATGGGGAAAAGTTAGAAGCATTTCCACTGAGATCTGGTACCAGACAGGGATGCCCACTCTCACCACTGCTCTTCAATATAGCTCTGGAAGTCTTAGCCAGAGCGACTAGGCAAGAAAAAGAAATTAAAGGGATACAAATTGGGAAGGAAGAACTCAAACTATCCCTCTTTGCAGATGATATGATTGTTTATTTAGGGGATCCAAAGAACTCTACTAAGAGACTATTGGAACTCATCGAAGAGTTTGGCAAACTAGCAGGATATAAAATCAATGCACAAAAATCAACAGCCTTTGTATATACAGGCAATGCCACGGCTGAGGAAGAACTTCTAAGATCAATCCCATTCACAATAGCTACAAAAACAATCAAATACCTTGGAATAAACTTAACCAAGGACATTAAAGATCTCTACGATGAAAACTACAAAACCTTACAGAAAGAAATAGAAGAGGATACCAAAAAATGGAGAAATCTTCCATGCTCATGGATTGGAAGAATCAATATCATCAAAATGTCCATTCTCCCAAAAGCAATTTACAGATTCAATGCAATACCAATCAAAATACCAAAGGCATTCTTCTCAGATCTGGAAAAAATGATGCTGAAATTCATATGGAGACACAGGAGACCTCAAATAGCAAAAGCAATCTTATACAACAAAAACGAAGCTGGAGGCATCACAATACCATATTTCAGGACATACTACAGGGCAGTTGTTATCAAAACAGCATGGTACTGGTACAGAAACAGGTGGATAGACCAATGGAAAAGAATAGAAACACCAGAAATCAATCCAAACATCTATAGCCAACTCATATTTGATCAAGGATCCAAAACCAATCCCTGGAGTAAGGACAGTCTATTCAATAAATGGTGCTGGGAAAACTGGATTTCCACGTGCAAAATCATGAAGCAAGATCCCTACCTTTCACCTTACACCTTACACAAAAATTCACTCAACATGGATTAAAGATTTAAATCTATGACCCAACACCATCAAATTATTAGAGAGCATTGGAGAAACTCTGCAAGATATAGGTACTGGCAAAGACTTCTTGGAAAATACCCCAGGAGAACAGGCAGTCAAAGCCAAAATTAACTATTGGGATTGCATCAAATTGAGAAGTTTCTGTACTTCAAAAGAAACAATCAGGAAAGTGAAGAGGCAACCGACAGAATGGGAAAAAATATTTGCAAACTATGCTACAGATAAAGGGTTGATAACCAGAATCTACAAAGAAATCAAGAAACTCCACAACATCAAAACAAACAACCCACTTAAGAGATGGGCCAAAGACCTCAATAGACATCTTTCCAAAGAGGAAATCCAAATGGCCAACAGACACATGAAAAAATGCTCAGGATCACTAGCAATCAGGGAAATGCAAATCAAAACCACAATGAGGTTTCACCTCACCCCCGTGAGAATGGCTCACATTCAGAAATCTACCAACAACAGATGTTGGAGAGGATGTGGGGAAAAAGGGACACTAACCCACTGTTGGTGGGAATGCAAACTGGTTAAGCCACTATGGAAGTCAGTCTGGAGATTCCTCAGAAACCTGAATATCACCCTACCATTCAACCCAGCCATCCCACTCCTTGGAATTTACCCAAAGGAAATTAAACTGGCAAACAAAAAAGCAGTTTGCACATTAATGTTTATTGCAGCTCAATTCACAATAGCTAAGACCTGGAACCAACCCAAATGCCCATCAACAGTAGACTGGATAAAGAAATTATGGGACATGTACTCCATAGAATACTATACAGCAGTCAAAAACAATGAAATCCAGTCATTTGCAACAAGATGGAGCAATCTGGAAAACATCATGCTGAGTGAACTAAGCCAGTCCCAAAGAGACAAATATCATTTGTTTTCCCTGATCGGCGACAACTAACTGAACACCAAAGGGGAAACCTGTGGAAGTGAAATGGACACTATGAGAAACAGTAACTTGATCAGCTCTTGTGCTGACTGTTGTTGTACAATGTAATACTTTATACATTTTAGTATTTTTTTGTTCTAGTACTAGTGGTTGAACTCTGTAATTAACACACAATTATTCTAAGGTGTTTAAATTTTAACTGAAAAGTGATCCCAGTTAAATATAAGAGTGGGGAAAAGAGAGGGAGGAGATGTACAATTTGGGATATGCTCAATCGGACTTACCCCAAATGATGGAGTTAGAAACATGCCAGGGGATTCCAATACAATCCCATCAAGGTGGCATGTACCAATGCCATCTCACTAGTCCATGTGATCAATTTCAGTTCACAATTGATCACACTGATAGGCCTAAGAGTCAAAGGGATCACACAAACAAGATTAATGTCTGCTAATACTAACTGATAAAAAAAAAAGGGGGGGGGAGAGAAGGATCCAACATGGGAAGGGGGAGACACAGCAGACTCATAGAATGGCAGATGTCCTAAATAGCACTCTGGCCTCAGAATCAGCCCTTAAGGCATTCGGATCTGGCTGAAGAGCCCATGAGAGTATTTTAGGCATGGAAAGCCAAGACACTCTGGGGGAAAAAAAAAAAAAAGGAAGACCTAAATGAAATATCTCAGTGAGTGTGATCCCAGTGGAAAGAATGGGGCCATCAAGGTAGGAGGTACCTTTCTCTGAAGGGAGGAGAGAACTTCCACTTTGACTATGACCCTGTCGGAATAAGATTGAAGTCAGAGAATCCTAAAGGCTTCCATAGCCTCGGCGACTCATGACTAGAGCCTAAGGAGATTACTGACGCCATAAACAAGAGTGTTAAATTGTTAAATCAACATCAGGAGTCACTGTGTACTTACGTCTCATGTGGGATCTGTCCTTAATGGGTTGTCCAATGTGAAGTAATGCTATAACTAGTACTGAAACAGTATTTTTACATTTTGTGTTTCTGTGTGGGTGCAAACGGATGAAAGCTTTACTTAGTATATACTGAATCGATCTCCTGTATATAAAGATAATTGAAAATGGAAAAAAAAAGTGGCATTAAATTGGAAATTGCATAGAAAATTAATCAATTTTTTAAAAAATATCATGTAGGATCTCTGTCATTAATGTGCTGTACACTGTGATTTAATGCTATAACTAGTACTCCAACAGTATTTTTCACTTTGTGTTGCTATGTGAGGGCAAACTGTTGAAATCTTTACTTAATATATGCTAAACTGATTTTATGTATATAAAGAGAATTGAAAATGAATCTTGATGTGAATGGAAGGGGAGAGGGAGCAGGAAAGGGGAGGGTTGCGGGTGGGAGGGAAGTTATGGGAGGGGGAAGCCATTGTAATCCATAAGCTGTACATTGGAAATTTATATTCATTAAATAAAAGCTTTAAGAAAAAAAAAAGAGGCCGGCGCCGTGGCTTAACAGGCTAATCCTCCGCCTTGCGGTGCCGGCACACCGGGTTCTAGTCCCGGTCGGGGCCCTGGATTCTATCCCGGTTGCCCCTCTTCCAGGCCAGCTCTCTGCTATGACCCAGGAAGGCAGTGGAGGATGGCCCAAGTCCTTGGGCCCTGCACCCGCTTGGGAGACCAGGAGAAGCACCTGGCTCCTGGCTTCGGATCAGCGAGATGTGCTGGCGCTGGCTGCAGCGGCCATTGGAGGGTGAACCAATGGCAAAAAGGAAGACCTTTCTCTCTGTCTCTCTCTCTCACTATCCACTCTGCCTGTCAAAAATAAAAAAAAAAAAAGAAAAGAAAAAAGAAAAAAAAAGATATGGTCCTATTGTCCAGTCTAGTCATCTCTAAACATTTTACTCACAAACACCCTAGAAGGGTTTCAGAAACCTATGTGTCTTCTCACACATTTTTAAATTGACATTTAAGCGCCTTAAAGAAATTATTTAACTTTAAATAGTTGCCATGATATAACTTCCAGCACATTATAATACTGACATTTTAAATAAAACTGCTACTTCACTCTTTTAAAAAAGTATCCAAAGGAATCAAAATGCCACAGCAATTTGACACCCACCATCAAACGTTTCTAAGACAAGATATTTTTAAGTTAAAAATTTCACAAAATCCCTTTTTCTCTTTGAACTTGTATTTATATCCTAGTGTCTTACAGTAATTCATCCTAATATAGTTTTGTGATCAAAAGTATTTTATTGATGCCTTTATCATATTCTTCTACAATAAAAACGTGTATATTACTTACATTTTTCTGTAGTCATCAAATTCCAAGTCTAAAAATTTACTTCTGAATATATTATTATCATTTTTGTTTATTCACCATTGATCAAAATAGCACATGTAACAAAAATATTAGGAAATATTTAACAAAGGATTAAAAATGTATGTGATAGGTGGGACTTTTTCCAATGAATTCATGAATCCAGGAATGAATATGACCTCATTCTATAGGGTTCAGCATTGATACCAATGCTGTTTTCTGTTTCTATGCATGAGCATGGACAAAATGAAACCAATTTGCCGGAAGAAATAGACTTTTAGTTTAACAATATCATCTAATTACTTGCAGTTGTCTTTCGTTCTGTTTGAAACCATCTCTTGCTCATCTTTTACCAAAATAATAATGATGATAACGACAATGACGATGAGAATCTGTCAGCTGACAAAGACTTAGAAGGTCCTGGAGCTCCACGGCGATTGCTTCTGCAGCCACTGGGGTCCCACCCTTTGACATCAGCCGCCCGTCTCAGGGGTCCTTCTCTGCCGCATCCTCAAGTTTGTAACGCACCAGGGTCTGCTCTGCACGGATGGGAAACAGGCTTTTCTGGTTGAAGAGGAGGCGGCTCCTTGGCAAAGGGGAGCTGGAAAGGCTGCACGTGCAGTGTTCTGGGGTCACGGCTGGCTCTCAAGCAAAGTTTAGGAAAGAATACGTAGAAGTGGATAATCTAGAAAAGTGTTCCTTTTAGCGCATCTGCAGGTGCATACGCCTCAGAGACAGTGCCCTGGTGTGAAATCTACTGCCCCAACCCAGTTTCCTAGATCACTCTGATTTAGGAAGCACGTATAAAATAACCATCAGTTCAAGCAACCCACCCTGAGGATGAACAACTGGCTACCAACAGCAGGTTGGAAACAATGTACAACAGAGAATAAGGCTGGAATCTCAGCCTTGGCCGAGGGAGGTGGTTCCAAAACTCCACCAGGAGCGAGCAAGCGGCTCACACTGCAGAGAGGATGCCAGCTGGGACACCCGCTGTCCATACCAGAGAGCCTGGGCTCAAGTCCTGGCTCCCTGCCAGCCACACCGGACACCTGGACTGAGGTCCCAGCTGCCAGCTGCAGCCTGGCCCTGCCATTGTGGAGAGTCTGGGGAGTGAACCAGCAAATGGGAGCTCTCTGTGTGTCCCTGTCTCTCAGATAAAACAGTCAACAGCTCGGACAGGGGACCTCAGCAGCGCCAGAGAATGTCAGGGCTTAAAACAGGATGAGTACAGACGTCTCGGGTGCATGCCAGGGAGGATGGGAAAGGGGGGAGGTGAGAGCTGAGCTTGGCTGGCACATGGAATGGGCCATCGGGTGAAGGCTGCCCTGACAGGCAGAAACCTGGCCTTAGCCAGGGTAAACAAGCCACGAGGAAACGAGGTTACATGTGGAAGAATCTCTTCGCCCAGCACCTAACACCTGGCAGCTGTGTCTGTCTTTAGCTACCTAAGGAGCACCACCTGGCCAGGCAGAATGCTCCGAGAGCTTTTTGGCCTAAGACACCTTCTCCATGGAGGCCGTGAGGAGCCGAATGACGCGAGTGGAAACACCGCTGAGGTCCTTCCAAGAAGTGGAGACACAAAAGGCTCAGGACAGGCAATTCAGGTGGAGGGTAACAGGAGACCATGGGGGCGCACATGTGTGGCCCCCCACCAACTCCAGGGTCCAGATGCCGGGAATCCCAGAACCAGGGCAAAGGAGAAAAGCCAGGATGTGAAGTTTCATCAGCGGATCCTAGGGAGGAAGTGGGAGGTCTCCCTGGAGATGGAGCTGAGGCTATTAGTGCTTCAGATGCAATTCTTTCATAAATGAGATATTTTATTGGGGGTTTCACCAGCTAGCCTGTTTTAATAGACAAATAACAATTGTAGCTATTTAACGGGGCACAGTGTGATGATCTGATGAATGCACACACTGTAAAAGGGTCAAATCAAGCTAATTAACATATCATCGCCTCCTTTAGATAAGCTTTTGATGGAGGGGCTCAAAGTGAAAATGGGTCCCAGGCCTTGCTACGGCTGCTGATTCAAGCAGCCCTAGATGCGAAAAAGAGAAGGAAATAGTCTCACAGCTAATTTCTGTGGGATCGAGGGACAGGAGGTTCAATTCAGAGACGTTCCTGTAGCGAGCAGATATGACAGTGGAAGAATCAGGATTGCTCAACAGAGCGCATCTTTTACTGTTGTAGTACTAAGTTGGGTTATACTGCCGCCTGGTGGTCATTGCGAAGCTGTGCTGTGGCTAAAGACCCCCAAAAGCAAAATCAGGATAAAGGAACGAGTTGCGTGGGTGAATTCTTGCTGACTTGTGTTGGAATCACCTGAATTAAGTTCTGCATTGATACGTTGAGAAGCCCCTCTGGCGACAGCAGAGAATGGCCGTGGTCAGCTGTTTAGTCTGGAGTAGGGATACGTTTGTCGGATATTTTACACAGTATCTACTGCTTCATCTTCAGTATAGTAGTAAAGCACACAAGCCGTAAGCCAGACCGCCGGGGGTTGAATTCCAGCTTGGCCCCTGGATGATCTTGGACAGTTCTTTAATTTCTCTTGATCTCAATTTAAAAAAAAAAAAAGGTTAACAACCATGCTCAATTCAAAGGGTGAAGTTTGAGAATTAATTACATGCAAATTTTTTTAGCACAGTGTCTGGCACATAGTATGAGCATACTTAGAAATGTTCATGGAAACTTTTTGGTGTAAAAAAATTTGAAATCTCTGCATAAGAGGGTTCATCAAGAACTTCACAGCCAATGTGTATTATTAAAAATTGGGGCCTCCGTTGTAGCACAATGGATTAAGCCACCACCTGAGATGTCAGCATCACATACAGGCATCAGTTCAAGTCTCAGCTGCTCCACTTCCGATCCAGCTCCCTGCTGATGCACCTGGAAAAGCAGCAGAAGATGGCCCAAGTGCTTGGGTACCTGCACCCACATGGGAGACCCAGATGAAGCTCCAGGCTCCTAGCTTTGACCTGGCCCAGCCCTGGGCATTGCAGCCATTTGGGGAGTGAATCAGTAGATGGAAGACCTCTCTCTCTCTCTCTCTCTCTCTCTCTCCCCCCCCCTCTCTGTAACTCTGGCTTTCAAATAAACAAATCTTTTAAAAAGATTTCCTGAAAATACCTTTGTACCCAGGATTAATACATTCCAAAAAATTTTAAAAACCATTATTTGGTTTTTAAATATTTGAAAGTAGTTTTGAATCCATAGTAATAATTTTTAAAACTTTTTATTTTAAACCTTTTACAAAGGGTATGGATAAAACAAGGAAGTGATAAAGAAACACATCATGTGAAGTATTGAAAAACACTTTTTGTGTTCTTGCTAATCCAATTTTAGACCAGCAGGCTTTGCAAGAAGAACTTAAAAAGATGCTGCCTTATTTTCAAGCCTGTCAAAAACTTTTTTTTTTTGACAGGCAGAGTGGACAGTGAGAGAGAGAAACAGAGAGAAAGGTCTTCCTTTTTGCCAATGGTTCACCCTCCAATGGCCGCTGCGGCCGGTGCATCGCACTGATCCGAAGCCACGAGCCAGGGGCTTCTCCTGGTCTTCCATGCGGGTGCAGGGCCCAAAGACTTGGGCCATCCTCCACTGCACTCCCTGGCCACAGCATAGAGCTGGCCTGGAAGAGGGGCAACCGGGATAGAATCCGGTGCCCCAACCGGGACTAGAACCCGGTGTGCTGGCGCCGCAAGGCGGAGGATTAGCCTGTTAAGCCACGGCACCGGCCAAAAACTTTAAAATAAAAAGTATTTTCAAATTATTACTAGGAACTGAAAACTATTTTCAGATACTAAAGGACTGTTAAAATTTTCCAGAATTTTTTATTCCTAGGTCCAAAGTTCCTTTTAGAAAATACAGCTACTGGGGCTGGCACTGTGGTATAGCAGGTAAAGCCGTTGCCTAAAGTGCTGGCATCCCATATGGGCGCCAGTTCAAGTCCCAGCTGCTCCACTTCCGATCTAGCTCTTTGCTATGGCCTGGGAAAGCAGTAGAAGATGGCCCAAGTCCTTGGGCCCCTGCACCCACGTGGGAGACCTAGAAGAAGTACCCGGCTCCTGGCTTCGGCTCGGTACAATTCTGGCCATTGCGGCCAACTGGGGAGTGAACCAGCGGATGGAAGACCTCTCTCTCTCTCTCTCTCTCTCTCTCTCTGTGTGTGTGTGTGTGTGTGCCTCTCCTTCTCTCTCTGTGTAACTCTGACCTTCAAATAAATAACTAAATCTTTAAAAAAAAGAAAAATAAAATACAGCCACTGGTGCTATCAAATGTTTCACATTTGCAGGTGTCATGGCGCAGTGGGTGAAGCACCATTCGCATCATCCGCATCTCACATCTGAGCCTTGTTGGAGTCCTGGCTGCTCCACTTCTGATCCAGCTCCCAGCGTATGCACCTGGGAAAGCAGCGGAGGATGACCCAACTGCTTGGGCACCTGCACCCACATGGGAGACTCAGATGGAGTTCCAGGCTCCTGGCTTCTGCCTGGCCCAGCCCTGGCTGTTGTGGTCATTTGGGGAGTGAACCAGCAAATAGGAGATTTGTCTCTGTCTCTCCTTCTCTCTGCCCCTCTTCCTTTCCAATAAATAAATCTTAAAGAAGAAGAAAACAGAGAAGGAGAGGAAGGAGGAAGAGGAGGAGGAGGAGAAGGATAAATTTGTCTCTGTAAAACAAACAAACAAAAAACCTTCCACTTCAGTATCCTAAACATCACACACCTACACAGCAAGGGGATTTTGTGATAAGGTCACCTTGCTCCCCCTCACTTGTTCCCAGAGACATTTCTGGTCTCACAGGCACAGTCCTCGGGTTCTGCATCTATAAATTCAACCAAGTACAAATTGGAAATATTTGAGGGGGAAACATTGCATCTGTACTGAACACACTCAGACTTTTTTCTGGTCATTATCTCCTAAACAATATTGTAGATTGCAATCACTTACATTGTACTAGGTATTGTAAGCAATCTAGAGATGATTTTAAATGAACAAGAAGATGTGTACTGAGTATATGCAAATCCTATGTCATTTTATATATAATACTCGAACTTCTGCAGATTTTAGTATACACAGGGCTCCTAGAACCAAACTTCCGCCGACACCAAGGGACGGACCCCTGTGTTTATAAACCGTGATGGCAATCAGGAAACGCACGCAATTGTAACCATCGTGTTTGGTTCGTGCCCTTCAGTTGTTTGTTCAGAAAATAATAAAGCACAGTGTAATTAACAAAATTACTGGCTGGAAACAGAAAAATAATGAAGCACTGTCACCATTTTTCTGTCTGTCACAGGAGTTACTTTGGAAGTTCTTTGTCATGTAATTATGTTGCAACAAAATAAAATACCAGCTATTCCTTGTTTTCGAAAAGGACAAGGACTGACTCTGAGGAGGAGGGACTGCTACAGGGCAGAGGCAGAGGGATCAGTGAACCCAGTATTGGAAGTGTGTGTTTTAAAATGCCTTGCACTTGGGGTGGCAAAAAGGAGAAGGCAACTGCCTGGATTAGTGACCCTGGAGCTCCAGCTCGCCACGCCTACTAGTCAGGGCTGTCTCTTGTGTGCAAGAAATCACAATATACCTGCTCCCTTCTCCATAGGGCAGGTCAAATAGCAGGGACAAAGCTTACCTGTGGCTGTCAGAGCGCCCCCCTCAGCCAAGTAGCTTAGGCTAAATCCTGAGAAGGAGGAACCAAAGGATCAGGCAGATGGCACCCTGTCCTCTCTCACTCCACCCAGGCTGGAGACAGAACTGGCAGCCCAGCAAAAAGAAGCAAAAGGAGCAAGAGACATTAGGGCTCGGGAGGTGTCTTTCTTGCCGCTGTATGCTCAGAGCACAGAACGGAGATTTATTTACTGATTTCTTTACAAGGCATAGAAATGGAGACAGAGGGGAATCTTCCATCGGCTGGTTCCCTCCCCTAAATGCCCACAATGGCCAGGACTGGACCAGACCAAAGCCAAAGAGCTGTGAACTCCAGCCAGGTCTCCCACATGGGTGGCAGGGCCCCACGTACTTGGGCCATCACCTGCTGCTTCCTAGGGTGTTGCATTAGCAGGGAGCTGGAGCAGGAAGTGGAGTTAGGACTCTTCACACAAGCACCCAATGTGGGACAGAGGCAGCCCAAGAGGCCTCTGACCCACTGTGCCAAATGTCCACCCCTCATAACCATCTGTTAAAGGATGATGGGTTGTTTTTTTTTTAAAAAAAGGAAGAAAAAGAAAAAGGAAGAGATTGAAGATGTTTGCAAAGCAGGAAGAAAGTATTAAGAAAAGTTATGTAAAACTTGGAAATAATACAAAAAAAATCACTGTACCCTTTCAAAGTCCTATTGGACATTAAGAAGCTCTACTTAGGGTCATCTGAACCCATAAGGAATATAAGGGTACTTCAGAAAGCACATGGAAAAGGGCAGTTAAGGGGCAAGGGTTTGGGAAAGAGGTTAAGACACCACGTAGGATGCTCACATCCCTCACCCAAGAGCCTGGGCTTGAGTCCGCACTCTGCTCCCAATCCCAGCTTCCTGCTAATGTGCACCCTGAGAGACAACCGGTGAAGGCACAAGTGCTTGGGTCCCTGCCACCCGCATGGGAGACCTGGATGGAGTTTCCATTTCCTGACTTTGGCCTGGCCCAGTCTTGGCTGTTGTGGGCATTTGGGGAGTGAACCAGCAGATGGACAATTCTCTCTCTCTCTCTCTCTCTCTCTCTCTCTCTCTCTCTCTCTCTCTTACAATTTTTGAAAAGCAAAAACCAGAGGTGCCAAAAAAAAAAACTAGAAATCCATGCATAGCTTTTTCAGAATGTGGATTTTTTTTTTTTTTCAGATTTGTTGTATACCACTGTCTGACCTCCTGTTTATTATTGCGCATAGTCCATATTCTAAAAAGTTGGATGTTAATTTGGAACAGACTGGGAAGTTACAAATGACATTCTGTTCAGTGAAAAAGATCACACCAGAAGTTGAATACTGTATGGCATTAACCAGTTTTATATCTATTTTTTGAAATTTTACAAAATTGAGCCTATACCCACGTGGGAGACCTGGAAGAAGCTCCTGGCTCCTGGCTCCTGGCTCCTGGCTCCTGACTCCTGGCTCCTGGCTTCAGATTGGCCCAGCTCCAGCCATTGCAGCCATTTGGGAAGTGAACCCGTGGATGGAAGGTCTGTTTGTTGACCCTGGGAGCATAGCTTCCCCTTTAGTTGGAATTCCTCCCACGTAAATGATCAACAAGAGCCTGGCCTTTCTCTGAGAGCCGCCCCACTCCCCAAGGAAGCCCAGGCAGGGTGTGGGGGGAGGGCTGTGTGAGCAGGGCCTTGGGTCACCTGTCCACCAGGAGATATCTCAGAGGGCCTCTGCTTTCAGCTTTTTAAAATCCCACACTTTAGAGTATGATTTCCTTAAAACCAAAGCTATTATGACCTCTTGATTTCCATATATATTCAAAATGTTGATGACATTTAAATGCTTCCGATATTACTTTTTAGCATTAGGCATCGAATGTGGTATAATAAGTCCATTTGGATAATGCATCACATAGAGAAGGAATTGTTCACATACACAGAATGTAGTCATATCCATCATCCAAGTAGCCAGTAGCACATCCTCTATTAGAGACTGTGAGAACTGAGCTGAAAACCCCAACTTGTTTGAAATACTTTACCTTTATGTGGCATTTAGGGAGCATTTAAATTATTTATGGGCAGCCCTCTAACACCAAGCTGCCTATTTCACCTGTTTATAACTGTAATTTATGCCTGCTGGAGAAAAAAAAAAAAAAACTTGCTTAGGAAAAAGATCATACCCTAGAGAAAGTGTCCAGGAAACACACCTCACAGTGGGGAGGACCAAGCCAAGGTCAGGGCCATGTGCCTGCCAACCATAGAGCAGCCCCACCCCGAAATTCCACACACAGCAGGTGCATGATTCTTACCTTCGTGCCTACATTGTTGCAATTCTTACCTTCATGCCTCTCTGTTGCCTCCTCCCTCTCTGCCTGTTTTTGTTACTGTTGTTTGTTTGCTGGTTATTAAAAATGCTACACTGTTTTCTGAATATATCTAGGAAGGGGGGAGTTATTACTTAGTTCCGCTTCCAGAAATGCATTTCCTCTTATGCAAGCATCGGCGGCTCCTGACTGTTCTGATTGCGCCGTATCAGTAACCCCATTTCCTTCTTGTTACCCCACATCCTCATCACGTGGACTCTATATTGCTTTTGGATGATGATCTCTCTTCCACTTCCAGCCAACACATCCTCCTCCCGCCAGCATGGAGGAGAAGAGGGGAAAAGAAAGGTACTCTCATTTTCCCCTCAGCAGGTGCACCAACCCATTCCATTCATACAATCTCAGCCCAGACTTATTCTTACAGCCATGCGAGCAGCAATGGCAGCTGAGAAATTATCTTGGGCCCAACAGCCAAGTTTCCATCTAACATTTGTGGGCAAAAAGGAAGCACAGCTGTTAGGCATTTATGGCGGTCCCCATTACGATCTGTCCCCTTGGCCACCCAGCTATCCCCGTACACCTCTCCTGTCCCTAAAGGACACGTACACCCTCCTCAAAATAGACAATGGCAGAGACAGGCATTTTTGGCACAGTAGTTAAGACATTGATAGCAATGCCCACATATATCAGAGTGCCTGGGTTCAAGTTCCAGCTCCACATCCATTCCAACTTCCTACTCATGCATATTCTAGGGGGGCAGCAGGTTCAAGTACTTGGGTCTCTGTCATGCACACGGGAGATGTGGACTGACTCCCAGGCTCCTGGGCTTGGCCTGGCCCAGCCTTTCCCTGGCTATTGTGGGCATTTGGGGGAGTGAATCAGTGGATGGAAGATCTGTCTGTCTGTCTGTTGGCCTCAATCTTGCTCCATCCTCTCTCCCTCCCAGCTCCCATCCCCTTACTCCTTCTCCCACTCCCTCTACCTACCTCAACCTCTTTGCTTTTCAAACAAATAGGTCATTATAAAAGAAAAAAGACACAGCGAAGTCCCAGCCAGGAACATCTGCCTGAACAAAGTCCAAAATTTCTGGGTGATGAATTCCTTCTCAGCCAGGCCAATGTGGCTCCTGTGACCTGGCGACCTATAAGCTACAGGACCTCACCAGCCCCAGGCACATCCGGAATGCAATGGAGGAGGGAGACGCTGGTTAACTGCAGTTCAGTCTGCAACTTGGTGGAGGATCAGGAGAATGCTCAGCCATCACGGTGCAGACCATGTAACAGTTCTGTTGGCCTGTGGCATAGAGTGAGTCCTTGGGCTGCTCAGACTCCCCTGCTTCAGCTCGTGGGGAGAGACTCCCTTGTCCATTGTCCTGTTCAGTCTGTCCTCACTCATCCATTATCTTCCATGGCCAAAGTTGAGGTGGACATTGGAGGGGACCACACAACCTCCCACCATACGTGGTTTGGAGGCCTGGGCTTCAAGGGTGGGACAGTCATGAGTCAATGTTAACTCTTCCCAAATCATGGTAGAGATAGGATCTGTTTGCACCTGGTCCTTCCAGATACCCCAAATGCAAATACCCCACAACCAAATGTATGCTGTGCATGTCTGTGCAGAGTTATCAAATCTGAAAACTCTGGTCTCGCCACCTTTGCCCCACATCATGGAATTAATGGGAGCTGCCTAGAAGCCCTCAGAAAGACAGGGAAAAAACAGTGTGAACATAGAAGCAGCATTCTTCATGGGATCTTTGCCGTTGCATTGGGCTCCCACTGTCTAGCAGGAAGCAGCACCCCCCACACTCTCCCGCCCCCTATCCCCAGCGCTTGTAGATTGCTCAGCTGCAGCCTGGATGTATCTCCCTCCTAGAACCTGGATGAAAGGAACAAGTTTTCTGCATTTTCCCATCACTTCATTCATCCCATATCCTCAGCTGGCTGGCTGGTGGTTAGGGATTCTACTGTAGCAGTGTCTTTGTTTTCCAAATGTATTGTCAGTGCACAACAGACTTTCAGCCTGCAATCCCGGGTCCTTGCAACCCTCTAGCCATCACCAAGTCAACGTTGTATTTTAATTTCCAACAGATGCTCCTTTGTAATTCCAGGCACCAAAATAGAAGTCAACTGAGATTGGATTCAGTATGAAATAAATAAATGTGCTCTTCTCTGTCTCTGTTCCCATCCCTCTAGCTCCATTTCGCTCTCTCTCTCTCCTCCCACTGCCCACCCATTCCATAGGAAGCCCAGCGTTGTCGCAGCCAATCCAACATCATAAGAGACCCCAGGGTTCAATTCCATTGCTCAGCTATTCTTACTATGCATTCTTCAGCTCATGCTTCAAGATGGCTCTTCCAGCCCCAGCCCTCATGCCTACATTAAAAGCAATCAGAAGGAAATAAAGGACAGGAAAAGGGATGCTCCCCACCTTAAGGAAATCCCGTAGATGTTGCACAGTGCCTCATTCACCTACATGGCATCAGCCATATTTAGCCACATGGCCACATCTCTCTGCGAGGGAGCTTTAGAAATGTACATTTTCTTCTGCAGGGACAGGGGCTCAGCCAAAGCTGGAGTACTTCTCCTGGTGAGGAGAGAGGAGCGGATGCAGGGAAGAGCTAGTGCAGAGAGTGGGGAATACTTCTTGCCTGTTTTTAAAATTATTTATTTGAAAGACAGAGTTACAGAGAGAGGTAGAGCTCTAGAGAGAGAGAGGTCTTCCATCCACTGGTTCCTCCCCAAATGATCACAATGGTCAGAGCTGAGCTGAGCTGAAGCTAGGAGCCTCTTCTGGGTCCCCCACATGGGTACATGGGCCCAAGGAGTTGGGCAATCCTCTACTGCCTTCCTGGGCCACAGCAGAGAACTGGATTGGAAGAGGAGCAGCCGGGACTAGAACCAACACCCATATGGGTGCCAACACTGCAGGTTGAGGCTTTAACCCACTGCACCCCAGCACCAGCCCTCTGCCTGGCTTTGCTGCTTCCTTCCTCTTGTATAGATGGAGTTCAACTTGCTTCCCACTCCCCAGGGGCTGGGGGCAGGGAGAAGAGGGAGATGTTGGTCAAGGGGTCCGAGCTTTCATTTAGGATCTGCTGAGCTCTAGGGAATCGAATATACAGCATGGCAGCGGTCATCATATTGTATATTCGGAATCTATTAAGAGTGTATGCAGCTTAAGCGTTCCCATCACACACACAAACAGAAACCATGTGAGGTGATGGATGAGTTCATTGGTCATGGCAATCATCTTACAAAGTATACATATACCAAGTCAGCAAGTGCTTTAAATATACAACTGTTCATCAACTATACCTCAGTAAACTTGTGGGGAGAGCATCCTTGTCCACAAACAAGGTGCTCTCCTAATGTGCTTCCAAATTTGACTTACTCTTCTTATGCCTGATAAGTAGAGTTTTGTATTGCCACCCCCAAGGGGGGTGGGTCTTAAGGTTTTCATTTTTGCTACCTTTAGGTTTTAGAACAACAGTGATATTAGCTTCACAAAGTAGCTGTGGAATTTTCCCTTCTTTTTAATGTTCTGATTTAGCTTAAATGTCATAAGAATGATCTCTTCCTTCTAGGTTGATGGAATATGACAGTAATCTGATGCTATCAATGCAGGAGTTATAGGATGCTGGTGACAAATTTTAAGCACATTTTCCTTAAGTATTTCTATATTTCTACTCTCAATGCCACAGAGTAAGTGCTTAGTATTTATATTTTTGTAGAAAGAATTAATCACCTTGAGACTTTAAATGTTTTAGCAAAGGATGAGCTGACCATTTTAAGTTCTGTATCTATGGTTATGTCCCTATCTAATTTTTTTAAGGGAAAGAGTTTATTGGGGGAAACCCGACAGACTGGAGGGAAGGGATGAGGAGGGAAAAGAGGGAGAAGAAGAGCATAAGAGAGACAGAGGGCCGGCGCTGTGGCTCAATAGGCTAATCCTCCACCTTGCGGCACCGGCACACCGGGTTCTAGTCCCGGTCAGGGCACCGGATTCTGTCCCGATTGCCCCTCTTCCAGGCCAGCTCTCTGCTGTGGCCCAGAAGTGCAGTGGAGGATGGCCCAAGTGCTTGGGCCCTGCACCCCATGGGAGACCAGGAGAAGCACCTGGCTCCTGCCTTCGGATGAGCGTGCCAGCCGCGGCGGCCATTGGAGGGTGAACCAACGGCAAAGGAAGACCTTTCTCTCTGTCTCTCTCTCTCTCTCACTATCCACTCTGCCTGTCAATAAATAAATAAATAAATAAAAATTTAAAAAAAAGAGAGAGAGAGACAGAGAGAGAGAGAGAGGTCAGGAGACTGAAAGAGAGAGAGAGAGAGAGAGAGAGAGAGAGAGAGAGCGAGCCTGGTCCTGTTAAAACTTTGCCAGGGGGTGGGCAGGGAAGTAGGAGCAGGGAATCCCATTAGGATTGGGGTGGAGCTTAACATCGGTGGTTGGGCCATGTGGCCACCTGGCTTCCAGCAATGGTGGCAGGGGCTACAGCCTAAATCATACAACATTGAGTGGGGGAGAGGACCATCAATATACAGCAATGAGGCCCCAAGTGGGCTAGACAGGGTCTAGAGCAAAGGACAGACTCATTACTAGAGGACCTAAGAAAGGTGCTGTCTAAACCATGACTAAGTTCTCCAATTGAGAGGCAAATAGGAACTGACAGAAGGGCTTGATAATAATCTGGCGTGCTTTAAGGCCTATCTATATCTTCACATGGGGTACATCATAAAGGATGTGTGAACCTCCTTGGGATGGCACCCTGTTGACTCCCATTACCTAGCTGGCCTGGGAGGAGAGCTGGCCAGGTAAAGGCAGGTGGCAACTCCAACAGGGAATTTACAGTTCTGCCTGCAATGTTACTGACCCTTCTTGGCTGTTATCTCTGCAGCAGTGGTCACTTTGGAAGCTGGACCGAGTGAAGGGCTTTTCAGCTTGGAGCCAGCAAGATCTGTGGCTCTGACCTGGGCATCCTTCGACTCCAGGGCAGGTCCATTTCCAGTGATCCAACTCTTGGCTGGCAGAGCTGCCAGGCCCTATCTAATTCTTATCTGACTAGTCTTTTAAACTTTTTTAAAGATTTTATTTATTTGAAAGACAGAGTTACAGAGAGGCAGAGGCAGAAATAGAGAGAAAGGTCTTCCATCCTCTGGTTCACTCCTCAAATGGCTGCAAGAACTTGAGCTGAGTCTATCTGAAGCCAGGAGCCAGGAGTTTCTTTTGGGTCTCCCACACGGGTGCAAGGGCCCAAGGACTTGAGTCATCTTCCACTGCTTTCCCAGGCCATAGCAGAGAGCTGGGTCAGAAGAGGAGCAGCCGGGACTCGAACTGGCGTCCATATGGGATGCCAGCACCACAGGCGGCAGCTTTACCTACTACGCCACAGTGCTGGCCGCTAAAATTTTTTTTTAATCCATTTGTTTCTCTTCTTTCTATGCTTTAGTCTGCTCACCTATGCTTTTTCTCCTTGTATTCCAGATTCCTTAAGTTTATTTTTTTTGCTCTTTCTATAAACCAGACCATTTATTTTTATTCTTTTTTTATTTAATAATGCATCCAAAAGACTTCTCTGTCAGACTCACTTCAGCCATGAGTTGTGATAGAGAATGTTCTCATGGCTATTAATTTTATGTTGTCATTTTACTGCATAAGTGACATAAATACATTCTCATTATATGAGATTCAAGTAATGCTTGGAAATTTATTCATACTCTGCTAAATGAAAATTCAAGATGATAATTATAGAGTATACTATATGAGTTCTGCATAAATATAGAATATGTAGGAATACAAGGCAATAAAAGAGATTGGATCAAGGTGGCAAACTGAATGCAAGCATCTACTGTCCTTCCCACTCTAACCCCCAAGGAATAACGTAACAGACCAAAAAAGCCACAATATACTCACAGTAATCAGGGGACCAAGAATACGCACAATCAGCATTTTTTAGGAATCATCGAAAAATAGAAAGCAGAGAAGATTAAAGGAAAAACAAGATGAGAGGAAATTGTGTCTAAAGCAGAGCTAAGAAAGATAGCAACGGGGCCAGCATCGCGGCACAATGGGTTTAGCCATCTCCTGTGATGTCAGCATCCTATAAGAGTCCCGGTTCGAGTCCTGGCTGCTCCACTTCTGATCCAGCTCCCTGCTAATGCACCTGGGAAGGCAGTGGAATTGCCACCCACCTCCCCCTCTCTCTGTCGACACTCTGCCTTTCAAGCAAATAAAATAAATCTTAAAAAAAGAATCAACAGAGGAAGGAGAAGTTTGCAGAATTTAAGCCCAAAATCAGCAGATGTGAAGTATGAGAAAGGACGTTTAAAGAGCTGACTTCCCGTCTCTCGCTCCACGGCTCCGGCGGCGACCTGTGTGGGCAGTGGGCTCAGAGACACCGACTCCGCCAAGCTGCTGACCTTCAGGGAGGACGAGGAGCCCGCATCTAGGGCTTATCCCCAGCCACTGGAGGGGGATGACGGCACAGACTGGGATTTCCAGAGGCGTAGACACTCAATATGTCACCAAATGCTTGGGCAAAGGCAGCTTCTGGAGAGAAACTGCACAGTGCAGGGAGAAAACCAGCAGCTGCGAACCCAGAAGAAACAGCAGTTACCCTCCGAGGTATTCAAGAGTGTGCTGGGTCCGGGTGCCGCGTTCCCCTCACGGCAGTGGAGGAGATAAAGCGGAGTGCGCAGACACAGAAGTGCAAGATCCCACCAGTGGGTGAGACATCTTCATCAGCTTTGACCGGGGACTGAGGGCAGAGGGAAACGCTGTGTGGAGATGGACTCCACTAACATGTTTGCAGCCATCCCACATCCCAGTACCCCATACTGAGGAGCAGCAAGGTCACCTCCAAAGATGAGGACGGGTACGGGAGACCGAGGGGATCTCCAGACAGCAGCAGCCTGTGCCCGAGCACCCAGCGGAGCCTCCAGCCCCAGCAGTTGTTTGCCTGGAGGCAGGAACATAGCTTATCTCAGGCAAGAGGGCACCGGGACAAGGCTGAGAGAGCCTCAGAGAATCTGCGGGTCCTAGCTTCCTGCTAACGTGTGCTCTGGGACACAGCAGTGATGGCTCAGCAGCCAAATCCCTGCCACCGAACGAGGGGCATTTGCACTGAGGTCTCTGTTTCCAGCTCCAGACGCTGTAGGCTTTGAGGGAATGAATCAGAGACAGAGAGAACCAAGCCTCCTCCCACTGGGGAGCAGATAAATAGATCATTGACGACCCTACAGTGAAACACTGGACAGCAGTTTCAACAAATTAGCTACAGTAACAAAATGTACAGGTACTAATAAATTAGCTACAGGTGAACATAGTGTGGACCTGAAAGGCAAACAGCAATTTCAGAAACAAAAGGGTGCTAGCATTTATATAAAAATTTAGATTTGCAAAGCAATACATTATGCTACATGGTTATTCAATAAAAACACTAAAAGCATGAAAAGCAGACATAAATTAATGATGGTGGCTAGTTCTAGGTGGAAAGCGAGAACGTTAACTCGATACTCGGCTGCTTCTTTTTTAAAACAATTAATATACTTATTATCAAAATTTGTTCTATCTGGAAGTAGGTACATCACATTAGTGTTCTATATATTATTCTACCACGGTTTATTTGTTTGGATTATCTCACAAACTGGATTGGTTGTAATCGGTCTTAACTGCCTATCACTGAAGTATGAAAAATAAAATGCGCGGTTAACACGCAAACATTTCGCAGTCCAATAGCGCCCTCTGCTGTTCCAAATAGGTACGGCCAACAATTTACCGTCCAAATCGAGGGAAAAGCTCCCTGTGGCTACGCTAAGAAATCCCTGCAGGTGCAAACTTCTTGGGCTGGCCGAGCAGCACAGAGCTGCTCGTCCGTCCCTGGACGAGCAAACAGGTCCTGCTCACCAGCAACCAAGCAGCCACACCCCTGCGGCCTCCACACACCAGACAGATGAACCCCACAGCGGCTTCACCAGCTGAGCAGCCTCTGCTCCACTATAAGTGTAACAAACCCAACCCTGGGAGAGGACTTAGCATACAGCTTCCGTTAGAGCCTTCGACCTCACACACGCACCTGGGGAGCAGAGACTCGCCCCCCACCATGAGGAGGACCCTCCCTGTTGCAAAGCCTGCAGCTGGAAAATCCAGATCCAAGAATCTGCCCCAGCCCTGGGTCCTGCCAAGCCTGCCCGCGCCGGCCTGTGGAGCCACAGATCCTTGGCTTTTGTCCGTTGGAACGAGCACCTGGACCCCTTGTGTCCCCTGGGCACTGCCCCCGCCCCCCACCCGGCCCCGGCATCCATAACAGTTTGCAGTCTGAATTGGGCCTCCCAGGACGAAAATCAGGGCTTCGGCAGGATTGTTCCTTCTGGGGGCTCGGGGGCGGGGGTAGCATCTGGCCCAGCCAGCAATCACACCACTCCCCCTTCTGCCTCACTTCTGACTGCACGGCTGTGACCCTGCCTCCTCCTTTCTCTACACCAACCCTTGTGGTTGACCAGATGATCCTGGCTTACCTCCCCAAGTCAACATCAGTCAGAGAGCAAGCTTAACTCCCCTTGCAATCCCAGGCTCCCCTGGCCAGGTAAGGCGGTGCCCTGGCAGGGTCGGGGTGAGGGTAGGGCCGTCTCTGAGTTGGGAGGGATGGGGACAGTTTTCTTGTCCAGGCACAGCCAGGACCGACGTGAAGCCTCTGCACACCCCAACGCATGCTCCTCCCCCCACACCCCCCTTCAAGTAGGCAGAGATTGCAAAGACCAAGACTCAAATCACCGCTGTGCAGTAGCTTCAGCTCACAAGCTGCCTGGAGGCAGGGAGTCCCCTCGTCCCTGCTGTCCCCTGGGAACCACCCCTCCTGTGGTCCCCTCCTACAGCCCCAGCCCATTCTGCCTCATGCTTCTCTCTAGGATGGAGCGTCCCGAAGGGGGAGCCCCAGGATGGGAGCTTCAGGGGAGCAGGTGGAGCCTGGGGGCAGCCCCGGCCCCTGGCCCCCGGGGTGGGGGGTCAGGGGTACAGACAGGGAAGCCCCAGCAGAAACCTGTGCAGGAGAGGGAGCTCCCAAGACCCACGCCGTGTCCTTTGTGGGGTTCTCGCGAAGCGGTTTGGTTTTGCACGTGTTAATTCTCCCCGGCTTTCTTTCACTCTGTTTAGTTTTATGTTCCAGCTTGGGCAGTTGAGTGGTTTTGTTCATCTCCTTTCGGCATTTCTCATTCTGCCACAGACATCACGGAAAATGAAGACCTCTGGGGGGACCTCCTAGATGGCAGCCACGTTCAGATCTGAACCACCCGTGTCATCAGCGCTCGATTGGCCGGTCACCAAATGCTCCATTTGCCCTTGGGGCCAGGAGACATCTGGGATCCGACTGCTGTGTGTTTCCAATGGTTTTGAAACCTTTATGACTGCAGTTGGGTTGCCAGTGCGCTGTGTTGGAAAATGTGGCCCATGCATTTGGTGAGATTTTCTTTAGTGTGGAGTGTGGATCAATGCCCTAGATTTTAATGTCCCCTGGGAATTGAAAGTGCTGTTCTTTCTTTGTTCCTTGGGTGCAAGGCCATCACGAAGCTTCATAGTCATAATAAACAAATCTTCTTGGTGGGTTGTTTTGTACCTGTAGAGAGAGGTATTATTTTTTAATGTTCTGCACTCTGATTATTGGTTTGATTCTGACATTGAAGTGGTTTTGATGTGTAAGAGTCGCGGATTGTTCTGGCTTCCTGGTGAATCATAGCCTTTTTGCTTTGTAAAACTGTCTTCATTGTTCCACTTAGAGAGCTTGACCAAGACTGACTTGGTGTGACACTTCCATGGTTACCTGTTCGTTCTTATGTCTGGTTTTTTTTTTTTTTTTTTTTTTTTTTTTGACAGGTAGAGTTATAGACAGTGAGAGAGAGACAGAGAGAAAGGTAAGGTCTTCCTTCCATTGGTTCACCCCTCAAATGGCTGCTAAGGCTGGCGCTGCTCCAATCTGAAGCCAGGAGCCAGGTGCTTCCTCCCAGTCTCCCATGAGGGTGCAGGGCCCAGGCACTTGGGCCATCCTCCACTGCTTTCCCAGGCCACAGCAGAGAGCTGGACTGGAAGAGGAGCAACCGGAACTAGAACCGGCGCCCATATGGGATGCCAGTGCCGCAGGCAGAGGATTAACCTAGTGAGCCACGGCGCCGGCCCCGGTATCTGTTTACCCATCAGCCTTGCTGCGTCCGGTTACTCTCGGTGTTTCTCTGATGCAACAGCGTACTTCTGCATCTTGCCTTTGGACTGCGCCACCGATTGATTATATTTTGTGTGTTTCTCCCGCTTTCTGACCTTCCAGGATCAACAGTTGCAAGCTGCTGTTTCAATTTTTCTCTAGAGGTTTCGAGGTTTTCACACACTTGATCTTAGCCAAAAGGCCAAGAAGCGATTCGAGGTTTTCTATATCAGTAACTTGATTCTCCTGAGCAAAGGAGACGCTGCAAAAGAAGAGCAGTTAAACAATGCATATAAGAGGGCCAAAGAAAAAGAGAGAAACGTCTGTGTGGATCAGTATTGCTGCAAATACAGTCTGTAAAGCTTTGTTTTATATCTTTGTCAAACCAATGGTTAAGAATGTCATACTATTATAGTTTTAATGATCTATGATTACTCTAAAATTTACTATATATGGGTGAAATGGTTATTTTTCCATTTAATTAATGTTTATAACCATTGTCTACATTCCCATTAAACCAGGATCTTTTTGCTTCTTATTAAACTCCTTAGTTGGTGAAGGATTAAGCCTTGTTACTGTAATGTAACTTTAAAATATGTTATTCAAAAACTAAAAAAGAGAGAGAAAGGAGAAGGAGAGAGGGTGGGGAGGTGAGGGAGAAGGAGGGAAGGAGGGAGGAAGGGAATGACATTACGTTCTTAGAATTGCATCTACAGATCACATGGAATCTGTTCAAAACTAATTAAAATCAAAATTTAAAAAAGAAATATAGGCCGGCGCCGCGGCTCAACAGGCTAATCCTCCGCCTTGCGGCGCCGGCACACTGGGTTCTAGTCCCAGTCAGGGCACCGGATTCTGTCCCGGTTGCCCCTCTTCCAGGCCAGCTCTATGCTGTGGCCAGGGAGTGCAGTGGAGGAAGGCCCAAGTGCTTGGACCCTGCACCCCATGGGAGACCAGGAGAAGGACCTGGCTCCTGCCATCAGATCAGCGCGGTGCGCTGGCCACAGCGCGCCAGCCACGGCGGCCATTGGAGGGTGAACCAATGGCAAAGGAAGACCTTTCTCTCTGTCTCTCTCTCTCTCACTGTCCACTCTGTCTGTCAAAAAAAAGAAAAGAAAAAAGAAATATAATTCAAACGACATAGGTAATTTGATAGTTTTTAAAATATGTGATTATAAACACATTTTTAATTCTTTGTCTTTTCCAATTGTGCCTCCCAAATATTAGTGAAATTTTGCTTCTAAATTATGATGAATTATGTACTTTTTTATTAAACAAATAATTCTAAATAATTATATGAATTATAGTACCCATAATGATTGTTAAAATTAGCTGTTAAGTAATTATTGTTTCTTTGGTTACCAACGATTATTGTCATCTACATCAATTTATTTCTTGAATTTTTCATCTAAAAGTAATTTTTTCAGAAATTATATGTGAATGGCATATTTTCAAAGCCTGTATCTTTGCTTAATTCTTATATGATATTTTCTAACCACAGAAATTCAGTTTCTGAATTCTTCTTCCTTGGACCCAAATAGTCTTCTCTCCTTATCCACTGGCATTCATTTAATCTTGTAGACAAGGCTTTTGCCACTCCAATTGGCTTTTCTTCGTATGCAATTTTTTTTCCAGAAAACTTGTAAATCATCTCTAGTTCTGAAATTCAGAATCCAAATAGTTCACCTACCTATTCCCTGCTAGCCCAGTTTTGATCAGAAGTATTAAGTACTTCTTCAATTTCAAAAATTTCTTCAAGGGCTGACGTGTGGCTCAATGGGTTCAGCCACCACTTGGGACCCCACGATCCCATATCAGAGTGCCTGGTTTGAGACTCAGAAGCACCTCGGATCCAGCTTCCTGCCAATGCACCTGGAAAGGACCATGTGATGGCCCAAGTGCTTGGGTTCCTGCCACCCATGTGCAAGGCCCAGCCCTGGCTGTTGCAGCCATGTGGGGAATGAATGAGAGGATGGAAGATGGATTCATTCTCTCTCTCTCTCCCTCTCTCTCTGCCTTTCAAATAAATACAGCAAATCTTTAAGAAAAAGAAGCTTCCGCCCTCCTCCTCCTCTTCCCCTTTCCTACTCCAAGTTATTCTTCCAGCCTGCTCTTAAGTTGGAGCATTGGCTCTGCTAGGACCAAGCCCGCACGTTGCTTTTCTTTACCCTCATAATGTGCATCTCCTTGTGCACTGGGTCTGTATCGGTGAGAACAGTCCTCAGTTCTCAAGTCAGTGATTCATTCTACAGTCATGACTGGCAATTGTCTGTGACTTTCTTTCGACAAACACTTTTTAATTTGGAATAACTTTTTGGTACATGGTTAGCCCCTGGCTTATGCACCTGGCTCTTGGCTTCAGATCAGCGCAGTTCCGGCCATTGCAACTAATTGGGGAGTGAACCATTGGATGGAAGACCTCTTTCTCTCTGCCTCTCCTCTCCCTGTGTAACTCTGACTTTCAAATAAATAAATAAATCTTTAAAAAAATAAATAGAAATGTTTGTTTACTCAATAAATCTTATTGAAAGGATCCAGTATGCCTGTTATGTTCCGGAAGGCAGCAGTAAACAAGACGGAGGGAACTCGCAATCCCTTATTCTCCCACATTCTTCAATCCTTGACCCCAAGAGAATGAACGTGTATGATTTTGGGTATTCTCCAAACCTTTCTCTGAGATCATAGAGAAAACAGCTATGTTGTATTATGTTGCGTTGTGCTGTGTTGTGTTGTTTTGCATGTGAAAGCCCAGGATCCTCTTCTAACTCTTCTTATTCCCCAAATGGTTTGGTATGAACATCCTTCCAGACACACTGTGGAGATTGGATTCCCTCTTTGAACAGCTGTAGAGTACTCAGTATTGGGATCATACCATAATCTATGTAAGAATCTCCCAACTGGTAGACACACAGATGTTTACATTGATCTGGATTTAATTTGATTTTCCATTTTTTTAAAGATGAATTTATTTACTTGAAAGTCAGAGTTACACACACACAGAGAGAGAGAGAGAGAGAGAGAGAGTCTTCTATCTGCTGGTTCACTCCCCAGTTGGCCGCAAAGGTCAGAGCTGCATGAATCCAAAACCAGGAGCCAAGAGCTTCTTCCGAGTCTCCCACATGGGTGCAGGGGCCCAAGGACTTGGGCCATCTTCCACTGCTTTCACAGGTCATAGCAGAGAGCTGGATCAGAAGTGGAGCAGCCGGGACTCAAACAGACGCCCATATGGGATGCCAGCACTGCAGGCGGCGGCTTATCCACCTGGCCCCGTTATTTTCTCATTCTCCTAACTATTCCCCTAGCTTTGCTGTTGTTGTTCTTGTTAGGTTAAAACATCCAGAACCTACCTGAAATGTAAGGTGAGGCAATTAGCGTCCTTGATTTGGAAAAGCCAGTTATCCTGGCCTCCTTTGTTAAGTGATGATTCGCCCCACAGAATTCCCTGAGAGTTTGCTCCGGAATTCTGACTTCCTTCAGTCCCATTGAGTCTATTCGCCTGTTCCCGTGTCCAAGCCACACTACACCTCCCACGAGGACAGGACTTCTCCCCTGGATTCTTTTTCCTTTATCCTCGGTGCCTGAAAGATTCCTCGGTGCCTAGGAAAGCACCTTCCCTATTGTAGGTGCTCAAAAAGCATTTGTTGAACAAGTGAACAAACTTAACTGAGTTTTAACACCTGCAACAGTTTACAACATTAACTGAGTTTTAATATCTGCTACAGTTTTCTCTCCCCACTGTTCTTTTTCCATAACATGCTAGCAGTTCTCACACATGTCCTTGATACAAGAGAAACAATGTATTTTCCCATTTCTACCTGCTTTTTTTATTACTATTTCTGGGTTAGGGAAAAGCTATCAGTTTTTCTCATATGGTCTTAGAGCCAAACATATCCCCAAGTTCTTTTATTGTTCTTTGTAGGTCATTGGCAGACTGGGTTTTTCTAGAAATGCATCATTGAATCATCTGATCATTTGCAAATAAAATTAAACATCTACTTTCTTACCATACTAATTCTGATTATATCCTTTTCCTGGCTTAATACATTAGGGAAATCTTTACAACCGTATTGAATAATAGTGGAGATGAGACGTGCCCGTGTTTTCCTGATTTCAACAGCAGTAGCTTCAGTATTTTGTCATTGTACAATGTTTGTTAACTGACCTTGAATAAATAGCCTCTTGGGGCCAGTGCTGTGGCCTAGCAGGTAAAGCCACTGCCTACAATGCTGGCATCCTATGTGGGCACTGGTTTGAATCCCGGCTGCTTCACTTCCATTCCAGCTCTCTGCTGTGGCCTAGGAAAGCAGTGGAAGATGGCCCAGGTCCTTAGGTCCCTGCACCCATGTGGGAGACCCAGGAGAAGCTCCAGGTTCCTGGCTTCAGATCAGCTCAGCTCCAGCTGTTGCGGTCATCTGGGGAGTGAGCCAGTGGATGGAAGACCATCCCCCCACCTCTGCTTCTCTGTAACTCTGCCTTTCAAATAAATAAATAAATCTTTACATGATAAATAAACAAATAGCCTCTGTAACTTTCTATGACTTCCCACTTTCTTTATTTGACTTGGAGTTTAACTAGGAATGTCTCATGAGTACAATAGTAGGCCCTGGAGAATCTATTAAAAGATTTTCTCCTTTCATTTGGTGGTGCGATAAAACATATTAAAATATTTCTTAATAAGACTTTCTATCAAGATCATGCTTACAGGTATTGATACACTCTGGGTATTCACAGCCCACCCTCTCTTATTCTAATGCCTATTCATTTGCTAATATGTTTGGTTTAGCATTTTTGCCTCTGAGTTAATAAGCAATACCCTTTTTTAGTTTTATTTTTATATTTCCTTTATTAGATTTTGATATTAGCTTATCCAAGCCTCATCAAATGAATTGGAGAGCTTGTCATCTTTGTTAATTGTCTGGAATAATTCAAATAACATTAAATTATATGCTCGTTACAGCAGCCACACACAGCATGCGCTTTAAACCAATGCTAACGTGCACAAAACAACTGACTGAATTTCCAATTGGTGCTGTGCCAAATTGCTATAAACTTAGCAACATAGGTAATACAGTTCTTGGAGCCAGTGCTGTAGCGCAGCTGGTGAAGCCGCTGCCTGCAACACCAGCATCTCATACCAGCGCCAGTTCAAGTCCCGGCTGCTCCACTTCTAATCCCGCTCCATGCTAATGCACCTGGAAAAGCAAAAGATGGCCCAAGTACTTAGGCCCTTGACACCCACATGGGAGACCCGGATGGAGTTCCAGGCTCCTGGCTTCAGCCTGGTCCAGCCCCAGACATTGGACCATTTCGGGGGAGTGGATCAGCCAGTGGAAGATCTCTCTCTCCTCTGTCTCTCCCTCCCTCCCTCCCTCTCTCTATATATAACTCTGCCTTTCAAATAAATAAATAAATCTTTAAAAATAATAATAGTGCAGTCCTGGAGGTGTTCGTAGGGCCGTCTCCCCCCAGAGTCTCAAGGCAGCAGCTGACGGCTCAGGTACTTAGATACCTGCTACCCCTGTAGGAGACCTGAATTGAACTCCTAGCTCTTAGCTTCAGCCTGGTCCAGCCCTGGCTGTTGCTGTCTCTCTCCCTCTCCCTCTCTCTCTCTGCCACCAACATATAACTTTGCAGCAAATTCTCTCAGATTTACCTTCAAAACCGGGAATCCAACCACCTACAAATGCTTCTTCCAACACAGTCTCCCTCCTGCATTCCCACCGTGGCCTCTGGACTGTGTGGCAGAGGATGCTAATAACCCTCCAATATCCAAATTCCCCTTCTTTCTTAGTGACCCAAACCTGGGCGAAGTGTGGAACAAGGAAGCTATAATTCCTGGTCTCCCTCGCAGCCGCTGTGTCCATGTGGAGCAGGTGTGGCCAGCGTGATGGGGGCAGAAATAACACATGAAACCGCTGGAAGCCGTGATCAAGGGGAAAGGACCAGCTCTTCCCTGTTCCTTCTGGGACTTAGGGATGGGCCCAGTGACTGCATTAGCAGCACTCGCTCTAGAACACAAAGTAGCCAGGAGAATGGAAGCCAGGTGTTCCTCAGTCAAGCAAACAAGGAAGAAGCAGCCTGTGTTCTTGAAGACCTAGAGGAATTGCCTCACCAGCTACCTCTGTTGTGTTTTTTTTTTAATATTAATAAAAAGGATTTTAGGTTTCTGTTTCTATGGCAAGCCTGGCTGGAAAACTGGTCTCTGTAGTTCTATAATTGATTTTCCACACAGCAGTCCAAATACCTTTTTTAAATCACTCATTTAAGGAGTAGAGAGACAGAGACAGGGAGAGTGTAGGACTACGCACCCAGCTGCTCTTCCATGCATCAAATGCTTGCTGTAGCAAGGCCTGGGCCAGGACGGAAGGCAGGAGCTAGGAACCCGACCCAGGGCTCCCATGTGGATGCCAAGGACCTCGTTATCTGAGCCAGCGTGATGTCCCCCCCGGGTCTGCATTAGCAGGAAGCTGGGCTCAGGAGCAGAGCCCGGAACTCCAGCGTGGGATTCGGAACCTTCAGTCTGCAGGCTAAATGCCTGCCCCAGAATGATCCTTCTCAAATGGAAGTCCGATCACAGCACTTCCCCACTCTGCGTCCTCCTGTGGCTTCCCTCGCCACTCAGAGGAAAACCCACAGTTCTTAATGCGGTCTCCCCACAGCTTCTCCGAGCACGCCTCCTGCCCAGCCCGCGCGCTCCTCTTCCAGCTGTTTGCACTTGTGCCAGGATGCCTCGCCCTGGGACCTGTGCACCGTGCGCCACTCTCCCAGGGCGCCACCCTCACACCATCTCTTCTCTTGCAGGGCAACAGGACTTAACTTCCCACACCCCCCCTTAGCATGGGATTCTTGATTACCTATTTCCATCAGAGACACTGTCACCTCCTGGCTGGTATGTTTATTCCTGTGCCCGTCCTCCCAACAAGGATATGAGCTCTGTATAAGTTCAGGGACATTGTTCTGATCATTCCTCGATCCCAGTCAGGACCCAACTGATCCATTCTTGAAAGCAGAAGGCGTCTCAGGCGGGCCACGGTTACCCGGATGATAGGAAATCACCTGCAGAACGATGAGATGGAAAGGAGAAGGAGGCGAAAGTGCCAGGGAGGACAGCAGTGTGTCCTCCAGTTGGTCCCTGGGACTGTGGCTGTGGCCCACAGGGAGAGAGAGGCAGGAGGGAGGAGCTCACCACACTCAGGTCGCCAAGTGGACGGTCCTTCCACAGCGTCTGTCGTACTCAAACCTGGGAGACACCTGCTGAACGCGCCCGGTGCACAGGTGTAGCTGCAGGCGGCGTAGCTGAGGGCAGGTGTGCACAGCAGCACCATCTCACAGGCACGGGTTTCATTGCTCAATTTTACCTACCCTAAAAAAAGAGGAAGCCACCTGGGACTCCCTGTAGACCCCCCACACACACCCACTGCCCCAGCCAAGGGAGAAGGGGCCCAGGGCCTCCTTCGCTGGGTCCACACTCCCTGCTCACCTAGGTGGGGAGGTGCCTGCCACACGCCTCAAGCCATTCCCTTCTGGAGACAAACAGGTGAGTCACACCTTCCGCACCCCAGCCTCCTCCCCCAGCCAGGTGAAGCCCACTGCCTCTGTCTACAGCTTACCCAGTTCTGTCCTGATCCCCAGAGACCTCGGAAATCTAGTCCAAGCTGCGGCTACCAGCACAAGCCACAACCTTCCTCCCTCTGAACCCAAGAATGAAGAGGAGACATCTGGCTTTTTTTTTTTTTTTTTATAGGCAGAGTTAGACAGTGAGAGAGAGAGTCAGAGAGAAAGGTCTTCCTTCCATTGGTTCACCCCCCAAATGGCCACTACACTGATCCAAAGCCAGGAGCCAGGTGCTTCCTCCTGGTCTCCCATATGGGTGCAGAGCCCAAGGACCTGGGCCATCCTCCACTGCCTTCCCGGGCCACAGCAGAGAGCTGGACTGGAAGAGGAGAAACCAGGACAGAACCGGCGCCCCAACCGGGACTAGAACCCGGGGTGCTGGCGCCACAGGCAGAGGATTAGCCTAGTGAGCCGTGGCGCTGGCCCATCTGGCTTTCAAAGTGCTGTCTCCCCACACCTCCCCCTCTCCTCATTGGTCTCCTTCCTACCGTTCTGTGCCTGAATCTCCACCTCTCCTGGTCTCTGCCCAGCTCCACGCCAAGCCCTGCTCACCCCTCTCTCCTGATCCACTCAAAGAGCCTGTGGTCAGTTCCAAAACCTTTGCCCAGAAACCTGACATTCTGCTCCGAAGCCGTGTCCTCAGGAACAAAAGGACCGCCCTCGGAAGGCCACCCGGGGCTCAGACCCCCTGCCCAGGGACCCCCTTCCGTCCCCTTTCTCCCTCTGTCCTCAGCTGTCCTGAAATCCGCGGATCCACCTTTGGCTGCCTGGGGGCACTTGCTCATTGGCAAGGGTTCTCCTAGGGCTCAGTGCCAGTACCAGCTCGGTGTTTACTTTGGCTCCACTGCTGCCCGACAGTGCACTCCCGCAAGGGCGAAGTTCAGGCTTCAGATTGGTGGAGCTGAGGGATGCAGGACTAATCCTGCCTTGGGCGGGGGAGGGGGGAGTCAGGCTGACCGAGTGGCTGCAGGGAGCGGGATAGCAAAGAGACCGGCAGATGTGCGGGCAGAGGAAATCACGGAGAGCCGACCCTAAGGAAAGAAGTTGCCTGGGATCCCCAGGTCCTCGGGGAAGTGAACTGGACTCCCCCGCCCCGGGGGTGGGGAGAGGGTGGTTGTTCATGTCTTAAAAGGAGGCGTGAAAGAAGACTGGAGGACGAGGGGCCACCCTCGAGAGACGGATTGGTAAGCAGGCTCCCGTGGTGTACATCCGCACAGCGAAGTCCTGAGCTTGCAGCAAAATGGAAAGGCAGAGCAAATAACAGCATTCACCCCGGCTTACGCAGCGCACCCCACTCCACACAGGGACTTGACTGGCTGACGTCCCCCACGCCCCTTCTCCTCCCAGGGTCTCTGGATCCTTCCCTGGGCCCAGCCGGCCCTGTCTTTGTTACCATCTCAGAAGGGGAAGAAGGGGCAGGGATGGAGTTCTACCCAAGGGGGAACCAGAGGGAGCCATTTGGAACATTCCAGAACACAGCGACCTCCTGAGGCTCCTGGAATCCCGGCTGGGAGCAGGCACCGCTGTGTCCTTCACACCCCACTGGGCAGCAGCTCTAGCCCCGCCCCTCCCCCAACCCTGGACACCCCCCACCCTGGTTTACACATGAACTAGCAGGGACGTCAAAATCCGACTTGTCCAGGTCACCCTGGTGAGGGAACTGACAATCTGTGTATCCACACTTGATCTCTGCTTACTCTGGGGATTAAACCAACTGGTCAGGAGCACCACGGGTTGGCCAGGCCTGAGCTACCCCCGGGCCCGTCTGTGCTTGGTAACCACCTCTGTCACCAAAAGCAGCCCCTGTCTCCTGCTGAGCAGTCCCTCCTCCAACACTTCCCACAAAAGAGGAGCGCCCCCTCCCTCCACCCACATCTGGGTACCTCTTCTCCTCCAGGGGTCCCCGAAATCGACCCCACTGTGCTCCTGCGTCCCGCTGTTGTCTCCCTCCTCCTACAGCTGAGATCCCCAGCAAACAGTGTCTTTTTGTTGTTGTTGTTTGTTTTAAAGATTTCTTTATTTGAAAGAGTTACACACAGAGAGAGAAGGAGAGGCAGAGAAAGAGAGAGAGAGAGAGATCTTCCATCCGCTGGTTCCCTCTCCAATTGGCCGCAGTGGCCAGAGCTGCGCCGATCCAAAGCCAGGAGCTTCTTCCGGGTCTCCCATGCAGGTGCAGGGGCCCAAGGACTTGGGCCATCTTCTACTGCTTTCCCAGGCCACAGCAGAGAGCTGGACCAGAAGAGGAGCAGCTGGAACTCGAACCAGTGCCCATATGGGATGCCGGCACTGCAGGCGGCAGCTTTACTTGCTACACTACAGTGTCAGCCCCTAAAACTTTTTATGACTTTTGGAACCTCTTGACAAGCTATGCACATCAGACAGCCTTGTATCGGTGTAGAAAAAAGCCCATTTTCAATCTAAGTCTCCTTATATTCCTCACTGTTGGATCTGTATAGCATTCGCCTATTTCTAAACGTCAGCTCATCCTCCCTAGTGTAAGGCTGCCAGAAAACACACCAAACACCGGAGGTAAGGGAATGGTTTATTGTCAGGTGGGGGAAGCTCGATGGGCTGGGGGTAGAGGGTGAGAGAGTAAGAGAGGGATCAGGAGAGAGAGCACACGTGCTGGAAGCAGGTCCTGTTAAACCTTTGTCAGGGGCCGGGAAGTAGGAGCTGTGAATCCCATTAGGGTGGGGGGTGTGGAGCTGACACCGGTGGTTGAGCCATGAGACTTAGGACCGAAGCAAGGTGACTACGGGGGCCAGAGCCTGAGATGGCATCTGGGGCGTAGATGGTACCACAGATAAGACGGCACCTAGGTCCATAATGTACCACTGGATTTGGACCATGCAAAGCCTGGGGCGTTCACTCTAAAGTGTTTTTCTGGCCGATGCATACAAAACCCAGTCTCTTTGCCTTCTGGGTCACACCTGGTGCCCTTGACCAAGGTGATCAGTTAGCTTCCATCCACTCAAAAAAACAACTGCACCTGTGCCAACAGGTGTTGACAGAAAGCCCAGGGAAGCCAAAGTGACAGGGTGACTGGCTTGTACAGTGACAGCCCGCGTCCAGATCTTGCATCCCCAAGGTTCTCCCCAACAGACAAGGAGCTCCTGGAGGGTTCTGGGTCATTCCCTCCAGCGGATTCCACACTCTTCTTGTGCTGTCTGTAGCAGGGCTCAGCACACAGGTGTGAGGACCAGAGCAAGGGCACAAAGGACGTGAGGACAGACAGATAGACACTTAGACAGGATCTCCACCCAGTCACAGCGGAGTATGTGTTTTAACCATCTCGGAAGAAAAAAATAGCCCTTACCGCCCCCGTCCTGTGCCTTCCTCTCCAACCCCACTGGGCCCTGATGCTGGACTTGGGTCCCTTTTTACGAATGCATGAAAAAGTCTTCCACACAGACCGCTTCATCCCTGCGAGTGCCTTCCTCTCCCATCCCTGGGCCCCTCAGGGGGAAAGGCAAAGAAGGTTGAAGATGGGGAGGTCTTTTCTTCTTGCAAGATCTGAGTCAGGAACCTCGAGGGCTCATTTCCTTCTGAGAAACGCCAGGTGCCCACAGCAGGACCTGCCCCCTGTGTTCTGCATGACCTCTTGGGGCTTCCTCTGGGGGCAGGAATGGAGTGCCCAGCTCAGGAATGGAGTGCCCAGCTCTGCCTGCACGTTCCCCATAGCAACACACGCACCCGCCCGGCCTGGCCTCCACATTCCCCTGCCCTCTCACTCACTGAGCCCCTCAGGCATCAACACCGCTTCCTCTCCCTGATACTCGTGTAGGAGACCCAGACTGAGCTCCTGACTCCCAGCCCCTGCCATTGTGGGCATCTGGGGAATGAACTATCCAATGGAGTCTCTCTCTCTCTCTCTCTCTCTCTCTCTCTCTAACTCTGCCTCTCAAATAAATAAATAAAATTTAAGAGTATTTACTTATTTACTTAAGAGAGAGAGAGAGAGAAATCCCATTCACTGTTTCACTCCCACAATGCCTAAAATGTTCAGGTGAGAAGTCAAAGCCAGGAGCTGCAAACTGAATCCGAGTCTCCCACTTACTTGAGCTGTGGCCGCTCAGGGACTCTGCATTAGCAGGAAGCTGGAGTCAGTGGCTGGAGCTGGGACTCAGACCCACACGCTCCAGCGTGGGATGCAGGTGTCTTAACCAGCAGCTTAACTATGGCCAGCCCCAGGCAAGGCATCTTAACCCACACTTCTCACAGCATCCGTCCTAGGGAGCCTCACACAGGCCACACTACACAAGGCCTCGGAATCCCACAGCAGAAACCCCCGGCCTAGACTCGAATGGCCAGGGAAAGTTCGGAAAACTCCAGGAAAAGCTGAAGTCAGCAATGCGTGAACAGAGCCTTCGACGATGACTCGCCTTAGACAAACTGTTGGGATGAAGCGATAGTTCTCACGGTGGAGGGAACATGGAAAAAGCTGTAAGTTAACGAAAAACTTGATCCACTGGGAAACCTTCAAACAATCTTGTACCAAATGCATAAAATCCTAATGAAGATGGAGCAGAGAAAAAAAACAGAACAGTAGGCAGGGCTAGCTCACTAACGGTCGAATATGCCGGGCAAAGCATGAGTCACCACTAGGGGGCGCAGGGGGCACCCAGACATGTGTGAGATGACGCTCCTGTGATTGTCATTTTGGTTTCCTGGATGGTCAATAATCTTGCTCTCACGTGGGCAGCCGGGGCCCAAATGCTTACACCGTAATCCACAGCTGTCCAAGGTGCCTTCGGAGGGACCTGGATCACAGGAGGAGCGCCTGGAGCTTGAACCAGCTCCCCGATGGGATGTGGGCATGGCAAGCTGCACCTTAACCCACTGTGCCACATGCTGTTTCTTATATTTTTTGGATATTAACTCTTTGCCAGATATGCAGTTCGAAAATATTTTTCCCCAATTCCATGAGTTGTTTTTTTCTCTGTTGATTGTTTCTTTTGCTGCACAGAATCTTTTTAGTTTGAAGTAGCTGACTCGTTTATTTTTCACTCTTGTTGCCTATGTTTTTGGTGTCATAGCCAAGAAATCACTGCCAGGACCAATGGCAAGGAGTTTTCCCCTATTTTTTCTTCTAGGTGTTTCACAGTTTCAGGTCTTATATTTAAATTCATTTTGGTTGATTTTTGTGCACAATGCCAGTGTCCGGTTTCACTCTTATGCAAGTTGTTTTCCATTTTGTTGAAGGCCAGTTGTTGAAAAGACTATTCTTGTTTTCTTTAAGATTTATTTTTTTTATTTGAAAGACAGAGCCACATAGAGAGGTAGAGACAGAGAAAGAGGACTTCCATCCAGTGGTTCACTCCCCAGATGCCTGCAATGGCCAGAGCTGAACCAATCCAAAGCCAGGAGCTTCTTCTGGGTCTCCCACGTGCGTGCAGGGGCCCAAGGACTTGGGACATCTTCTACTGCTTTCCCAGGCCATAGCAGAGAGCTGGATAGGAAGAGGAACATCTGGGACTAGAACCAGTGCCCATATGGGATGCTGGCGCTTCAGGCCAGGGCTTTAACATGCTGTGCCACAGCGCCAGTCCCGAATAGACTATTCTTTATAGCACTTTATTCTTTTAGATAATATTGTATGTAGAATTGTTTGCTTTTTTGCATCAGAATAAACTTATCTTTTAAATACATTTTTTCTCTACCTTTTTAAAACATTTTTATTGATTGATTTGTATTTATTTGAAAGGCAGAGAGGCAGCAACAGAAAGAGATCTTCCATCTGCTGGTTTCACTCCTCAAATGCCTGCAACATCAGGGGCTGGGACAGGCTGGATCCAGGAGCCCAGAATTCAATCCCGTTCTTCCAGGTGAGTGTCAGGGACCCAAACACTTGAGCCACCACCTTCTGCAGCCCGGGGTTGCATCAACAGGAAGCGGAAATCAAAAGCAGAGTCAGGACTTCAACCCCGACACTCCTGTACAGGGTGTGGGCATCTTAGCTGCTGCACCCCCTACCCCAGAATCGCTGTCTTCAGTTCCCTTTCATTGTGAGCATACAGAAAACTGATTTGGGTGTGCTGACTTTATTCTACAACTTCACTCAACTCGCTTGTTACTCCTAACAACTTCTTCCAACATTTTCAAGGTTTTTCACCCTCCTTCCGAGTGGGGATGCATGCTCCTTGGAGCAACGTGGCAGGACTGATGGGCAAACAAGGAGTGCCCAGGGCGGGTCTGTAGCCATCAGTTGACACCCAGAGCAGCACGCAGGTGATTTTACACAGCCTGGCTTGGCTGTGGAGGTGCAGACAGCAGGCCAGCAGAGCTGGGATTATTGGCCAGTCACTTGCATGTGTGTGAAGGCCTCTATGCCAGGCTTCTTTCCATTTAAACCAACAGGACCAATTTTACACAAAGGACACTATTGCTTTAAACATCCTGGATAAACAACACTGGAACGTTGCCTGGACCCAGTGCTCATGAGAAACCTTTTGCATCCTTCCCCTGTTATTGTGGACTCATTCACTAGGGGATTCATCCTTGCTGGAGTTGTCATAGGACTTTAAAAGAAAAGGTGGCGGGGGTGCAGCGCTGTGGCGCAATGGGTTAAAGCCCTGGCCTGAAGCACCAGCACCCCATATGGGTACCAGTTTGAGACCTGGCTGCTCTACTTCCCATCCAGCTCTCTGCTATGGCCTGGGAAAGCAGTAGAAGATGGCCCAAGTCCTTGGGCCCCGGCACCCACATGGGAGACCAGGAAGAAGTTCCTGGCTCCTGGCATCAGATAGATTCAGCTACGGCCATTGCAACCATCTGGGGAGTGAATCAGCGGATGGAAGATTTTCTGTCTCTCCCTCTCACTGTCTGTAACTCAGCCTCTCAAATAAATAAATAAAAATCTTTTTTAAAAAGATATATTTATTTACTTGAAAGACATAGTGACACAGAGAGAGAGGGTGAAAGAGATCTTCCATCCACTGGTTCACTCCCCCACCCCCTAAATGTTCACAAGAGCTGGGGCTGGGCCAGGCTGAAGCCAGCAGCCAGGAGCTCCAGCAGCGTTTCCCATGTGGATGGCAGGGGCCCAAGTACATTAGCAGGGAGATGGGTGGGAGGCAGAGCAGCTGGACCCTGAACCGGCACTCCCATATGGGATGCAAACGTGAGCTGCCAGTGGAGGGAGATGTCATTACCACACTCATCCTAGAGCAACCACGAGGCTGGGCCACATCAGACCAGGACACAGAGACACCGAGGACATTACCTGAAGCTCTGACCCTCTCCCAAGCTCCACCAGTCTGCTCTGCATCCATATATGCCCCCTTCCCTGGGCCAGAAAACACCCCCATTTCTGTTGCCAGCCATGCAAATAATAAACTCTCCTTGTGCAGAGGGCTGGAGTCTCTGAATCCGGCTTCAGAGTCCATCAGTCTTCACACGCATTGTGCTGGTCCTACAACAAGTGTGCCATCCAGATGGGACTGGCCTCCCTGCTGCCCTCCTGTGGCTGAGCCCTGGCCTGGGGCCCCAGTCCTGTGCCCGACCACCCAGGGGACACGACTCCTAGGGAGCTGTGGGTTCTGCAGGGTGAGGCAGGCCCTGGGCACAGTCTCTTTGCATCTAGAGATTATCCTGGGGATGAGGACATTTCTGGTGAGCCATCCTCTCAGCACCGCAACAGCCCTGCTAAGGCTGACCCTCTTTGCAAAAGTCCTGGTTTGATTCTCAAGGAAAAGAGGGGCCTGTTTGGGTTGGGGGAGGAACCTTTTGTCTCCAGCTGGTTGAGGAACTGGATAATAAAGATGTCGTTAGCCAGGGGAACTGCATATTTCTCAAAGGAAAGAGAATCAGATCCGGCCAGACTGGTTAAACAGTAACCCTGGAATACATGTGGTTCTGTGTGTGTCTCGTGCAAGCATTCATGTACTAATTAGCTTCCATTTCCATGTTCCTTTACTACATTAACTAAGCAAGGGTCAATTATTTGGTGACCTTGACAATAGGAACAAACGTGAAAAGAAAAAAAAGGGGTTTTTTTCCAGTTTATTTGGCAGAAAGAGAGAAAGAGAAAGAGAGATCTTCCATCCATTGGCTCACTTCCCAAATGCCCACAAGACTCCAGGGTGGGCAGGCCAAAGCCAGGAGCCCATAAGGCAATTTAGGTGGCAGGGACCCAAGTACTTGAACCACCACCTGCTGCCTAGCAAAGTGTGCATTAGCAGGAATCTGGATCAGAAGTGGAGGCACTCTGATGTGGGATGGGGGAATCGCAGGAGGTACCTTGACCCCCCAGGGCCCTATTGAAAAGCCTTTGTGCCGGTTCTCAGACAGAAGCTCAAGGAGATACTGCTCCCTCTGACCCCTTCAGGGTGCTCCAGGGTGACCAGGAGCCCTGCAGAAATGCCAGGGTGTCTCAGCCACGGCATGAAGCACTTGCCTAGAGAAAATCCACCAGGAGATGCCCTGTCCCCAGGTCAGAGGGAAGGACCTCCAGCTCATCTTGGAGGGCAGAAATAAAGGATTGGTCCCCCCAACCCACTGGGACCTCCTGCCTCCTTAAGTGTGCAAGAGGAACCCAAGCAACACTGGGTGAGTAGCACACACCTGACCCAAACGCTACCTTAATTCCTCCTTGCAATCCTGTAGGCTGCCTTCTTTTTTTTAAAGATTTATTTATTTACTTGAAAGTCAGAGTTACACAGAGAGAGAAGGAGAGGCAGAGAGAGAGAGGTCTTCCATCCACTGGTTTGCTCCTCAATTGGCCACAACAGCTGGAGCTGCCCTGATCCAAAGGCAGGAGCCAGGAGCTTCTTCTATGTCTCCCATGCAGGTGCAGGGGCCTAAGAACTTGGGCCATCTTCTACTGCTTTCCCAGGCCCTAGCAGAGAGCTGGATCGGAGAGGAGCAGCTGGGACTCAAACCTGTGCCCATATGGGATGCCGGCGCTTCAGGCAGTGGCTTTACCCACTACACCACAGCACCGGCCCCTAGGCTGCCTTCTATACAGCTGGAGTGTGTTTATCTATGGGCCTATGAGGCCACAAAGAGGATCGTGTTCTTCTGTAACATGACCTCCGCCTCCATGCCATTGGAGTGTGGGGACACCAGCCGTAAACTGGACCTTTGGCTGATAACTCAACTTTGCACTTGGGTTTGTTCTGTAAACATGAAAGAAAATGGGATGAGATTTCTGACATCCAGGTCTTTACGTGTTTACATCAAAATAAGGATTTATCCCAAAAACACACGATTATGGTGCACTGAGTCAGGAAATCAGGCAAGGTCTGTGTAGGCTGAGTCAACAGATGTGAAAATCCTGTCAAGCCCACAGGAAGAGATGTTAGGGTCCCCTCTGCTTCTCGCAGGAGCACCTGCCCCACCCCATGGTGACAGAGCCCCCAGGTAAGAGGATGGAAGCCTCGCCTCCCCAGGGAAATCTGATGCCCCACCAGGAATGGCCTTACCCTCCCATGCCCAGCGGGGAACTCCCTTTGGCTGGGGGCACCCCCAGCCCTCAGCAGGGAAATGTCCTTGAAGATAAGTCCCCACAGGAATTGACAAAGATGTGCAACCCACACTTCACAAATGATCACTTTCCTTTTTCCACTTTGGATTTATATCATTGGAAAAATGATATGCCCACAAACAGGACCCACAGAAGATGAAACATTTATTCACTTCCGTTTTCAGTACTCATGACCCTAACTGGGCAGATGTACAAGCCCTCAGGAGTATTTTTTTAATTTGTTGATTTATTTTGAAAGTAAGAGTCACACAGAGAGAGATCTTCCTAATTCTGAGTCAGTTCCCAGATGACTGCAATGGCTAGGACTGGGCCAGGCTGAAGTCAGGAGCCTGGGGCTTCATCTGGGTCTAGCGACCCAAGCACTTGAGCCATCTTCCTCCACTTTTCCCAGACTATTAGTAGGGAGCTGGATCAGAAGTGGAGCAGCTGGGACATGAAATGGCTCCCACATGGGATGCTGGTGCTGCAGGCAGTGGCTTTACTCCCTACACCACTACGCTGGTCCCAGGAGCATCCTAGTAACTCCTAAGGAATGATGCATGGTGTTAGAACAGGCCCATGTGGAGGCAGAATGCTCACATCTAGCCCACCTTGGTGACTTGTGGACCCCAGCAGGCAAGGCTGACCCAAATGTGATTCTCACTGGAATCCGGACAGTGGTGGTGATGGAGCGAGGTTCGACATCGCCGAGAATGTCTGACTGTAGGGTTACAGAGGGGGCCTCCAAACCTGGACATTTAAAGTACAGGAGATCCAATGGGGAAAGAAAATCTTTCAGAATTCGTAGAAAGAATTTTTGATGCTTACAGAGAGGATACTGATCTCAACACACAGGCCCCAGAAAACCAGTGCCGTGCCACGGGTCACAGTGCCCCAGATGCTGGAAGGAAACTCCGAAAGTTAGAAGAGGGACTTGGGCGTCCCGTGTCCCTGTTGGCTGAGGTTGCTTTTCAAGGTTTTTAACAACAGAGACCAGGCTCAAGAAAGGTGGAAGTGACGAGACATGTGGCACCGGGGTAGTACTTTGGTCCCAGTCCCCAGGAAAAATCCAAACACCTCTGGACCAACCAAGAAGACCACTAGGATAAGCTAACCACTTAGCAAAAGGGGACCTCCTCTGTGCCATCATCAATGTGCTTACATCATCAGTGCCAACAAGAAAATAAAAAGGGCAGCCAGGAGCAGGGCTCCCAGGTGCCACCATTGACAGAGAATGACCGGGACTGATGGGGCCCAGGGGCTTCCCCCAGTTTGTACGGCCCTCTTGATGCTTCTCACAAGGATCCTGCCTCACTGCACCTGTGGGAAAGAAGCCAGCAGACTTTCTAACTGATACTGGTGCCATTCACTCCATTCTAAAGTCTCCAGCAGTTCCACTCTCTTTCTAAAAGCAAGCTTGTGGCCAGGGTTTCAGGAAGAACTATACAAAAGCCTTTTATTCAACCTCTGGGATGTAAAATTAGAAAAGCTTACTCAAAACACTGCTCCTTACACATGCCTGCGTGCCCAAGAGCCCTGCTGGGACGTGATTTATTGGCTAACCTAAATGCCCAGGTAACAATCTCTGCCAGCAAGACGAACGCTAATATTCCATCAGTGCAGGGCTGTGTCTGTCTAGCTGCCCTACGAGAATCAGGACCACATCTGACCAGAGAAACACCCTGGGATATTCTCCCGCCGGTGAATCCGGGCAGCTGGAACACCGAACAGACTCCAACAGTGGCGCCAGTCCTGACAGAACCTACGGGGGAAAGCTAGGCTCCTAAAATCAAACAGTGCTCTCCACAAGGCAGGCTTTGGAAAGAATCAAGCATTAATAGACATCTGCCTGAAAAATGGGCTCACTGGGCCCTGTCACTCTTCTGACAATACTCCCAGTTTCCTGTGCAAAACCAGGAGCCAGTGAGAGCCGGTGTGTGCAGGATCTGGGAGTCATTAATCAGATCCTGAGGCATCACCCATCTCCCTCCAGGGCCTTCTGCTGACTCCCTGCTAGATTTAAAGGAAGACTTTCCATGCATACCTCTGAGCCCGGAGTCTCAGGAACAAATGATGGAAAAATCCTGCACTGTGCTACCACTAGGTTTTTTAAATGCTCCACCTAACTTGGCAGGAGCTTTAGCCAAAGACTTCAGAGAATCAAAATAACAGAAGGGATCCTGCTTCAATAGGTGGGTGATGTTCTGCTGGCCAGCAAAACAAAGGAGACTTCAGACCTAAATAAGTCACTTTAAATTTCTTGGCACAGCGAGATTATAAGGTCTCTCAGTGAAAGGCTCAAATTTCCCAGCCCGCAGTTAAGGAGTTGATATTTATGTTATCAAGAGGACAGACTTACTCTCTGATCGAAAGGGAGCTGTACCTGTGACCCGGAGACAACCCCAGGGACTCCTCAGTGTGCCTGGCTCTTGCTACAACTGGATCCCCAATTTAGGACTCACTGCAAAAGGCTGAGATTAAGCTGTCAAAGGCTATAGAACATGAAAGAGAGGCCGGCGCCGTGGCTCAACAGGCCAATCCTCCGCCTAGCGGTGCCGGCACACCGGGTTCTAGTCCCGGTCAGGGTGCCGGATTCTGTCCCCGTTGCCCTCTTCCAAGCCAGCTCTCTGCTATGGCCCGGGAGTGCAGTGGAGGATGGCCCAAGTGCTTGGGCCCTGCACCCGCATGGGAGACCAGGAGAAGCACCTGGCTCCTGCAATGGCACCGCAATGGCGCCGGCCGCGGCAGCCATTGGAGGGTGAACCAACGGCAAAGGAAGACCTTTCTCTCTGTCTCTCTCTCTCTCTCTCTCTCACTGTCCACTCTGCCTGTCAAAAAAAAAAAAAAGAACATGAAAGAGAATTCCAAACCATCCAAGAAAATCAACGATTTCACAATTTGAGAAAACTGAAAATTTTGTGCACAAGACTCAGGAATTGACTTTACATGTCCTTGCACTGGGGTTGTGGTTGGGGGGCGGGGTGGGGGAAGGTACAGATCAACCAGTAGCATATTTTTTAAAACAACTAGATTGCACCAGCACTGTGGACAAAGCCACAACCTGCATTGCAGTCATCCCATACAGGTGCTGATTCATGTCCCAGCTGCTCCACTTCCGATCCAGCTCTATGCATCAGATGATGGCCCACGTTCTTGGGCCCCTGCACACATGTGGGAGACCCGGATGAAGCTCCTGGCTCCTGGCTTTGGATTGGCGCAATCCAGCTCCTGCTGTTGTGGTCATTTGGGGAGTGAACCAGCAGATGGAAGACCTCTCTCTCTCTCTCTCTCTGTCTCTACCTCTCTGTGTAATGCTTTCAAATAAATAAAATAAATCTTTTTTAAAAAGAAGAGGGCCGGCGCCACGGCTCACTTGGCTAATCCTCCACCTGCAGCACCGGCACCCTGGGTTCTAGTCCCGGTTGGGGCACCAGGTACTAGTCCCGGTTGCTCCTCTTCCAGTCCAGCTCTCTGCTGTGGCCCGGGAAGGCAGCGGAGGATGGCCCAACTGCTTGGGTCCCTGCACCCGCATGGGAGACCGGGAGGAAGCACCTGGCTCCTGGCTTCTGATTGGCGCAGCGCCGGCCGTAGTGGCCATTAGGGGAGTAAACCAATGGAAGGAAGACCTTTCTCTGTCTCTCACTGTCTATAACTGTCTCTCTGTCTCTCACTGTCTAACTCTGCCTGTCAAAAAATAAAAAATAAATAGACGAAGAAGAAAAAGAAGACACAGACTTAGAGATGTTTGCAAATGGGAACCAGGTCATGAGTCAAGGGCAAAGGAAAGCCGAGTATTCGGAGGTAACAGATCCTAGGGGCAAAATCCTTGCCACCTGGAACTTCCACCCAGAAGGCAGAAATCATCACTCTAACATTTTAAGTTACTAAAAAGTAAATGAACTGTATTCTGTAATTCTCTGTTGCTCCCTCTAGAACTGTGAGGAATTAACCAGAAAGCGTCCAGCTGATCTCCCCCGGGAGAGCAAGCTTTAATCAAATGGCCTGTCAATTTCCAGAGAACGATGGGCTCCCAGGAGGGATGCATCAGAATTGGAAGACCTTGAGATGACTGCTTTGTCAGAGAGAGCATGCAGGTCTCTAAAGTTACAGCACTAGGAGCTGGCCCTGAGCCCTGGGCCTTCCTTGTCTGTGTCTCACTGTTAAGAAAAAGCAGAAAACATCAGAGAGACTCCCAGGGGCAAAGCGGCACTGGGTTGTCAGGTCTGGCCTCAGTGGCGGGGAAATGGTCAAAGCAGGATTTGGGGAACTTCCATGGGCGGAATCTGTGCCTCCACAGAAACCAAACCACATGAGGAACTCGGGATCATAGCACCACGGTTCTGTTTCACAAAATTTCAATAAATAATTTCAACCTTTGCTGAACTTCTGGGTTTTTTTGAAACATGGTGTTGAGTGAGTCACCAGCACAGTGATTCTCTGCCAACTTTTAAAATACATATATTTTTAAATTTTATATTTTATTAAAATATATATTATGCATTTTTAAAATATTTTAACATATTTCAAAATATTGAATATATATTTTAAATATATACTTACGTATATTTTTCAAAATATTTAAAATATATTTTGAAATATATATATATATATAAATCTTTCAGGAGATTCAGATACTGAAAGCACTTGATTTATTTTTGAGGACTGATATTGTAAGACCAGCACAATAAGCCCACTGTTCTGATAAGCTCTGCAGCCAGACCCTGAGTCGAGACACCAGGTTCGACATGAGGAGACAGTTTATTATTTGTGTGGCCGGCAAAGGAAATCGGGACTTTGGATCCAACGTTCCTCCTCCTCCGCTGGCTCAGAGCGGAAGCTGAGGAAACCCGCGGGGTGGGGCGCTGCGCTGCAGGTGCCGTCCTCGGTTCCTTGCCATCTCAGCTGTGCACCTGCAGACCCTGAGGGGGCACCGCCCCGCGATCGCCGCAGGTGAACGTAGTAATGGCGTCTCCTTGCGCCGGCACTATTGGGGGCCCTCGTTCTGGCTTCAGTAAAGAATAAAAATTTCCTCCCGGTGGAGGGTGGGGAGGGACAGCACAGCTCACATATTGATCCTACCAGGGATGAAGATTTGACAGGTGAAGGAAACTGGGGTCCTTGAGGAGAAAAAGCAACCCGCAGATGGTCAACATGCCTGAGATCGCTCCAGCCCCTCATATAAATTTCGCTGCAAATACAGCGTTTTGGCAAACTCTGTTTTAAATCTTTGTCAATCAACAGATTGATAGGAATGAGCCACTACTACAATTTTGATGATTTTGACTATCTTAAAATTTACTTAATATGGGCAAAGTTGAACATCTTTTCATTTCATAATTGTTGGTAGCCCTTGCCTATTTTCCTGTTGGTCTTTCCACTTTTTATTTGTTGAACTCTTTATTTAGTAGAGTCATTAAGCCTTTGACTATAATGTGAGGGTTTTTTTTTTAAAGATTTATTTATTTATTTGAAAGGCAGAGCTATAGAGAGGCAGAGAGAGAGAGAGAGAGAGAGAGAGGTCTTCCATCTACTGGTTCACTCCCCAGATGACCCCAACGGCCATAGCTGAGCTGATCCGAAGCCAGGAGCCAGAAGCTTCTTCCTGAGTCTCCCACGTGGGTGCATGGGCCACCTTCTACTGCTTTCCCAGGCCACAGCAGAGAGCTGGATTGGTAGTGGAGCGGTGGGACTTGAACCAGCGCCCATATGGGATGCCAGGCAGCTTTACCTGCTACACCACAGTGCCGGCCCCTAGAATGTGAGTTTAAAATATGCTCTCTTGGCCGGCGCCGCGGCTCACTTGGCTAATCCTCCGCCTGCGGCACCAGCACCCCGGGTTCTAGTCCCAGTTGGGGCGCCGGATTCTGTCCCGGTTGCCCCTCTTCCAGGCCAGCTCTCTGCTGTGGCCAGGGAGTGCAGTGGAGGATGGCCCAAGTGCTTGGGCCCTGCACCCCATGGGAAACCAAGAGAAGCACCTGGCTCCTGCCATCGGATCAGCGCGGTGCGCCAGCCACAGCGGCCATTGGAGAGTGAACCAACGGCAAAGGAAGACCTTTCTCTCTGTCTCTCTCTCTCACTGTCCACTCTGCCTGTCAAAAAAAATATATATATATATTCTCTCAGCAATAAATAAAATATTATGGTGAGAGTAAATAAATAAAATGGTGCCCCCTCCCATACTCCCTACATCATCTCCAGCTTTATTGCAAAATCTAATTCAATGTAAATGCTACAGAAATAGTTGTTTTACTGTATTCTTTAAGGAATAATGAGAAGAAAAAATAGTTTGCACATGATCAGTACAGATGCGATTTTTATTCAAATATTTTCTGCAATGGACTGAATTCGCAGGTGTGGAGTTTGAGGACGCAGAGGACCAGCTGTGCTCAGAGACTTTAATCTGCTTCCTGGCTGTATCTGTCTTTAATACCATAGTGCTGGTGTGATTCCGAAGGATTTTTTTCAGTATCATCACATTATTTTTATAGAAATTGGCCATAACTCATGACAAAATTGTGTTTTATAATGAACACATTGCAACTGCTAGCACCTTCAATTAACTCTTTCCTGCAGACCACATATTTCAGGTGATAAAATGCTCTATGCCGGGCTGGTGCTGTGGCGTAGTGGGTTAAAGCTCCAGCCTGCAGCGCCGGCATCCCCTGTGAGCGCAGGTTGGAGCCCCAGCTGCTCTGCATCCGATCCAGCTCCCTGCTAATGCGCCTGGGAAAGCAGTGGAGGATGGCCAAGCCCTTGAGCCCCTACACCCGCATAGGAGACCCAGAAAAAGCTCCTGGCTCCTGGCTTCAGATCGGCAAAGATCCGGCTGTTGTGGCCATCTGGTGAGCAAGCAAACCAGCGGATGAAAGACCTCTCTCACACTGTCTACCTCTCACTGTAACTCTTTCAAATAAATAAACCTTTAAAACAAAAAAATGCTCTGTTACCCAGTAAAGTCAGAAAATTCTGCCAAAAACTACTCTATTCCAATATTTTCATGGGTACTGTATTGCTATCGTGTCTGTAACGCCATAACTTGGCAATTTTTTTAAAAGATTTATTTATTGGGCCGGTGCCGCAGCTCACTAGGCTAATCCTCCATCTGCAGCACCGGCACTCCGGGTTCTAGTCCCAGTTGGGGCGCCGGTTCTGTCCCAGTTGCTCCTCTTCCAGTCCAGCTCTCTGCTGTGGCCCAGGAAGGCAGCGGAGGATGGCCCAGGTCCTTGGGCCCTGCACCCGCATGGGAGACCAGGAGGAAGCACCTGGCTCCTGGCTTTGGATTGGCGCAGTGCACCGGCCGTAGCGGCCATTTGGGGAGTGAACCAACGGAAGGAAGACCTTTCTCTCTGTCTCTCTCTAACTCTGCCTGTCAAAAAATTTTTTTTTATTTATTTATTCGAAAGAGTTATTCTGAGTTACACAGAGAAAGGAGAGGCAGAGAGAGGCCTTCCATCTGATGGTTCACTCCCCAATTGGCTGAATGGCCGGAGTTGCGCCGATCCAAAGCCAGGAGCCAGGAGCTTCCTCCGGGTCTCCCATGTGGGTGCAGGGGCCCAAGGACTTGGGCCATCTTCTACTGCTTTCCCAGGCCACAGCAGAGAGCTGGATTGAAAGTGTAGCAGCTGGGTCTTGAACCATGGTCCATATGGGATGCCAGCGCTTCAGGCCAGGGCGTTAATCCGCTGCACCACAGCGCCAGCCCCCTTGGCAAATATTTTTAGAAGACAAGATGAATTGATAAGCAATCTTTTTTTAATTTTTAAAAAATATTTTCCTATTTATTTGAAAGGCAGAGTTAGAAAGAGAAAGAGAGAGAGAGATCTTCCATCTGTTGGTTTACTCCCTGAATGGCCACAATGGCCAGGGCTGGGCCAGGCCAAAGCCAGGAGCCAAGAGCTTCCTCTGGATCTCCCCTGTAGGTGCAGGGGCCCAAGCACTTGGGCTGATAAATGATCTTTTGTTATGGTTCTTTCAATGTTTCATCAGCTTTAGAAGGGGGAAAATCAAAGGCCTTCTCCATGTCACCCAATTACAGAAGAAACCATCAATTTTTTTATTTAAAATGGAAGCACTATCAAAACAGTCTTCCCAGAAGGATGAGGTAATCTAAACCTCAAAACTAAACCTGGCGCACTGAGTGCTCATCATTTAATGTGCTCAGCTTTTCACTGGCTTTTGTGTTCATAAATCCCAAGGGTCTCCTGTTTGCACGCTTTGTTGCAATCAGTGCAATTTACTAAGCTTCTGAGGATAAAGTTGTCAGCACTTCACTTAATGAATATTTTTGATTAAAGATTTCCAATGGGGCCGGTGCTATGGCGTAGCTGGTAAAGCCACCGCCTGCTATGCCAGCATCCCAAATGGACATTGGTTTGCGTCCCGGCTGTTTCACTTCTGATCCAGCTCCCTGCTAATGGCCTGAGAAAACAGTGGGAGATGCGGAGTCCCTGCACCCACGAGGGAGACCTGGATGAAGCTTCTGGTCCTGGCTTCAGCCTGGCTCAGCCCTGGCAGGCTGTAGCCACCTGGGGAGTGAACCAGCGATGGAAGACCTCCTCTCTCTCTCTCTCTCTCTCTCTCTCTCTCTCTCCCCCTACTGTAAATAAATAAATCATAAAAATAAAAGCTTTTTACTGTAACTTGATGGCCCACCAAGGATTCTATTCAACATTAAGCTTTTTAACTAAACTTACCATAGTAATAACAATAAGGTCAAGTGAACTTCCAAAAGCTTGCCTTTGATTCCAGGAACGGGTTGGGCAGGGGAGCGGACCAGGGAGGAACAGAGTCATGATTGGAATTAGCAGATTTTCTTCTACCTGAAACGTCTGGGGAACAGCGATGTGGCACAGCAGGTTCAGCTGCCACCTGCACTGCCGGCGTCCCATGTTGCTGCACCAGTTCGAGTCCCAGCGCTCTGTTTGCCATCCAGCTCCTTACCAAGATGCCTGGGAGGCAATGGAAGATGGCCCACGTACTTGGGCCCCTGCCACCCCCATGGGAGACCCAGATGAAGCTTTGGCCATTTAGGAAGCAAACCAGTGGATGGAAGCTCTCTCTCTCTCTCTCTCTCTCTCTCACTCTCTGTAACTCTGCCTTTCAAATAAATAAAATTATTTTTAAAATAAAACATTTGATGGCACCAATATAAAATGTTTACAAAATTCCTTTGTTAATGGACTCAATGAATTAACAGCTATTAAGTTCACTTTTCACTCTGGCTCCGGAAAACTTGGAATTCAAAATTGCAAAACGTAATTCAGAACAGCCCTCGGGTCAGAGAGCAAAGCCGCGCTTCCACGAGTGGTGCCTTCCGCAGCGGCAGAAGCAAAATCATTGTTTTGGAGCAGCCCCTTAAATACCCAGCAGCTCGGTGTAGATGCTTCTGCCTCTCCTGCAGACCCGTGCCTGCGGGCTTTCCCGAGCAGCGACAGCACTGCCCTCCCGTGCCCAACAGTCAGGAGCGACAAACGTTGTGCACAAGTTCCAGACTCAGCAACTTTCTCTAAAACACGCACAGCACCACTTAATTTCTTTTTATTTTGGCCCACGGCTGCCAAAAGCATTCAAAAGTGTTCAAAACTTAAAAAATCAATACCATAAACAAATAAGTCAAACAAATAGGTAAATCCGTTTGTACCATACAGTAAATGACAAAGCCTCTACAGCAAGGCAAGCAGGTTATTTTCTGTATGATTGTTGCAGAACAAAGCATGTTTCTTTCTTTTCCCACACATATCTTGCACCATCTCCAGGTTCAGCTCTGACCATCTGGGCCTTGATATCTTGTGCATTTCACAGGTCACTTCACAGGCCACCGAACAACTGGATGTCACACCATGTGGCTGGCAGGGGAACCCGTGTCAATTACTTCTTCCACAACCTCCTAGACCTAAAGGCGATGGCTGACCCCAGCCGTGCATGCCCGTCCTTGAGAGCAGGACGGGGTAAGGGAGAGGTTGCAGGGATAGAAGAGGAGCTGCAGAAAGAAACGTTGTCACCAGGAGCTGCCTTCCAGATGCAGCCGTGTGTTAAAGTGGTTCTCAGTGCTAGACGAGACTATGGCAGAAATGCAAAGCAAAGCTCTACCAAACCCACTTTATTTGTATGCATTAACAGTAATAGGAATACTTTGTTAAAATGTGGAAACTCCAGGTTTCGTCCTTAATACCCACTTCAAATGTTTTCTACCGGCTGCTTCCATCACAGAAAGTGCAAAACCCCACTGCGATCATCACATCCCCCAGATCAAAAAAAAAAAAAAAAAAACAAAACCCTACTCATATAAGGATACTTGCTCAGAACAGACTCACCTCGGAAGAGAGTCAGGTGCCCAGGCAGCACTGCACTGAGAGAGCGGAAATATTACTCGTGCCTCGGAGTCACACTGCATGGAAAGGTGTTGCCTGTAGGAAAGAAACTCCACCTTCAAGGGCAGGAAGCGCTCAGTTCAGTGGTCGGTGCTGAGCCCCTCACCCGGCCATGTCTACTACATGGGGGCGGGGCATATGTGCCCGTGTACACAGACACCTCGGGTGGCTCCTTTTCTTTGGGAGACACAGTTGTAGGTTTCATCTCTCCTAAGTGGAAAATGCCAGGATTTAAATTTGAGCCCCCAAAATGACACCATCTAGCACTCTTACACCACACAAGGTGTGTTTTCCCTACAGTCGAATTAAGCTTCCCAAAGATTCATTCAGTGTGGACCTGTGTTGTGGTACAGCAGGTTAAGCTCCTGCCTACGACACAGGCATCCTATAAGGGGCACTGGTTCGAGTCCTGGCTGCCCTGCTTCCGTTCCAGCTCCCTGCTAATACACCTGTGAAGGCAATGGAAGATGGCCCAAATACTTGGGTTCGTGCCACCCACATGGGAGACCGGATGGAGTTCCTTGCTTCTGGCTTCAGCTTAGCCCAGCCATGTATAATGTGGCCATTTGGCGAGTGAACCAGCAGATGGAAGATCTCTTTCTCTCTCGGTCACTGCCTCTCTCTCTGTCTCTCCCTCTCTCTCTCTCTGTCACTCTGCCTTTCAAATAATTAAAATAAATCTATTTTAAAAATAAAATATTTGATAACACTGATATAAAATGAGCATGTTTAACTGTTCACAAAATTCCTTTGTTAATGGACTCAATGAATTAACAGCTATTAGTTCACTTTTCACTCTGGCTCAGAAAAAACTTAGAATTCAAAATTGCAAAACTTAATTCAGAACAGCCCTCGGGTCAGAGAGAAAAGCCGTGCTTCCGCAGAGTGGTGCCTTTCAAATAAATAAATATTTTTCTTAAAAATGAGTCAGTCAGTGAGTTAAATCACTCCATTGGCAACAACAACCATGCTTCTTGAATGCCAGGCAGTTCTAGATGCCAGGAATTCAACACTGAGCAGAACGGTTTCGTCTTGGTGAAGGAAAACAAGGAGGTTTGAAATAATCTCTTAGTCTATTCCAGACTGATCAGGTCTACAACAGCCTGCAGGTGAAGCCTATCAGAACTACAGCTGTCCCCAAAACTGTCAGCATGAGAGATTTCCCAGAGAATGTGGGATAAAATGAAAGATACGAAAGCATTACCCAAAGAGAGAGGATGGAGGACAAGAGGCAGGGAATATTCCAGAAACAAGAGTCGGCATGTGCAAAATCCCAGGGGTAGGTGAAAACAAGGTGCACTCCAGGAGCTAAAAGAAAAACCAGGGGCCAGTGCAGGTAAAGCTGCCACCTGCAAGACAGGCATCCCACAGGGGCGCCTGTTTGAGTCCCGGCTGCTCCACTTCTGATCCAGCTCCCTGCTAAGGCACCTGGGAAAGCAGCAGAAGATGCTGGGTCCCTTGCACCTACATGGGAGACCCAGAAGAAGCTCCTGGCTTCAGCTCTGGCCTTGTGACCACCTGGGGGAGTGCACCAGCAGATGGAAGATCTCTGTCTCCTCCAGCCCCTCTCTGCCTTCAAATGTCAAATGAATAAAATAAACCTTTCAAAAAAAAAAAAAAAAGGAAGAAGAAATGCAAAATGAATGCTAGAACACAGAGCAGGAGATAGGCAGCGGAAACAGAGGCAGGAAGACCCTGAGGGCCTTCGTACCTATGTTTAATTGCTGTTTTCAAAGTTCCAAGGTAAATTAAAGTGCAGGAGAGAGTGTCAATCATCCACAAAGCAAGACTTCTGAAAAGGCAGAAGCAGATGGAAGTCGGAGCTCAGAGAGAGCACGGAGTCTCACACGAGTCTTGCAGAGTAACGGAAACACATCGGGGAAGGAGGGCGCCGCTCACGGACAACTGTGGATGTACTGGCAGGTACATCCTGCCAATAAAGGTAATTTATTTCTCTGTGAAGCTGATGCTGGCATCTCCTGTGGCTGCAGCAGGATTTGGCAGCATAGGTGGCTTACAGGACCAGGAGAAGGTCCAAAATCCTGTCTATGGGAAATAGGAAATAGCACCACATAGGGAATCATTTTAAATCCAACTGGGGAGAGGTAAAGGTCTACTTGAGGTTATAGGTCAGAAGTTTATAATGTATAATCTTTATAGTTTTATATTCTTTTTTAAAGATTTATTTATTTGAAAGGCAGAGTTACACAGAGAGAGAAGGAGGGGCAGAGAGGCCGAAAGAGAGAGAAAGAGAGTGGGTTTCCATCTGCCAGTTCACTCCCCAATTGACCGCAACAGCTAGAGCTGCGCTGATCCGAAGCCAGGAGCTACAAGCTTTTTCCAGGTCTCCCACATGGGTGCAGGGGCCCAAGGACTTGGGCCATCTTCCACTGCTTTCCCAGGCCACAGCAGAGAGCTGGATCAGAAGAGGAGCAGCTGGGACTTGAACTGGGGTCCACATGTGATGTCAGCACTGCAGACAGCAGCTTTACCCATTATGCCACAGCACAGGCCCCTGCTTGTTTTTAAAATCTGGTTCAGGGGCCAGCGCTGTGGTGCAGTGGGTTAAAGCTCCGGCCTGCAGCACCGGCATCCCATATTGGCATTGGTTTGAGTCCCACTGCTCCACTTTCCTATCTAGCTCCCTGCTAATGTGCCTGGAGAAGCAGCGGAGAATGACTCAGTCCTTGGGCCCCTGGGACCCACATGGGAGAGACAGAAGAGGCTCCTGGCTCCTGGCTTCAGATCGGCTCGGCTGTTGCGGCCATCTGGGGAGTGAACCGGCAGATGGAAGACTGCTCTACCTCTCTGTGTGACTCTGTCTTTCAGATAAATAAAATAAACCTTTAAAAATAAATAAATAAATAAATCTGCTTCAACAATTCCTGTTTTTATAGCAACTAATTCCCACCCATTCTTTTCTTCAGCCTTTCCAGCTTCTAAATTTGAATATATTAATTATTGCTCCGTTTTCTTTTCTCATAAAGCACTCATCACTAGGGGTTCCTCTAAGAACAATGCTGGCTGCAACCCAAATAAAGAAGTGTGGCATTCACCCACTGTGCATTTCCCAAACAGTCCAAGCGTCTGGTTCCTTTTCCACCCAAGAACTATTAAGAAGACTGTTCTTTTCCCCGCACTGGTTCATTTATGTTGTTATTATTATTTGTCTTTGATTTTTAAATTCTAACTCTATTAGAATGACCATGGCTATTGCAATTTCTTCTTTGAGGGAGTGACTGAGGTTTCTCTCTCAATCTGTTTGCAAAGCCCCATGGTTGTTTTTATTTTTTCCCGAACCCTCACCAAATTGACCAAATTTTTGTTATGGTTCCTCTTTTTAACTCTGCCATTTTGGAAGATCTTCAAAGAGCTAGGATTCAGTTCAGCTCCTTGGGATAGAAACTCCAAAATAAGCAACTTACAAGACACAAGTCCTGTTGTCCTCCAGAGCCCAGCCACCACTTCTCTTTCTACTCCAAGCTCCTTAGGAGATACTTACTATTCTCAAGGCCATAAGGCAGCTGCTAGGGCTCCAGCCATCATGCCCAACCTCCCAGAAGTAGGAAGAAAGAAGGGAGCAGGGCACAAAAGGCATGGGTCAGCTGAGTCAGCTCCTTTCAGGAAGCCTTTGTGAGCATTTCCCACGGGAGTCCCACTCACATTTCCTCACGTGCCCACTACCAGCTTCAGGAGCAGCTGGAACTGTGGTCTACCTACCAGACAGTAGTCACCCAGTAAAATCAGAATTCTGTTACTAGGAAAAAAACAGAAATAGAATCTGAGTTGGCTGGGAACATGGATGCCACAGTCCACATACTGCGCTCATTCTGTGAGTAAGTATCTTTATGTTTCCAACAAACCCATTTAAATCTGTGTTTCTATCAGTCTCAAAAGTTAATATCCATGGGGCTGGTGCTGTGGCACAGCAGGTAAAGCCACTGCCTGTAGTGCAGGCATCCCATATGGGCACTAGTTCGAGACCTGGCTGCTCCCCTTCCAATCCAGCTCTCTGCTGTGGCCTGGGAAAGCAGTAGAAGATGGCCCAAGTCCTTGGGCCCCTGCACCCACAGGCGAGACCCGGAAGAAGCTCCTGGCTCCTGGCTTTGGATTGGCCCAGCTCCAGCTGTTGCAGCCATTTGGAGAGTGAACCAGTGAATGGAAGACCATTCTCTCTGTCTCTCCCTCTGTCTGTAACCCTACCTCTCAAATAATTAAATAAAATCTTTAAACAAGAAAATACAAGAAGTCAAATAATTAAGACATCGAGCTTTAGATACAAATATAATTCAATTATTGATTTTTATGTCTATACATGTTTCTAAGTGGGTGGTAAAGACTGAGAAGGATACATAGGAAATTAAGTTGTTACTCCTAGGGGCCAGCACCATGGCACAGTGGGTAAAGCAGCCCCCTGCAGTGCCGGCATCCCACATGGGCACCAGTTCAAGTCCTGGCTGCTCCATTTCCAATCCAGCTCCCTACTTATGGGCTAAGAAGACATCAGAGGACGGCCCAGGTCCCTGGACCCCTGCACCTATGTGGGAGACCAGGCTCCTGGCTTCAGATCAGCTCAGCTCCAGCCATTGCAGCCGTTTAGGGGTGAACCAACAGATGGAAGACCTCTCTCCCTCTATCTCTCTCTCTGCCTCTGTATCTCTGCCTTTCAAATAAAAAAAAATCAATCTAAAAAAAGTGATTACTTATAGAAGAGAAGAATTTCAACATTAGAATCGAAAGGAATTTTCAACTTTCCATATTTTCTGAATTTTTACAAAATCATACACTGCCTTTGAATTTTAAATTAACTAAAATGAAAAAATAATTTCATTAAGGCAAGTATATAGGTGTATATTTATCAGCAGTAAAATACAGTGAGTATTCTGGGGCTGACGCTGTGGCGTAGCAGGTAAAGCCTCCACCTGCAGTGCCAGCATCCCATATGGACAATGGTTCGAGACCTGGCTGCTCCATTTCTGATCTAGCTCTCTTCTATGGCCCGGAAAGCAATATAAGATGACCCAAGTCCTTGGGCCCCTGCACCTGCATGGGAGACCTGGAAGAAGCTCCTGGCTCCAGGCTTCAGATTGGCACAGCTCTAGCCATTGCGGCCATCTGGGGAGTGAACCCGCAGATGGAAGACTTCTGTCTCTCTCTCTGCCTCTCTTTCTCTCTCTATGTAAATCTGACTTTCTAATAAATAAATATTTTTTAAAATACAGTGAGTATAGCATCTATAAAAGTATATGTAGGAGCCGGTGCTATGGCATAGCGGGTAAAGCTACAACCTGCAGTGCCGGCATCCCATATGGGCACTGGTTCAAGCCCAGCTGCTCCACTTCTAATCCAACTCTCTGCTATGGCCTGGGAAAGCAATAGAAGATGGCCCAAGTCCTTGGGCCCCTGCACCCATGTGGGAGACCCGGAAGAATCTCCTGGCTTTGGATCAGTGCAGCTCTGGTCATTACAGCCAATTGGGGAGTGAACCAGCAGATGGAAGACCTCTCTCTCTGTCACTCTGCCTTTCCTTTTCTTTCTGTGTAACTATGACTTTCAAATAAATAAATCTTTTTTAAAAAAAGAAAAAAGTATGTGTAGCCTGCCAAAACTTGAACATATCTGTGTTCTATGTATGTAACTGATGTTTGAATGAGACATTTTTGTCCATGTTTTGTCAAAAAGCCCCCAAGAAGAAAAGAAAAGAAAAAAAAAAAAACAAATACAAAGTACCGGGTGCTCACACTTCCAAAACAAAGTGCTACACTGTGGTGGAATGAGAGGGCTATGCCAAGATGGCAGCTGGCAACAGAAACTGCCTGGCAATAGGCTGATTAGATGGCTTTGGAAACTGCCTGGCAACAGGCTGTGATTGAATGGCTTCGGAAACTGCCTGGCAACAGGCTGTGATTGGTTAGGGCATAAACTGCCCCTTGACCGTATTGGCTGCCTTGGTTATATAAGCTGCTGTACCAACTGAAATGAACGAGTCTGCGGGCTGCTCGCCTCTGGCCTGCTTTCACCCAAATCCTGGGGTCTGTGTGGTGACTCTGCGCCTCTTGCCCCCACCAGGCTCCTCCTCTCAGAACGAATCCACCTCAACCACCTACGGAGGCCACACTTGGACAGGTCCAAGTCAAAGGATTCTGACATCCCCCAACACCCACCTCCAGATCCTATGAATGGAAAGCCCACTGGGGGGCCCTTTGGAGAGGACCTGTCTCGGTGAGAGGATGCAGGTCCTCCCCTACATCACACGAAGTTAAATGGGGGGGGGGGGCATCAAGAGAAGTATTGAGGAGCTGTGTCCTCCGGATTGGGGGACTGGTGGTGGGGGCTAACAGCAGTCTTTCTCCTGAAAATTCCCCCAGACAGAAACTGCCCATCACACTGCTCTGCACGATGGAACAGGGGCTGCCCTGTCCACAGCTCACTACCTAGAAATTAGTAAAGCCAAAGCTGCAAGTTCCCCATCAGCCAGAGAGAGAGAGAGTCCCCTTGGAAGGAAGCCGCATCAGGTCACCGGGGGATGGAGGCTACTAGTAGGATGCCTTGCAAAGTGACACCGAAGAGAAGGGGTCAGTGACACCCAGGGGGTCAGTGACACAGTTGGCCAAGCCAAAGGGAAGCCGGTGAGAGGTCCTCAGGGGTGGGGCGAGGCCCTGAAACACCCACAAAGCAGCCTTCAGGACAGATCTGCCAATCTAGGGGGCATTGGGTCCAGATTACACCTGTGCCAGGGCGCTAAAACCTTCCCTCCGTCTCTCTCCCCGAGCCTACACCGAGCCTAGAAGAGTCAGACGTGGCCTCATGGGTAGAGACAGAGTGGTAAAGGGGAGAGCAGAATGGCCCATGCCTTTCCTGCCCCGCCACAAGCGTCCAGTCCAGATAAGGTCCCGGGGGAAAGGAAGCAATCGAGGTGGGAGAAAGATGAGAGCTGTGATGTTTTAGCAGCCAGGCTTTTGACTGCCTGACAGTACTGGGAAAGCAGCTATAAATCCTGCCTACAACTTCATCCAGGAGTTGGAAGAACGGTTTCAAAGGCCAAGTTTCCAGTGAAGGTGGTAGGGAAAAAAAAATAAGTTTCTCCCTTTCCTCGGACGGAGTCTAGCCCACTCAGTGAGCTGTTCACATGGTGACAGTGTCCGTGACGCCACTGCTGCCCACGCGGGACTTCTCGGGGGACAGGGCAGTCACACTCAGCCCAGAGGTCAGGGTTTCTCTTGAGGCTCAGGCCACTCCTCCAAGTGTCAGGACGGGGAGGCTTGGAGAGCCCAGGGCTGTGGCGGGACCGTTGTCAGCAGGACCAGGGCAGTGGCCAGGTGCATGCTCCAGAACTGGCTCAGCACTGACCTCCAGCATCTCCCATCCTGAGCACGGAGGCCCTTCCCACGGGGTCCCCATCTCTGGTCCCTCCTTTTCTGCGACTCCACTGCGAGCTCCGTCCCTCCTCCAGCCCTGACCTCTCCGGTCTCTGCGTGGGAAAACCCGGGCTCTGCAAGCACACCTCCAACGTCTTTGCATCTTGAACTTGAGCTGAGATTGGAACCTCTGTGTCTGCTCCAGGATAGACTGTGGGGGTGGGAGTAACAGCGCTTGGGGTCCTGGAAAGAGACCCAGAGGTAGAGGAGCACACAGACAGTGCCAACCGGCACATCAGCACGCGAGCCTGCCCCGCGCACCCTCACCTCTCTCCCACCACACATACATCCTGCAAACACTAAGACGCTCAACAGTAGCTGTCTCTGGAGGGTGACAGTCCACATGGTATTCTCATTCTCGTTCTTTTTTTTCCCACTTTGTTTTTTCTAAAATTATCATAATACATATATGCATACGTACAGAAATACTCAAGACATTGAAATGCACCTTGATGTATGAAAGCATTCACAGTGTTTATCAACGGGCTCTTTCCCATCTCTCTCATCTTAGGAAAGCAACTTCCCGCCATGCCGTATCCGGGAGCAGACGAGCACTGACAAATCCGCCGCCACCACCAACCTGGGGCAGGTACCCCCACTTCTTCCTTTCTCACCTCACCAGTGGAGCACCAGCGTCTAGTGTCCCCTTCCTGGCTAAGCTGCAGAGCTGCGGTGTCCCCTCACGTCGAAGATCACAGAGACAGACGAGGAGGTCCCCGGGGAAGGTCAGGTGCTCCACGGAACACTGACCCCAGACAGAAAGGGAGTCCCTAGGATTTACAAGGCCCTTTCAGTGGAGACAAAGAGCACGTCTCCTGTTTGGATGGTAGGAAACAGGGACGGCTATTTTTACTTTTGAAAAGCCCATAAAGACAGAATGACAAGCCGCAAGGTCAAAAGGAAGAGAACAGACCAAACATTTAGACTGTGAATTAATCTTTGAACAGCCGGGCAGGAGCTAGAAGAACATTCATTGAAATAGAAATACCTCCACGGGCAGTGAAACTACAACAGCACCATAGCCAACCAGGGACCCTGGAGGCTGGAGTGGGAGGGGTCCTGGGGAGGAGGTACAGCTGCGGAAAGTAGGCGGACACAGAGGCATTTTTTCCAAGTCATCTGGCTCCCTGGGACCGAGGGTCTCCTAAGACAGCCCACTCGGCCACGGCTTGAAGTTCAGGATGTCACTCCAGAGCCAGGCAATTGCTCGGGCCGCACTTGCTGCTCTCTGCAGGCTCCCTGGGACTAAGGGGACCCAGTTATTTGCCCTACTCCCTCGGGCCCCAGTCACCTGCCCTGCTCTGTACAGGGGACCATATGCCAACCGACCCCTTCTCTGTGGTAGCCAAAACCCATTCTTTTACAGACTTTACTGAATGGATAGAGAAGTCAAACTAATCACAGATTTGTGCAAAGACACAGAAGTTGCAGTTTTCTTCTCCAGTGGTCAGAGGCCCCATGGTTCCTAGACCACCATTCCCAATCCTTCCCTACCTGAAGCCACAGAGGACGAAAGGTTCTGTCCCCGAGAAAGCTCCCCTCCAACACACACACCAGATCTACAGCGGCCACCAAGAAATATGAAAGTCTCTCCGGGAAAGAAGGAGACAGGGATAGAGACAAGAGAGAGCTGCCACATCCCGAGTGAGGCTGCCCTCCTCGGAGAGTGCGTGTATTATCTCAGCGAGGGGTTATGACAACACCCGTGAGACGGGCATCTTAGATGAAGGGGTGAGATGCCGGTGACATGAGCGGACTACACACACACACACACCAAAAAAACTTCAGCCAAATATTAACTCGCCTCAGGCACGCTCCCTGAGCTCCCCAAGACAAATGCACCTACCTGGGCGTATACCATGCAGCATTTGTTAAACACCTACCATGTGCCGGGCGATACATCTCCCTTTCCTGTGACCTTGGCACATGCACATGGAAGTGGACGCCTTTATGGTTTACACTGCCTCCATAGCTGCGGAAAGTTTCCGTTGCGTTCTGGAGCTTGTGCAGCAGGTGGGCAATAGAGCTGGGGTTCAAGCCTGCACACTATTCAGGCTCCATCCACTCACCACCTGTCTCTGAAGCAGCCTGCCCCGTCCACCTCCACCTCTAGACTACGAGTCTTGGGATCTGGAAAACAACACCTTTTTTTTTTTTTTTTTTTTGCCCCCTCTGACTCCCCAGTATCAAAACATGTCCGGTGAGAAGGGGAAACACAACGACTTCACACTGTTTGTGGAAGAAAGGCGGGAAGGCGTTGCCAGGAGCCAGGAGCTTCTTCCGGGTCTCCCATGTGGGTGCAGGGGCCCAAGCACTTGGAGCCATCTTCCACTGCTTTCCCAGGCCACAGCAGGGAGCTGGATCGGAAGTGGAGTGGCCGGGATTCAAACTGGTGCCCACATGGGCTGCTGGCGCCGCAGGTGGAGGCTTAGCCCACTGCACCACAGTGCCCTGTAAGTATATTTTCAGTGTTCACTACCATTCCTAAGAGTAGCGGCTCTCTAGTCATTCTGTCTGAATCTCCCACTCAAGCTTGAGGAAAGACACACAGGTGCACAGTGTAGGTCCTTTACCTTCCAAATTCAGCTTTGCTGGATATAAAAGGCTTGGCTCCCATTTCCTTTCCTCGAAATCTTACGTATGCTACTCGACTTTCTTCTTGCACGAATAGCACGGCTGTCGAAAAGTCCGGTAAGAATCCAATCCTCTTTAAGTGACGGACTGCGATTGCACACAGGCCCTGAGGCGTTGGGGTTGAGTTTGTTCGTTTTTTTAACTTTAAGCCAGGTGATTTCACCATGCTGTGGCTTAGTGTTGTTCACTCTGGGTTGGTAATCTCAGGTAGAGGATACACACTTTCGAATTGCAGTTGCAAGTCTTTTTTACCTGGCCGTCTGCTCACTCCAGCTCCCTGCTAATGTACACCTGAGATGTGAGTTGTCTTTGGATTCCTAACATCTGTGTGGGAGGCCTGGCTTGTGCGCCCAGCTCCTGGCTTTGGTCTGGCCCCAGCCACGGCCACTGCAGGCCTTTGGGAAGTGAATCAGCATGTGGGAATTCTCTCCTCCTCTTTCTCCTTCCTTCTCTCTCTCTCTGAAATAAATTTAAAAATGAATAAATGAAAAAGCAAAGATGAGGGGCAAGCATTGTGGTGTGGTGGGTGAGGCTGCCCTTGGGACGCCTCTATCCCCCTATGGGAGTGCCTAGTCAGGTCCCGGCTCCTCCACTTCCAGTTCAGCTTCCTATCAGTGCAGTCCTGGGACACAGCAGGTGAATTCTGGCCACTCACATGGGAGACCTGCATTTTGTTCCAGGCTCCTGGCTTCGGCCTGGCCCAGCCCTGGGGGTTGTGGACATTTGGGCAGTGAACCAGCAGATGGAAACTCTCTCTCTCTCTCTCTCTCTCACTCCCTCTCTCTAAATAAATAAAGGAAAATAAACAAAAAGAAAGAATACAAAAAGAAAAAAGTCAGTTTATTTTGGTGTACATGTTTGTTAAATCTGCGGAAAGTTTTTTCATAATATGCCTTTCCAATGAACTTGCTGAAGATCCCTCATAGGTGTGTATTCCTGTTTGCCTGTTGATGTCTGTCACTCCCCATTGGATGCTCTGTATCTCTCCCTTCATTTATTTATTTATTTTTTTTGACAGGTAGGGTTATAGAAAGTTAGAGAGAGAGACAGAGAGAAAAGTCTTCCTTCTGTTGGTTCACTCCCCAAATGGCCGCTAGGACCAGCGCTGTACCGATCCAAAGCCAGGAGCCAGGTGCTTCTTCCTGGTCTCCCATGCAGGTGCAGGGGCCCAAGCACCTGGGCCATTCCCCACTGCCCTCCTGGGCCACAGCAGAGAGCTGGACTGGAAGAGGAGCAACCGGGACCAAATTCAGTGCCCATATGGGATGCCAGCGCCGCAGGCAGAGGATTAACCAAGTGAGCCACGGTGCCGGCCCCTCCTTCATTTATTTTTTATTTTTACATTTCTCATGCTTTTCTATTAACCTGAGGCATTATCTGTTCCATTAATTCATTCTTGCATTCCTCCTAGCTAATGTATGAAGTGATAATTTTTTATTGCTCATCCATTCCTGACTCTTGTCACTTTATTTCTGAGTTCATAATTTTGATTGATGATCTTTTATGCTTTACCTCATTTTCTCAATGCTTTTTAGCTCATTTTGAAATAAAAGATGTCTTGGCATGCTTTCCTTGCTTGTCTGTGCAAATGTTACTCTGGTTTTCTTTTTTATAAAAAAAAATTATGAGATTAGACCTCAGTGCTTCTCCATCGCTCATTTTTATATCAAGTTGGAATTCCTCGACTTTTAAAAGGAAATATGGTTCAAATTAGTTTTTCTAATTTCCTGGAACTCTCCCTTCTGTTGTTTTCATGTCATGTTTAAAGAAATACATGGCAGCTTACTTTTCAAGATCCCTTGGCTTGGAGCTGGCATAGTGGTACAGTGGGTTAAGCTGCTGCCTATAATGACAGCATCCCACATGGGCGCTGGTTCGAGTCCCAGCTGCTCCACTTCCCATCCAGTTCCCTGCTAATGCACCTGGGAAAGCTTTGGAAGATGATGCAAGTGCTTGAATCCCTGCCACTCACATGGGAGACTCCAAGGTAGCTCCAGGCTCCAGACTGTGGCCTGGCCTGGGCCAGCCCCAGGGCGTGGCCATCTGGGGAGTGAGTCAGCAGATGAACAATCTCCCTCCTTCACATTGTCCAGCCTGTCCCCACGCTGAGCACCAGAACCACCTGCAGAGGAGCGGGGGACCCGTGCCCCGCGCCCTGCATTTCAGAAGCATGGTTCGTGGTTATTATCGAGAGACTGCAGGTGGGAAGTCCCTCTTCCTTCCAACACAGTTCCTGACCCGGTGCCCGCTGAGCCTCTCTGTCCTCTGTTTCAGTGACTACCCTGAAGTTGAATGGAGCTTCCCGGGATTCAGCCAAATACAGAACCCACCGACGGTGCCCCCGTACTGCTGTCCCCGGCTCACCACTGCCTGTCCCGTGGTTTCCAGCCCTTCTGATGCAACAGGCATGAGAGGGAGACCTCCGTGTGCCAGCAAGGCTGCAGAGGCTCCGGGGAACTGAGCTGAGGGCCTCACTCCTTCCTCCATAGGGAGAGAGAAACTGAGGAGAGACTTCTTTTCCTCTCATCCATTCATTCATTCAACAAATGTGCACCAAGGAGGTTCCTCCTGTGCACGTGGCCCCGTGGGAGTCACGGAAATGAGAAAGGTAGGCACTGGGCTGGGCTACGTGGAAGAGATTGGCTTAAAGGCTGAGGGTGTCCCTGGAGGCCTCTGCTGTCCAAGACTGGAGAGATCTGTTAAGTCAGGAGTTCCCGATCCTGGGGCACCCAGCAGAAGAGCCGGGGAGGTGCCTCTCCTCCGCCCTCCCACAGGAGGCAGCCACACGTCTTCAGAATGGATCTTGGGCCCTGGGAAAGGCCGGGAACCCTGGTGGTCAGCCCAGTGTTTCTGGAAAGCAGAAGGAAGCATTCAGGGGCCTGGGAGGAAGGGGTGGGTGATGATGTTGGGCTGGGCCATGCCCTCAGTGTGCCCCTTGGAGAGGTGAACTGTCCACCAGAAGGGAGGGTTGTAGCCCCGGAGTCTCAGGAAGTTCTGGGGGCACTGGGAGACTTGGGACCGAGACTAGGGCCCAAGAGGAATGGACTGACACTCGTTTTACCCCGGGGGGGACAGAAGCCAAGAGGGGGGCGGTGACTTCCCAGGGAGACTCAGCAGAGCCACAGAAGTACCCTGGCTTCTCCTGCCCTCAGTAGACAGGGTCCCTGGAAGTGGATTCACACACCAAAGAGGGCCAGGACACTTCCGGGGGGCGTGATGTAGCCAGCATTCAGAACTGCCTCTAAACTTCTAACGTAGTAGGTGGGGGGGTGGGGAGTCGCCACTCCCAACAATGCAGCCACCTTGCCACCACCACATTCGGACCCCTGAGGTTGTCCCTGGCTCCCACGTTTGTTTAACTTATTTCGCTGGGCAGAAGTGATCTGGAATGTGCAGCATGAGTTGTTTTAAGGAGAATAAGCAAAGAATTAAAACACAAAAGCCGGCCAGGATCCCTACAGCCCAGCCGGCAGAAGGCTCCCGTCCCAGGGCCTGCCTCCTGTCCCGTAGCCCAGCTGCTTGGTCCGCAGAAATCTGCAGGTGTCCCGCCCTGCACTCGGAGCCTCCCGACCCCAGCCTGTGTTTTTTCCAGAAAACTCTCCTTCTCCCACTGCCCAGAGACTTAGCAGTGGTCTGGCCTCCCATACATCCGTGAGATCTCCCAGGACCCCTGGCCAGTCCTGGGTTCCCTGTGCCAGTCAGGAGAAGGCTGGTGAGAGCATACAGAGTTGGGGAGCCAGCAGGGCCGGAAGGGCCAACCACTGGCCAGAGCTTGACCTCGCCTTTCGGGTGCACCCTCCTGCTTCTCCCCAGGGCCTCCTCACACATCCAAACTAAACTGTCTCATTCTTATTGCAGAATAATTCATAACAGAAATAATTGGCTATGGATCGGCTCTCCAAAATCATGCATAGTTTATGCAGAGGTGCTTGGTTCTGTGCTTAAGAAAATATTTCTGTGAGTTTTGAGTAATGTCAGAAGAAAGGTCCTTTGGGTGATGTTAAAAGACAATCAGAGAGGCCGGCGCGATGGGTAAAGCTGCCGCCTGCAATGCTGGCATCCCATATGGGTGCCAGTTCAGCCCTGGTTGCTCCACTTCTGATCCAGCTCCCTGTTAATGTGCCTGGGAAAGCAGCAGGAGATAGATAGCCCAAGTGCTTGGGCCCCTGCACCCATATGGAAGATCAGGATGAAGCTCCTGGCTCCTGGCTTCAACCTGGCCCAGCCTTGGCCATTGCAGCCATTTGGGGTGTGAACCAGTGGATGGAAGACACACACCCCCCTTCTCTCTGTCTTTTTCTGTGTGTAACTCTTTCAAATAAATAAATCTTTTTTAAAAAATAAAAAAGGATAATCAGAAAACTTGCAGACAAATTTGAACCTTTAAAACAAAGCACATTTATTTGCAGTGTTTGCAAGCAATTCCATTTGAGCTGGTCTCCCTAAATAAGATACAAGGGAAGGGGGCTGGCACTGTGGCATACCAGGCTAAGCCTCTGCCTGTGGTGGTGTCATCCCATAGGAGCAGCCAGTTCAAGTCCCGGCTGCTCCACTTCTGATCCAGCTCCCTGCTGACAGCCTGGGAAAGCAGTAGAAGATGGCCCAAGTCCTTGGGCCCTGCATCCATGTGGGAGACCCGGAAGAAGCTCCTGGCTCCTGGCTTTGGATTGGCGCAGCTCTGGCCATTGTAGCCATTTGGGGAGTGAACCAGCAATGGAAGATCTGTGTGTGTGTGTGTGTGTGTGAGTCCCTCTCTCACTGTAACTCTGCCTCTCAAATAAATAAATAAATCTTAAAAAAAAAAAAAAAGATACAGGGAAGGTAGGGGTGGGAGTTGTAGACAGCAAAGCACCCGAAGGCCTGTTCCTTCTTTGCTCACGTGATGTTCCTGTCTGCAAGGCTCACCGTGTCACCTGCAGATGTGAGGTGAGTACCGTACAAGACAGAGGAGCTTCTTCTCACTAGGGAGTCGGCACCCCCACAGGGTAAAGGGGTCGAGGCTTTATTTGTTGAGACAACTTGTGCTTGACAGAGTTGGGGTGTGCTGTGGTGGATCACAGAACAGAGATTGTCTCTAGACCTGGGCTACTCCAATGGCAGGCAGCGTAGCCAAGTTAGTTTTGCGTTTTCAGTGCAGCAAGGTGAAGCTCCCCAGGGCACTTGATGTGGGCAATGAATATATCAGTTTCCAAGCCAGGGTCTTGCCTCCTGCAGAGACAGAAAGTCCCAGCGGGGGACTGTGCGAATAGGGACAGAATTTATTTAGCAGTGAGGAAATAAGCATATATTCGCAAGCAAATGTGGGCCTCCCACAATGAGAAACAACCCATGTCAGTGGGCCAAACAGTTGCCCATGAAGGAGAGAGAAAAAGAACTCTAGAATGAATGGTGCCTCCAAGTAAATGGAGAGATCCACCAGAGACACATCCATGGTAGAAAGAGAGCTCCTCCTGCCTTCTATCTCTTTTTAAAGGGAAGGAGGGTGGTCCCACCATCGGATATACAAACGAGGCAGGGTCTGAGCATGTGCCCTGGTCCTGGATATGACAGGTGCATTCCCGGAAGGTGGGTATATCAAGCCTGCAGTTAAAGAAATAGGGTTACAATGCAGGGGTACAAGAATTCCAGCTTACCCAAACTAGCTGCCTAGTTATACCATCTCAACCTAAGCAACTTACACTCATCGTGGACAAGAGCAGTGCTTGGCACACTGAGGGTACTCCATAAACATTTATTGAATGAATGAATGAATGTATGAAGAATGAAGTTGAGCAATGGGTAAGGAGTGCCAGGGAAAGGGGGTGTTCACGGGACACTCAGTCTAAGGACAGAGAGATGACAGGAAGCTCCCAACGTCAGGGAAGCAAGTTCCCCAGGGCCAGTGAGAGGTGGGGTGTGGACGATCAACGCCCACCGTGAAACTGCTATTTGTGCCGGCATTTAACACCCAAGTTGCAGCAAAGACAAAAACCTTACGTTGCTCCTGCTTAGGCAAATTCAGAGAAAGGAGCTGTGCTGCATATCTGGGGAGGATCCAGGGCACAGAGAACAGCTGAAGGAATCCAGACACAAATAAAACAGACAGTTCACCAGGACAAGAAAATCAGAGGGAGCAGCCAACATGAGAGCGGAAGCTCCTGGGAATGCAGGGAGTTGTCAGTAGGGGAGCTGGCTTTCTCCCGGGGTGGGAGAACATCCACTGTGTGCAAAAGAAAAGTACACTCAGCTGGCCAGCTGGGTTCTGCACCTGGGAGTCAACAAGCCGAGGACCAAAATGCTCAAAAGAAATTCTGTCTGTACTGAATATGTACAGACTTTTTCTTATCATTGTTCCCTTAAAAATACAGCATAACAGTGATTCACATAGCATTCCCATTGCACTGGGTATTGTAAGTAATCCAGGGATGATTTATTTATTTATTTATTTGAAAGAGTGCAACAGAGAGAGAAGATGGGAGAGGCAGAGAAATCTTCCATCTGCTCGTTCGCTCTCCAAATGGCCACAATGGCCAGGGCTGCACCAGGCCAAAGCACTGGGTCTCCCATACAGGTAGCAGAGGCCCAAGTACTTGCGCCATCATCTGCTGCCTTCCCAGGTGCATCAGCAGGAAGCTGGATCAGAGCAGCCAGGACTCAAACCAGCACTAAGACACAGGGGGGCTCATATCGCAACCAGTGACTTAACCTGCTGCGCCACAACAGGGACCCAAAAGACAATTCAAAATATGTGGGAGGCTGTATGTGGGCTAGATGCAAACACTACACCATTTTAGGTAAGAGATGCAAGCACCCACAGATTCCGGCATCCCCGGACTTTCTATCTGCAGGGAGTCCTGGAACAAATCCTCTGCGGACAGCAATGGATGGCTGTTTCCGAGACAGCAGGTAAAGCTAGACTTCCCCCGCAGTCCCACGTCGAGAAGGCTGGACTACCAAAGCAAGCACGACCTGCCAAGAACCAGCAGCAGCGCTCAAGGGAAGGAGAAGGCCTCTCACCCGCTCCCCTGTCGGCTTCCCTTCCCTCTGCCAGCCAGGCTGATGGACGTGCCCAGAACGGTTTCCCTGTGCGACCCCCCTCCACCCCCACCAAGCATCTCTGTGTCTCTGAAGAGGTCATGCATTCCCACTCACCCAGCGGGCCCCTTCCCCGTCGTCATTAACTCAGAACAGGAAACAGGGAAGAGGTCGGATTCCCCCACCCACCCACCCAGCAGACAGCGAGGCGACCAGAAGGAGCCAAGGCTTGTGGCCAACTGGGGGCATTTTAGGACAGCCGCCGCCTGGAGTTCCTAGAACCTCAGCAGAGAACGGCACCGATCGCCTCCCGCAGCCCTCACGGGCAGCTCCTCTCCTCAGCCTCCAGCTCACACGGGAATAAATGACAGCATAAAACCCTATTTGTCCAAATGATCTCCATGAGGAAGCTGGCTCTGCTGCGCTGGGCCCGGGTCCCTGGCGCTCCTGGGGATTAACGGGGTGCATTGCTGGAGAGACCCACCAGGCCCCAGTAATACTTTAGTACCAGCCCCAGTTACCCAGAAGCAAGGAATGGCAAGCAGCCAGGATGCCGCCCCCTTCCTCCTGTGGAAAACTCTATTAGAACATTCTACCAACCACCACCCTGGACTCCGGGATCGCCTTTGTTTAAAATCCCCAAGCCAATTCCATTTAGTTCCCCAGCCCTGCTTCTGCTATCAAGTCCGCAGCATTAAAGACTCTCATTTCCAGCTCCTCTCCATAGGCCTCTTTCTCCAGGAAGTCTCCCCAGATTAATTTCCTTTCCCAGTGACTTTGCAATGTCTGATGCCTCCTCAACTCTTCATCCTCTCAGGATAGAGAACTTCTGAAAGTACTAACTTGATGATAACAGAGGACTGATGTGTCACTTCTAAACCAGAACTGCTACATCTAAATGAGCACCACCTTGAGCAAACACAGAGTCACCTCAGGAGGGCATACGCATCCCAGCCATGTAAACTGGCTTTCAGAACCAGTTTAGGGGCCAGATGAGAAAGGGAGTCTGCCGATGCGACAACCAAGTCAACGTTTCAACTCAAACTCCTCCACCTTATTCCTCACTCTCGGTTTTTTTTTGTGTGTGTTTTTTTTTTGTTGTTGTTAAGATTTATTTATTTGAAAGGCAGAGTGACAGAGAGTAAGGGACAGACAAAGAGATCAATCTTCCATCCCCTCATTGACTTCCCCAAATGGCCACAACAGCCAGGGCTGGGCCAGGCCAAAGCCAAGAACCAGGAACTCCATCTGCGTCTCCCACTTGGGTAACAGGGACAGGATCAGTTGGGCCATCATCCAGTGCTTTTCCAGGCACATTAACAGGAAGCTGGATGAGAGCAGCCAGGATTCAAACCGGCGCTCCGATCTGGGGTGCCAGTGTCGCAAGCAAGCTGAACCTGCTGCACCACGATGCCAGCCCCTCGCTCCTAATTTCAATGTTAGTCAATGCTCCAAATACTAGCTCAACTTTCAGAGGCACATGACGTGTCCCCTTGGCATGACCCAAATGCTAATACATTGACTCTGAGAACATTTTTCTGACAATGTGTATGAAACTCAGCTTACTTCTAGTCATACATAATGCACTGGACCAAGATGACTGGCTAACTTCTCCCAGCTCAGAGAAACAACCCGTTTCTGCCATGCCTGGGGGTACCAGACAGGAAGAACAGTGAGGTCCACACAGTCGGTGCCAGGTAGACAGGTAGAGGCACCTTACATTCACACCTGCCTCTCTATCCCACAGTCCCTACACTACAGGATAGGAGAGGATTGGGGGCCAGGCCCCTGCCTGCCTCTCCCCGTGGAGCAACAGGCGAGGTTCGGCAATGGGTCACGACAGGCCCGATTTCAATCCATGCACAGCATCTTGGTTTAAATGAATGGGGAAAAGTCTCCGTGTACAGACCTCTGGCTCCCTCCCTGTCATTTCTTGAGGCCCTGCAAGGGGAAGGGGCAGCGAGGAGCATAGAGAGGCTGGTCCCCCCTGGGCAGGGCTGACTCCAGACCCCGCCCCTCAGGGCTGAGTTCCCACTGGGAAGAACTCAAGGACTGTTCCTGTTGGCCAGGAGGACTTTGGGAGTGCAAAAGGAGCAATCCTTTCTGCCTATACCTACCTCCCTCTGAAACACACATACATACATCTATGCACGTGCACACACACAGACACACATACCCCATCTCTGTCCTCTCCCTCCCTGGGTCTCAGATCTCGGGAATGCTGCACTCCCCGCTCCCCCTCACTCGCCTGTCCACACTGCCCCTGAGATCCATCCAACATTTATTTCCCCTGAGCTACTGAAGGCCTTCATTTTGCCTCCACTTCAGGCCATGCTAATATGGGGTTGTTTAGTTCAAGGTTATCACCAGGCCTAGACTGTGAGCCCCCTGAGGACAGAAGCCAGGCACACCTGACCCTCTGCAGCAGTGCCTGTACCTGCAGAAGAACTAAAGCCCAGACCACCTTCCCCTGCGCTCTCCCTGCCCCTCGCCACAAAGCGCTCACCTCCCACACTGACCCAGGAACCGCTTCACCTCCTGGCTCCTAGTTCTCAGCCACTTGGTGCTCACTCTGCACAAGAGGATCTTCCTGACTTTTCTTCCTAGAGAGTGTGCTAGAAGCCATCAGTAAACACATCAGCAACATTCTCTCCCCAGCCAAGGATACCTCGAACCACACCCATCCTCTGGGCCCTGCCTAGGAAACCCCCACAGAAACCATGAGAAAATCCAAGGCCAGGGCCCAGCCACCTGCACCATGGAGCCCCAAAGGCACTCTCCACACCTTTGAGAACCTGCAGGCTTTCCTTCCTGACTCATGGAAGCATGCATAACCTGAATCTGTAGGTTTCTACAGGCACAAGGCCTCCCAGCAAGGCAGAGAACGGAGGCTACCAGGCTGGGTTCAGGGCATCAACCCTCACACAGTCCAGCCAAGAGTCCCTTCCAAACCAGGTGGGTTTGCTTCTACAGCCTGGGACAAGAGCTCTAGGGAGCTCTTGGAGTGCTGGTATTATCTTGTATCTTGATTGGACTCTGTCTACATCAGTAGATGATGCATTTGTTATAACTCAGATGTAGAGTTGATATGTATAGTTTATCATACATAAACTTTACCTCAAAGGAAAAGAAAGCTCTAAATATATATATATAATATTACATAATATATAAATGTATAAAAGTGTATAATTTATTACTGTTAACCACTTCAAACTATCAACTTAGATGTTTTCTATTCTATACACCAAAATATGACTCACTAACAAGAAATTTCTTGCAAAAAAAAATATAACAGGTAATTAAAATATTTACTTTATAGTACAGCCAATCTACATAATCCATATTCCCTAGACTGTCTGAAGGGATTAGGAATTCTGGGATTTTCTTAGACCTATAACCCAGAGTGAAAGGTGATTAATGTGGTAAAAGCAGAATCACAATTCTCATTTCTGTGTGAAATCATAGCTTTACATTTTTAATAATTTATGAAGAAACATGCTATTCATAAAGCTGTTCTGTACAGTTTTTTACATTTTCTTTTTTAATTTTAGCTCCCACATATAAGGGAGAACATGTGGTGTTTGTCTTTTTGTGTCTGGCTTACTTCATTCAACAAAATGTACAGTTTTTCAACAAGTATGTCCAGAGCAACTGAGTCCAAAGGGCCTAAGATGATCCCATAAAACAGCGTCCTTCCACCATTCCTTAGTCGAGATGAGCGCCACCTTCCATCTCCACTGCTGCCTCTCCTGCTGTCGCAGCCATGGCTCCAGCCACTGTGGTTCCGATCATCGCTGCCTCCTCTGGAATGAGCATCAGACCCGGCTGGGTGCACCGCCGTTCGTGGCTGTCTTGTGCACACGCCGATGGGGAGGAGAAACCTGTCTGACTCCACGCTGCGACAGCGGTGCACCCTGGCATCACTGGGAGCTTGCACACTGGATGAGAGTACACTCAGGTGACTTAACTGCAGGTGAAAACCCCGCCTGATCCCAATGTGGAGACCCAGATTCTCCCACTCTATGACATCCGCCTCAACGCACGGGCCATCGCTGCTCCGATCATCTTCCAGAGAAGAGAAAGCTCTCTGAAGCAGCCGAGCAGAGGGAGGCGTCTGACCCCCAGTCCTCCTGCACCTGCTGCTGGGAGTTACGGAGGCGGGGCCCGAATTCCCAACATGGCGCTGGAGACACACAAACTGCCATCCTGTGATATGCCACTGCTTCCTGATCTAAACTGGATTCTGATGGACCTTCCAGGGAGTTCGATTCTATTAAGGAGGATCACAGCAGATTCTTCATGTTTTAAATTCACAAATTGTCTTGGTGCACCATGCTCATCCTTGGGAATTTTCACTTTCATTACTGGCCCAGCCTGGAGGGAAAACTCAAAAAAAAAAAGCTTCTCTCTCATCCTAGTTTCAGGGATGTACACAAGACAGAATCTGATCTGCTTCTGCCATCCCCAGCCCTGTCTCACTGCCACCCTCTCCCTGCCCAGGGCCAAAAGGTGAGTGGCCTCCCGCAGACTAATATTATTAGTTCAACCTAAGTTTTATCCACCGGCTTTCCATCCCCGTGGCCCCAAGTTCTGAAGGCATCCAGCCCCACTCACTGGATCTCCCTTCATCCAACGTCACTGCCTTCTGTTCACGAGGCTACTTGATGTGAGCCAGGAGTGCATAGGAAAATTAAACCCGGTCCCTGCACTGCACAGCTCGAGTCTGGTGTGGGTCCCAGCAGTGGGCAGACCATTGCAGTGCAGGCTGATTGGTGCACAGAGAGGGAGCCTGCGTGAGCACCGCGTACAGAACTCTGACCCAACTTGGTGAGGACAAGGTGTCAAGGAAACCTTCCAGGAAGAAGGTGTTCCTGGTGGGAATCTTGAAGAGTGGGGAGAAAGAAGCCCTGCCATAGAAATGCAGGAGGAAGCTAAAGACAGTGCAAGGGGGCAGGCATTTGATTCAGAGTTAAGATGCCCCTTGGGCACCCACATCACATATTGGAAAACCTGGGATCAAGCGGCAGCTCCTCTCTTGATTCTAACTTCCTTCTAACATGTACCCTGGGAGGCAGCAGGTGATGGCCCAAGTACTTGGATCCCTTCCACTCCCATGGGAGACTCAGACTGAGTTCCAGGCTCCTGGCTTCACCCTGACCCAACCTCAGCTGCTGCAGGCATTTGGGGAGTGAACTAGCAGACAAAAGATTATTCTCTCTCTCCTTCTCAAAAAAAAAAAGGGGGGGGTTAAAAAGAAAGACAATACATGGAGGAGGAAAACACAGGGGCAAGAAAAAGCAAAATCTATGCAAGAAATGGGAAGAAATTTAATGGAATTGGGACAGAGTCCAGATGAGGGAGTGAAGAAAGAATGAAACTGAGGAGACAGCAGGAGCCAGCTCATGGAAGGTGATGTGTGAGCTCTGCCACAAAGGTTTATGCTAGAAATCACTCGCACACCGGGCAGCTAGAAGTTGGATCTGCACTTGTGAGGTAGTTCCTTTCTGGGGGAGACTCCTGAGCCAGAAGCCCTGAGAACACTGGAGAGGGAAACTGATAGATCCCATGACCTTGTAACATCGCAGGCAGGAGGAAGGAAAATGTAAAAGTACTCCTCCATCTCAGTGCAAGAGTAAGAAACATAACACAGTGGAAGTGGACGTGCAGTGACGGTGAGGAGGTCAGGACAGGCAGATGAGACCAGTTTTCCACCTGAGGGGCTTGTGGAGTTTTGATACATCCTGTTACCACCTGTTGGTGAATAGTAATGGTTCAGGGACGGGGTCTGGGCTGGAATAAAGATGTGGGTGTCTGTAGGAGTCACTCCAAGAATGACTCAGCCACAGAGGGTATGAGAGGAGAGAAGCACAGGGCTGAGCATAGAATCCTGGGGGATGCTGAGGAGCAGGGAAGGGGTCCAGAGACGGGGAGAGAACCCAGCACTTCAAAAGGTGAGCGGGTAACAGGGTGCAAAACCCACAGAGACCAAACAAGATAAAGGTTGAAAAGAGGCAGAAGAAAATGCAAAGGGTCTCCAAAAGGTTGACAGAAAATGCATATTATGAGAAACCTACATGTAGATTTCAAAATTATTTTGCACCAAAATAAATGTATGTTTTAATTGCATTTTCCCACTAACTTTTTGAAGTAGTCTCATAGTAATTTGGCAAGAATTCTGCTTCAAAGATGGTGGTGGAAGCATTACAGGGTGATAAGAACATAAAGTAAAACAAGGATGTACAGCAAAAAAAAAAAAAAAAAGCAGTCATTTTCAAAAAAAATTAGTTAAAAAGAATTGTAAATAAATTAGAAAGGGACAACATAAAACATTTTATTTCTTTTTTTATTTTTATTTGTTTATTTGGGAGGCAGGGAGACAGAAGGAGTTGCATACAGCTCCCATCTACCAGTTCAATCCACAAAGGCCCACCGCAGCTAGGATTGGGCCTGAGATAAAATCAGGGGCAGGAACTCAACCCAGGTCTGCCACACGGCTGGCAGGAACCCAACCATGTCCCAGCCATCATCAGGTGCCTCCTGGGATCAGAATTAGCAGTAAGCTGGAGTCAGGAATCAGAGCCAGGATCTGAACCCAGGCACTCCCACATGGGACACTGATATCAACCAGTGGTCTTAATCACTAGATTAAATGCCCTCTCCTTGTTGGCCTCTTGTTGAGATATCCAGTGTCAAGGGAAAAAGTCAAGAGAGGTTCACAATTTACTACGCAAGAGACAGGGGAGCTGCTGGATGGAAGGGGCCCCAGGGAGGTGAGGGTGCTACGCCCAGAGCACAGGCAGCAGCCTCAGAAGGTAGCATCTGAGATTTTTCCACTTGGTGTCACAAGAACCCTGAATGGCTCCACACAGCAGAGACAGGAAGTCAGAGAGACTCTGGGACACGCCCCAAGCCCATCAGCTACTAAGCAGTGCATCAGAGCCTCCTGCTCAGCCCTTGAGCTAGGAAGGGCATGCCCTCCCTCCCAGGCCTGAGTCTCCTGGGACTCCATGGCGTCCCGATGGCCACCGTATCTCTCTGGGGCCCTTGCCCACTGTGCACCCTTCAAGACAAGACAACAACCTACTTATCTGCGGCTGGCTGGGCCCAGCTCAGTGCCTGACACAGGAAAATCACCTTGGAAGACAAAGCCCAGTTCCTTTTTGTCACATCCCCAGGAAACAGACAAGCACAGGATCCACCTCGCTGAGAGAACGCATCTCAGGGAAGTAACTGGTTTGGACAAGACCAGAAACCAAGATTTCAAGTTGCCTTTGGCTCTCCAACTTGGGCAGCAGGTGGAAGACAGAGATGACCAATCCTGGCATACACAAAGAGAACTTCCAAAAAAAAAAAGGGAAAATGGAATGAAAAGATAAGGTCATTTTGATGCAAACATTTTTTAAATCCATGCATAGTTTTGCCATGATATACATTTTCCATGAATTTTTTAAAGATCCCTCTTATAATCCTCACACCTAAACCTGTAGGATAAGAACTATAATTTCTTATCATCCCATGAAAACAATTGAAGTGGGGAGGTGAATGGCCTCTCCCATGGCCACAGAACTAGTCAATGACAAAATCAAGCCATCAGCCCACGTCTCCAGGCAAACATTCCGCATTAAGGGATTCTGAGGTTGTACCTTTAGCTTGCTGGCCATGCACCCCCTACCTGAACAGCAAGCCAGGAACCAACTTCATTCACACTCTGGCTAATTTGCCCGGAGAATTTGCTAAAGTTGAAGACATCTTGAGACCTACGGAAGCTACCTGACTCCCTGAGCCACCCTCCTGCTTCCACACAAAGGGAGAGATTTCTTGGGCACAGACCTTCCTACCAGAACCCTCCCCAAAAACCCTTCAGAACAGGCTTCCCCAGGGCCCCAGACGTCACCAGAAATAGAAGTTCAGCTGATAGGGAAGATGGGATGGTGGGGGTGGGGGGTGGGGGGAAGCAGGTGATGGATGCCAGGCAGGAAGGTGCCACCTCCAAGCTACTGCCCGTGCCTCCTGCAGGGAAGGCACACACCGCCAGCCCCGGCCAGCTCTTGGTGGCTGACTTGGTGGCGGCTGCGGAGTGGAAGATGAGAACACACCACTGAAAACTGGGCTCCCACTGATCCTTCGATTCTAAGAGGCCCAGGGAGTCAGGACGGAGACCCAGCATCTCCAAGGGTTCAGTGCACATCCACTCCAGCACACAGAAGCATGAAAGTCGCAGCTCCTCTCCTCCTGGAAGCTCTGGCTGGGCCCCGGTCTGCACAGATAAGTATGGCCCTTCCCCAGGCCCATCTTGATAGCCCCCAACGCCGCCTCCATTCCCCCTGCCCCTCCTTGGCAAAGGCAGCTGTCCCAAGTCTATCTCTGCAGCCAACTTCGGCCTCCCCGCACAAGGGTCCCTGTGTCCCCTGGCTCCAGCCTGCCTCTGCGGCATATCTCCTCCCAGTCTCTGGTCACCCACTCTCCGCTGGCCACGCGGGCATCTTTTCCCTTCAATGAGCCAAGCCGTCTCCCACGACTTCCTCAAGCCTGTCCCCTACCCCATGTTTTTACTCACCCACCGCCAACCTCCCTCCTATGCAGTGTTCAGATGTTTTCCTCTCCACCTCCCAGTGTGAAGACGGTCAGAGCAGCCCTACGGAAGCCCAGAGCCATGAAGAGTCCTGTTTTTCACTGGACTGCCCCCTGTACTTATCCTTGCCAGCACCTTCACAAATGTCACTACACATTGATGATGGGGTTCTGCTCACCCCTCTAATTCCACATCGGCTGCCAGCTTCCCCAAGCAGAGAGCATGCATGTTAGCTGCTCTGCATGGCTTTCGCTAAAATACCTGAGAGGAGCTTCTTTGAGAAAGAAAAGATTTATTTCCACTTGGAGTTAGGAGCCTACAGTTCAGGATCAGTGTCTGTGGAGGCAGGTCATGGGGGATGTGGAGGCCCAGTCTCATGGGGAGCCTGGAAGCAGAGAGAAAGTAAGCCAAACTTGACCTCAGATAATTAGCAACCCTCTTCTAGGAGGTACCCTCCAAGAGCAGGCCCTCAGGAACCTACACGCCTCCCACCAAACCAGCTCTCTGGTGCTGTGTTTAGATCAAGTCTCCACTCTTAATCCATCAGCACTACCATTCAGACGTCAGAGTGTAAACACAGGCGTGCGTTTTCAGACTAGTCCTGCTGTACTCACAACATTGCACCCCCGGCTCCCACATTCCATGTCCTTCTCACATACAACATGCAATCAGTCCCATTCCCAGAAAGTCCCAGGTCTTAGCCCAACATTAATGTAAAAGTCCGTAGCCCATAGTCCCCGGCTGAGACCCAGGGCAAACTCTCTAAGCTTGGATCTGTTAAAATCAAAAGCAGGTTACGAATTTCCAGATATAATGGTACAAACGTTTCCATTCCAAACAGGAGAGAGAAGGAAATAGAAAGGCTCCTTTGGGCCAAAGCAAGACCAAAACCCACAAGCGCAAGCATCAAGTCCCATAGTTATGTCCAGCACCCTCACACTGCTGGGGATTGGGCTTCCAACAGCTCTGGCAGTGCCACCCCTAGCGCTCTGCTGGCCACAGCCCACGTTCAGGTCTCTTGGGCTACAGTCTCCTCTCTTCAGCTCCACCCACTCTGCACTAGTAGAAGCTCCTTGTAGCGACACCATCCTGCACCCAGTTTGGCTGAAACACCCTTTGAAAGTTAAGCTCCTCCAAGGCCCCATTGGTCCTTTCCCACACTGGCTGCTCTCAGGCTGCTCGCTGATGTCTGTGCCCTTCTTAGCTGTCCTGTCGCACTGCTGCAAGCGTCCCTTGGCAGATGCTTCGTGTCACTGTCACCTCTGCTCTGTTGGGGTTTCCAGCCCCACAGCACCACTCTGCCTGGCCTCAAGGACTTCCCTTTGAAATCTCAGTGGAAGCTGCCATGACCCCATAACGATTATTATTTCAGCGTGTCTGCAAAGCCAGCACTACATGGACAGTGCCCAGCTCTGCCCACCGGCAGGAGGCCTCGCGGGACATGACAAGCCACAGTTTGGAGCTGGTCCAGAGGGAGCGAGCCCACAGGCCTGGCGCTCCTTCATGAAAGAGCCGTGGCCTGGAAGATCTTGGAAACAAGTGTGCACTTCTGTGCCTCTGCTGTGCCTGTGAGCTGGATGGCAGCCTCCCGGATCTCCACGATGCCTCCAGGGTCCTTCTCCCATTGTCTTGCTCATTAACACATGGCTGCCTTCTGTCTGAACTAATCTCTTTAGCTAGCAGTTTTTCAACCTCACTTCCCTGTCCCAGTCTTTTTCTGTATTCCTTCTCTGGCCATGCTGCAAATTTTCCAACTCTTCTCGCTCCTTTTTGCTCCCAATTCTCATTGGAAAACTCAGTGAGAGCAGCCATGACACTCACGTTGCAGCCTGAACACCTGGCTGTCTTGAAACTTCCTCCACCTAAAAACCCAGCCTATCATTTTGTAAGTGCAACTTCCCACGAAATGCAGCCAGCGTCCTTGCTACAAAGTAGGAAGAGTGGTCTTCAGTCCAACTCTGAGAAAGATCTTCCTTTCCATCTGAAACCTCAAAGGCATGGCCCGTAGCTGTCCACCTCGTCACAGGAAGCAACCTTTGAGGCCAGCGTCGCAGGTTGTAGGAATTCACCAGGGCAGTCAGATAGAGTGAGTAGAGCTAGATTCACTGAACACGCTGCAAGGGAGCAGGGAGCAGGAAGGGCAGCTAGAAACTGACTACTGCTGAAATATGGACTACAATGTAAGGGGCATACTTGTATGCCAGTGTCTTCTCCATTAGGGTGAGATGTTCCCATGATCCAACAGGTTTTCCCAAGTAGGTGATCTGCATTTCTGGGTGAAGCTGGAAAGCCTGCATTACTCTCAGCTTTGGGACTCTCCCAGTACCCTGGGGCAAGCCTCCACACCCCCCACCCCCAGCACACACACAGATCAACAGTGACAAACGTTTGGCATTTGGGGTGAAGATCTCATCTCCCGGTAACTGCTTTATGCTGGTTAGGGGTGTGGCCATGGCTTTGCCCAAGAGAGTCAGTCTACCAGGGTTTCAGGGTTTCAGGGTGCCCTGGGGTCTTAGACACAGGGATCCATCAGGTGGTGAAGCCTCGGGTAATGGGGGGAGGGGTGCCCTCTCCCAAAACGTCTGCCACATTATCCAGGGGAACCCAGGTAGCATTAACCTGGGGAATTTGATGTTAAGGGAGTTGGGTGACCACTGAGAAGTGGATTTTCTGTATTGTGGATGAGATCATAGGAATTAGTTTGTTCAAAAGAAGGGGCCCAAGTGTTAGGAAGAGGAGGAGGAATATTAGAGGGATCACTAGAGACAAGAGAAAATGGAACCCAGATTCTGTACCCAGGGAGTTGAGAACCAAGCTTATGGTCTGATTTCCTTCTAAACTCAGAAAACTTAATCTCACACAACATTCAACTTCCACAAACCGTCTGCAAAATTCTTGTATTCTCCCGGTTATTTGTCCTATCTTTTCCTTTCCAGCCTAGAGTAGTCCAGTAATTCTACCTAAGATAGAAATTTCACATACAATACCTTCCTTACGCAAAAATTCCTCTCCTTAAGCTTCCTTACCAGGAATACATTCTCACGTTTATACCTTCCTTTGTAATTCTCTCCCTCCCATCTACTGGTTCCTTTCATTTACATTTTGAAATCTGGACAATGTGTTTTAAATATAGAATCAGAACTGTAGATGGCAAAAGACTTAGAGAAGCCATGGTTCACATTATAAAATCCAGCTATTGACAGGGAGCGACGGGCACTGCATACAGCATTTTAGAATGCACCTGAAAGTTTTACAAAACTCTGCCCCTTTCTGGCCTCTGGGTCTGCGATGAGAAGGGCAGCCTCAAAGGTCTTGGAAAGGCCCCTGGGGGCATTCTGGCAAGGACAGGAAAGGCATGAGTAAAGATATTTTCTCCTAGGAGAGGTGAAGCAGTCAGCTTTGGGCCGGCCATCTATGCACACAAGGAGGACCAAGGTGGGTCCAGAAAAAGTTGTGAGGGCAGAGTATATGTCCCCATGTCCACTAAGAACTCTATTTGGGGCCAGTGCCATGGCTCACTTGGTTAATCCTCTACCTGCGGCTCCAGCATCCCATATAGGCGCCGGATTCTCTCCCGGTTGCCCCTCTTCCAGTCCAGCTCTCTGCTGTGGCCCGGGAAGGCAGTGGAGGACAGCCCAAGTGCTTGGGCCCTGCACCCACGTGGGATACCAGGAGGAAGCACCTGGCTCCTGGCTTCGGATCGGTGCAGCACCAGCTGTGGCGGCCATTTGGAGGGTGAACCAATGGAAGGAGGACTTTTCTCTGTCTGTATCTCTCACTAACTCTATCTGCCAAATAAATAAAATTAAATTAAATTTTTAAAAATTACTCTATTTGGTTACCTTCCCCACCCAAGGTGACCCAAGGCCCAGCCACGGAGATGGAAAATATGGAAGCTGTCATAGTCTCTGGATCCCATCAGTCAAGAAGGAGGGAGTCCCTCTTCTGTTTGATTGGGTTCCTCATAGTCAACAAAGAACAGTCCTAGTGTCCCTGCTGCTTGTAAATCAGCAGGAGAAGACTTGAAGGATGCTGTAAACCTAGCCCACCAGAGAAGTCAAGCTCTAAAGGAATAGGGAGAGAGTGAGTAGCCTCGAGCTACACCTTGAGGGAGATCAGCACCATCACCCCCCTGTAGGGGGAGGGATGATGGGGAGATAGGAGAAGGAGCCAGGGTTCCTCTGGCTCTTTTTCATCCCAAGAGGCAGCCTCAGCCAAAGAGAAAAATGCCCCAGGCTTAGCCAAACACACACCACAGCCATCCGGGAAGCAGAGATCAAGCCTTCTGGATAACTCTGTTTGTCCATGCCAGGGTCTTGAATTCTGATGCATAGAACAGCAAGGTCTCTAGGGCACCCAAGGCATACACGCAGGGACAGACACAGCCACATTTCTAAGGGGACGGCGCACCTCTGCCCACTGGCTACATGTACTGGCTTACCAACCTCCCCAAGAGAGGAGTAGCTTCCCTTGGCAAAGTGATTCCCTCCAGGGGTTCCCACAGCCCCTAGGACTGGGGTGGCCCTCTTATACAAGCAGCACCTCTTCTGCTGATGTGACCGCTTCAGCCCTGGGTTAGGATCCCCCCTGGATGAAGACCAAGATGAAGCAGATGAAAAGATTGACAGCATCATAAAAATTTTACAAAACATAAGTGAAGACTTAAAAGTCACCTGGAGAGGTGCACATGTCCCCAGATGAAGCCCGTGGGCGCTGGAATAAGTGTCCCCACCCTTCCTGTAGGACCAGCATCCATCTCCACACCCAAGAGTCACAGCCCCCACCTGCCACTGATGCTTCCAGATGTCTGCTGTTTCTGATCCAGATCCAAACTGACATCACCACCTGATACTACACTAGTTCTCCCGGGGCTCAGTTCCACACCTCATGGGCCTCTCCACAGGGCCTTCATCGGGACGAGCGAGCTGAGAAGATCCCGAGGGAGCTCGTATGTAAGACAAGAGCCTTCCGTGACCTGCCCTCAGCAGGGAGCCTCCCATCACTCTGCCATCCGCTGTTTGCTATAACCCAATCTCCCCATTCAATCCATACCCACACACAGCGGATCCCACGAGGCCAGGATACCAAGAAGGGGGCCTCTCTGGGAGCCACCCCAGCAGTCACCCCAGCAGACAAGGCCCAGCAGGGAGGGGATACAGGGACAAACGCCTTGCCCAAGTCTCTTCCCCTCCTCTCATCTCCCTCCTATGTCTCTTGTTGGCCAAACTCAACCGGAAGCCAGAGGCCAAAAGATCCCAGGGACACAGCCCACAGAGGTCCTTCCTCCACACCAGGCGAGGGTGAGCAGAGACCGGAGCCGAGGCAGGGAGGAGCGGGAGGCACGGCAGACTGAGCACACACAGCACCTGACACAAGACGCAGGGTGGGGAGCTGGCAGTCACCATGGAAGTTGGCTACATGGCACGGGACAGCCCCTCACCCCAACACGGAGTCTGTCTCTGGGCTTTCATGCACCAGTACGGACCCAGTTCTCTCCCAGGCACTAAGATCTGGGGTAACACCTGCTATACAGTCATGAAAATGTTCCACAGAACAAATGTCCCAACAATCTACACATGTATTGAACCATCACATTGTCTACCCACAAATACATCCCAGGGTACTTCAAAAGGCTCATGGGGAAAAAAAAAAAAGCAGAATTAAAAGTATGAATTGTTTTGACATAAAAAGTTTTTTAATTCCATGAACAGTGTTTTCATAATGCATTATTTCCCATATGTGAAATACAATTTTGGGGCTAGCACTGTGGCACAGTGGGCTAAAGTCCTGGTCTGAGGCACCGGCATCCCATATGGGTGCCAGTTCAAGTCCTGGCTGCTCCACTTCCAATCCATCTCTCTGCTATGGCCTAAGAAAGCAGTAGAAAATGGCCCAAGTCCTTGGGCCCCTGTGCCTTCATGGAAGACACAGAAGAAGCTCCTGGCTCCTGGCTTCGGATCGGCCCAGCTCCAGCCGTTGCAGCCATCTGGGGAGTGACCCTGCAGATGCAAGACCTCTCTCTCTCTCTCTCTCTCTCTCTCTCTCTCTCTGCCTTTGCTTCTCTGTAATTCTGCCTTTCAAATAAATAAATAAATCTTTAAAAAAGAGAAATACAACTTTGCAGTCAAAAAATGTTTTGCCTAAAATAAGTTCATGCTCTTAATTCCATTTTCCATGAACTTTTTGAAGCACTCCCATACAATTATTGTGTTTCACTGAAAATAAAATAAAACTTTCTTCCACGTCATCACCTCATAGGTAAACACCTGCGCCTTTAACTCCTGGGGCTAGGCGTGGTATTGGGAGAGGAAAAGGCTAAGTGGGGATATTTGGAAAGACCCTCCCCCCGTGACAGTTCTAGTGTGGATGTCAATGTTGTGCTTTCCTCTTAGAAAAGCCTTGTGCAAATAGCATCCTTTACTTCTGTTGACTTTCTTAATGTGCTCATGGAAGCTCTTAGAGAACAGCTCCTCCTTCTACAGTGCACACACACACACATGCAAGGCAGTAGCTGCAGAGTCCTCTCTGCACACTGACCCGATGCACCTCTCTTCTGCACCTGCCAACCACTATGTGGCAGATAAATAACCCCCAGCATCAAATCCTTCAGCTCAACCTTAATCCTAATGAAGCCTCTGAGTTCAAGGGCAAGGCTCTGCCATGTGCACTTCTCTGCTCCCTTGAAGGCAGGATTCCAACCAGCGCTGGAGAGCTCAGACGTAGACCCGCTCTCCACTGCTCCCTCCATGTTCAGGACGGCTCTGGATTGCTACGCACATTTTTCAGACCAAGAACTGATGCAAGTAGTTGCTCGGTCCCCCAAACCACTCAGTCTACCCTAAACGGAAACAGCGAAGTTCATCCCGGGTCTCCAGAGTTGCCAGTGCCTGTCCCCTCCATCACCCTAATACCTCCTCGCTGCACAGTTCTGAAATCCAGAAAACTCTGAAAGCTAAAAGCCCTTGCACAAATCATTTGGTGGAAAAAAATCTGAGCTCATGAGGTAACAAAACTTGACTCAAAGAGATGTTTGCTATTTATAGTCTTAGCTCACTTTGCGCACTTACAGAAACAGCAATGCATTCGACAACGGGGCGACCCTGTGACATGCTCCCCACTACCTTCTAAAATTAGAAAAATGCAGCATCCCAAAACACCTGTGACACCTGCAGCCCCAGAAGGGGGTTATCAGCCTGAATCTTCATAATTTTTTTTCCTTTGCTAATCCAAGCCCTCGTCACAATGGAGGTTCCTCGAGCCCCAGGACGATGTTTTATTCATGTGTGGGTCTCGGGGCGGTGGGCAGCACAGATAGCACTCAAGAAACGTCTGCTGACTGGAGACCAGTTTGTTTCACAACTGCCCCGGGAAGGGGAGAATGGGGGCTGGGGGGCAGGGGCCGGGGGGCCTATCCTCCAGAGGGAGAGAATCCAAGGCTGAGAAAGGGAAAGGGGACTCCTCTGAGGACACACAGGTGCAGACAGACTAACGTCACAATCAGAAGATCCCCTGGGAAGCAGCAGTGCAGGATGGCAGGGGAAGTGGGTGGCTGCCCTGGGCCCCAGCCCAGCATTAATTTTAGAACCCGGGGTATCACAGCCTCAGCTCTGCCCCCTTGCTGGGGAGCAGCTCCACCATCTCCGTCCCTCCCTTTCTCAGGCCAGCTCCCAAGCCGTTGAAGGGGATCTGGCAACCCTTCAGGCTGGGCGAGGCGGCCATCAGGTCTTACAACAGGCCTTCTGCAGCCCCAGGAGGGAGGAGAGGGAATCATGGGGGGATTCATGAAGAGTTCAGCAGGGGTGGACAAAGGGTAAGATGCTCACATCCCGTGTCAGAGTGCCTGGGTTTAGCTCCCAACTCCAGCTTCCTGCTAATGCAGACAGGGGAGGCAGCAGTCGTGCCTCTCACAGCCAGGTGCCTGTCACCCATGCTGGAGACCTGGATGGAGTCCTAGCGCCTGGCTTCGGCCTTGGCCCAGCCTGGCCATGGTGGGAGTTTAGGGATGGGCCAGTAGATGGGAACATGTATACTCTCTCTCTCCCTCTCTCTCTCCCTCTCTCTCTCTGCCTGTCAAATATTTTTTTTTTAATTCAGTTCGGTGTCAGCCAGGAGCTGAGTGGAAAGTTCCTATCCCTCTGGGTAAAGCCCAGACACTCACACTGAAGCAAGGCTCAGAACAGGAACACACTGTCCCACTGCAACCTTGCAAACTTTCACTTCTGTTGTTTCATCTACTCCTTAAAGAGCCTGGGGGGGGGGGGGGCAGCACTGTGGCACAGTGGGCTAAAGTCCTGGTCTGAGGCACCGGCATCCCATATGGGCACAGGTTCAAGTCCTGGCTGCTCCACTTCCAATCCAGCTCCCCAAGAAAGCAGCGGAGAATGGCCAAAGTGCTTGGGCCCCTGAGCTCACATGGGAGACTTGGAAGAAGCTCCTGGCTTCTGGCTTCAGATCGGCACAGCTCCATCCCTGGTCGCTGCAGCCATCTGGGGAGTGAACCAGCAGGTGGAAGACCTCTCTCTCTCTCCTTCTGCCTCTACCTCTCTCTGTAACTCTTTCAAATAAATAAAATATATTAAAAAAAAAAAAAAGAGGCCTTGGAAAATCCAAGGCAGATTTATGCCCAAAATGCCCCATGGATGAGACCTGGGAGGGGCCTATGTGGGGCTGGGGAGCCCCTCCTAGGGGTTAGGTACCTTCAAAAAGCTGAAAGTTCCAGCAATAGCACCCGTGCCTTCAACCCTGTCCCCTCAAGAGGAGAAGGCAGCCAGGGACTCAGTCTTCAAACATTCTGGCCAGGGTCTCCTGGGAAAAGAGAGAAAAGGAGGTGGCATCCCACCTCCTGAGCCAGGAGACTCCCTCAGTCTGGGGAAACGCTCACACCCCACCTGAGCTCCATGTGGACCAGGACAGGAGGTGGGCCCCAGCCTCAACAGTCCGCAACAGGCCCACCCTAGACTCTCCCTCACTTGAGACACGCTCCAGTCCCTGAGAGCCCAGAGGGCAGGTGGAGTGAGGCAGGAAGGAGAAAGTCAGGAAGCAGATGGCTGGAAACTAGAGAGGCTCCTACCGATGACCTGCCTGTGAGGACACCAGCCATCAACCTGTCCCCTGAGCCCGTGTTGATTTAGCAGGTGCCAGTTCTGAGGAAGACGGGGAAGAGGGTGAGGAAGTCACACCCCTCCAAGCTCCACTCCTATTGGCCAGTGACACCCTTAAAAGGGCTCAGCAACTCCAGCACCCATAGTCCCAGGAACCTCTGCGGATTCTGTGGCTGTGTCACCCTCATCCCGCAGCATGAAACTCATCGCTCTCCTCTTCCTGACTGCCCTGGCCGGGGCCCTGGTCTATGCCCGTGAGTATGGCCCTCCCCCTGCACCCCACCAGAGTCCTCGCGCTGCTGCCTTCAGCTCTCTCCTTCTCCCCCGGTTCCGTCCTGGCTTTCCTGTCTCTGCAAGTCACTCTGGATCCCAGTTCTCCACGCATGGCCTCTTGGGCAGGGAACAAGGAACCCCCCTGGCCCCAGGCTTCTCGAGGAGCTCAGCACTCCAGCACCTCTTCTCATCCCCCCTGCTCCAGCCACTCTGCTTTCCTGAGGCACCCCTGGGCCACAGCACACACTGAGCAAGGTGCCCCCTGCACAAGCATCCAAGGCAAGAGGCAGGGTGACTTACCAGGCAGCCCTGCTCCGCTAGCCCAGCAGCACGCCCCGCCTATGGACAGAGCCCTATTCTCAGGGTGCAATAGCACGACCTGGCCCAGGAGGGCCCTGCAGCCCCTTGAACTTCTCAACCTCCCTTCTTGCTCCAGTCCTTCCCGCAACCAACTCTGAAGGACACTGGCCGCTCATTATTTTTCCATCTGTTAAATCTCAGTGTAGCCGACATCTTTTATATGCGTGTGCTCAGGTCCCATTGGCCCCTACCCTACCCAGCTGGGCTTTTTCCTCCCCGCCCATCACGCCAGTAATTACTTCCGGGGTAGAGGACATGGGCGTTCGCCATGCCCTGGGCCTCTGCCCTGGGCCTCCACCCAGGAGCAGAGTGCACACCACACACTACTCGTGGGGTTGGAAGAATAGAGGGAAGCGGGGCAGGGCACCACCAGGAACTCACTCCAGCAGGTCGCAGGCCCTCACACTGTCCTCCCCCACCGCAAACCTTGGCCAGACCCAGACGGGAACCTCAGGGAACCCTGGGAAGCCAGAGGCAGGTTGGGAGGAGTGCAGTGTCCCTGGCAGGGTCCAGCCTGCGGGATGAGCGAAACATGGGCGGGAAGGCGCTCCTGAGGGCCTCTTCAGCCTCCAAGCTCCACTGCGGGCCCTGGGAGCTGGCGGGGAGGAGAGGAAGGGCGGGCAGGTGGGCTGGTAGCCATTCTGGCTCTCATCTGCCTTCTGATTCGTCCACTGCAGAAGACGCCCCTGTAGAAGAACCCCCTACCGAGACCCCTGCCGAGGCCCCTGCCGAAACCCCTGCTCCTGCTCCTGCGGAGGCCCCTGACTCAGGAGCGGAGGCCTCTGACTCGGGTGAGTCCGCCCCACCCTTCCGGGATGGGGTTTGACAGCTGGGACGGGGTTTGACAGCTGCAGACCCGAGTGGAGGCAGGAGAAGCAGCGGGGGAGGGAATGCTGGATGGCAATGGGGGCGCACAGGGAATGCGCCACCAAACAAGGGAGCGTGGGGCCCAGCGTTGTGGAGGGTGCTGTAGGTCGACCTGCTGCAGGGTCACCAGCATCCCACAGCAGAGCACAGGTTCAAGTATCGGCTGCTCCACCTTCTATCTAGCTCCTTGGTGGTGCGCCTGGGAAGGCAGCAGAAGATGGCCTGAGTTCTTGAGGCCCTGCCACCCGCGCACCTCCCCTAGTTCCCCTCTGCTTTATCCGGAGACACCTCATCTGGCCTCAGACCTCATTTCCCAGCTCCATTTTCCATGAGCCGCCTTCATGTCCCCCCATGCACCTGTCCCACACCTGCCTCACCCCCAGCTCTTGCAGACTCCCTCTCTGCCCCCAGGGAAGCGCCTTGAGAACATCCTCACGGTCCCCCCTCCCACACACGGAGCGCACCTTCCAGGCTCAGCCTTCTGTTGAAGCGCCCCCTGATTCTCAACACAGCCTGGCCCAGCTCCTTCCTAATCCTGCCCATGGTGCTCCACGAGCGACAGAGGATGTGGAAGTCTCCACCATGTCCCTTCCACATCCTGGCACCCAAAGTATATTAGGAAGCCTACGGCTCTGCACTCAGGCCAAAGGAGAAGAAAAAACACTTTGCTAAAAACCAATAAATATGTGTGTGTGTGTTCAAATTCTGAATGGACAACCACAGCCACCCAGGAGACTCCCGCACCTGCCCAGGAGACACCGGCAACGACCCAGGCGACTTCAGCAGCGACCCTGACGACAAGCGGTATCACCTCCCCAAAATCTGGCTCCATTCGTAAGTCTCTTGTCTCGACGCCAGATCAACAACGTAAGGACATCTCTGGCCGCCGGCCCATGTGACAGCTCCACCCATAGAGTCCAGGAGAAGCAAACATTCCTGGCCACCTGAACACAGAAGTGCAGGGCTGTCTGTGGGCTGTGGCGCAGCAGATTAAGCCAACACCAGCATCCCATATGAGTGCCTGTTCGAGTCTTGGAAGTCCAGGCCCAGCCCCAACCATAGCGGCCATTTGGAGAGTGAACCAACAAATGGTTACTCTGCTTTTCAAATAAGTAAATAAAATCTTACACACACACACGCACACATGCACACGCACACACGCACATATGCACAGGGTTTCTACAATTGCGGGTCTTAGTGCCTACACCATGCATGGTTTGTCACCTGGCCCACGCCCCTTCCCCTTAGTGACTTTAAGTCCCTCAGCAAAAAACGTCCCCACTTTAGGAATCTGAATAAGGATGGGGTCTTGGGGGAGGTCTCTTCAAGTGCTGTGGCTTTTCTTCTGATAATGATTGTTTTGCCCCCAAATTAGTGGATGGCTTAAAAAATAAGTTCAAGGTTCTGCTCGGGTGAGTTGAAGACAAGAAAAAGCCAACTGCGGGTGAGTGCGTCCTGTGGCAGGCCTGGGTGGGAAAGGGGTGGGAAGTGGGGAAACACTCGCCTCGGCCCCACCCCACGCAGGAGACACAGCCCCTGCCTGCTGAAGGGGCTTCCCTCTCTTTGTGCTTCCAAACGAGTCCAATTTCTCATCCAGATTCCGACTGCCATTGCTGTCTACTACTAGACCGGTTCTTTCTGGAGTCTAACCCCCAAACATCCCACTGTGGAACCTGTTTCCTTGCCCCCTCCCCACATTGTCTCCTTCCAAGGTGGGGGAAGAAGGTGGGTCCTTTAGCCCACAGTGACTCAGAGCACCATTGCTCTGCTCTGCCTCCCGTGAAAGCCCATTGGGAGCTCTGTGAGTGTGGACAGCACAAGACAGAGTTGGAGGACAGAGGGTAGAGCAGGTGCCTGTGGCTCTCCAGCCACATCCTCGTCTTGGCTTTCCTCTAGGTGGAATTTCCTTACGGGAAAAACAGCCGTCACTGGACTCCAAGCCTCATGGCCCTAAACTATTAAACTGAGAGCATCCATCTCTCTGTGTGTGTGCCTGTGTCCTGTGGGGCGGGCCCCTGAGTGCACGTGCGGAGACAAGGTCTGCCTGGGGTGCCAGGAGGCACAGAGCATGCTGGCCCAGGCCCTTGGCCAGTCACATCCTATCCAGAGCCCAGAATGCCTTAGCCCTGCTACACATACCCAGACTCATACACTAGTCCCTCTGGTGGGAACAGCACCCTAGCTCTGGTTCTACCTCCTGATGCTTCACACTTGACTCTCAGTGGCCTTTGGGCATTTCCCAAATAAAATCAACCACCAAACATTAAATCTGTTCCATTGTCAGAAAAACACTTAAAAAAAAGAAAAAGAAACGCAGCCCATATAGTGAATATATAAGCACTAAAAAATTGTCAAAATAAAGGATAGCATTAGGGATATAAAATTAGCACCAAACACATCTGTCATATGAGTAAATAAAAATAGCACAAGTATATATCTTTTTTTTTTTTTTGACAGGCAGAGTAGACAGTGAGAGAGAGGGACAGAGAGAAAGGTCTTCCTTTACCATTGATTCACTCTCCAATGGCCGCTTCGGCCAGCTCACCGCGCTGATCTGAAGCCAGGAGCCAGGTCCTTCTCCTGGTCTCCCATGGGGTGCAGGGCCCAAGCACTTGGGCCATCCTCCACTGCACTCCCGGGCCACAGCAGAGAGCTGGCCTGGAAGAGGGGCCACTGGGATAGAATCCGGCGCCCCAACCGGGACTAGAACCTGGTGTGCCGGTGCCGCAAGGCGAAGGATTAGCCTATTGAGCCGTATATATCCTGAAAGCAAGAGATTCTTAGATTGGATCATAAAGCAAAAACCATAAAGAATGGATTCAAAGATACATAAAGTGTGTGTGTGGTCTTCCTTGCCTGCCTGCACTGCTGCCTTCCTGAGTAACTCAGTGAAAGCACCAGTGGTGGGAGCTGGCACTGTGGCGTAGCATGGAAAACATGGCCTGCAGTGCCGGCATCCCATATGGGCTCTGGTTCGAGTCCTGGCTGCTCCACTGCCAATCCAGCTCTCTGCTGTGGCCTAAGAAAGCAATGAAGGATGGCCCAAGTCCTTGGGCCCTGCACCCATGTGGGAGACCTGGAAGAAGCTCCTGGCTCCTGGCTTCAGATTGACACAGCTCCAATGCTACGGCCATCTTGGGGGTGAACCCACGGATGGAGGACCTCTCTCTCTCTGCCTCTGCCTCTCTGTAACTCTGCCTTTCAAATAAAGAAATATTTTTTAAAAAATCATTTTTAAAAAAAGGAAAGAAAAAGAAAACTCCAGAAGGTAGGACAGAGCAAGGAAGGCTTGCAAGAAAGCTGGAGAGGGTGTGGGACTGGAAAAGGGAAGGCCATCTGCTGGGGGCCAGGGGGACGTGTACCCTAGTATGAGGCATCAGAGCTAAGCAGGGTGGAGAGATGGAGATTGACAGGCCAAAGGGATCTGACATTGTGCAGGGTGACTGAGCCTGACCCCCGTCTGTGGTGTTCCACTGGAATTGGAGGTAATCGTGGGAACTCTTAATAGTTTTCGATGCAGAGATAACGTATAGATGTAAACGTGTGTTCTGGTTTATTTGCAGGAACGCAAATGTATACATATATAATACATACACTTCCTAGCTTGACCACTGAGAGGCCAGGAAGCAGTGCATCCAAGTCCAAGGAGCACACGTGGAGCCTGCATCTTCACTTCCAAATAGTATTAAGAGAGCAGCAATCCTTGGAGCAATGGCCGATCCCAGGGCCAGGGCAGAGCAAGTGCAGGGTGAATCTGGAATGCTTTGTAGAGCCAAAAATTTTAAAAGGTTCTGATGAAGGATGGAGATGTTTCAAAAGAATACAGAAGCTAACAAGAAAGCTAGACTAATCCCAATACGTTCAGATGGTCCCAGACTAATCAAATTCAATGGAAAAGAAATTGTAAAAGATGATAATATAAAGAATAAGAAAAATAAAGAGTATGAAAATTCATGAAATAAATAGGAACAGTGAGTCCATTCTGATACACATCACTTATGCATATAAATGAATGAGTAAATAAATGGGGAGGTGAGAAGAGTTTTCCTTCAAGCAGAATGCCAGGTTATACAAGCAGAAGCAGAAAATCACTCCCTGGCAATCATCAGAGCAATCGTTAATGTAGCCAAGGCACATCAATGAGTGCCTCTAACAGGTGAAGTTCAATGAGGAAGAGGACATTCCACAGCCTCAAAGGACCTGCGCGCGAAACACGTGTTCATTACAAAGCAGAGAAAGAGTCCTTCTGGGTGGAGAAAGCTGGCAGACGTGACATTGATCAGTGATCGCAGTGAACATCACAGTGACAGGAAAACATGAAGCTGTCTTCCACCTCATGGGCTGCAATGCGGAGAGCACAGTAGTGCAGGACCTGAAGCCGTCGCGAGGAGCCGCAGACGAACCCTCAGCTGGGGACACTCGACACAGAGAGCTCGCCGCACTCTTCCAAAGTGGCCACGTCTGGGGCTGGCATTCAGCCTCTAGGTGAAGATGGCCCCATGGCCGAGGGCCTGGGTTTGAGTCTCAGCTCCACTGTTAATTCCAGCTTCTTGCTAATGTGCACCCTGGGAGACAGCCGATGATGGCTCAAGTACTTGGGTCCCTTCCATTCACATGGGAGACCTGGACTGAGTTCCGAGCATCTGGCCCGATACCCAGCTCCAGCTCCCAGCAGGGCAGGCGGTGGGAGGCAGCCGTGATGGCGCCAGTACTTGGGTCCCTGCCACCATGTGGGAGACCTGGTTGAGTTCCTGGATTCCAGCTTCAGCCTGGCCCAGGAAGCTCTGGCCATTACAGGGATTTGGGAATAAAACAGTAGATAGGAGTTCAGTCTCTCTCTTTCTCTCTCTTTCTCTCTCTCTCTCTCTCTCTCTGGCTCTTAAGTACATTTTTTAATTTTATAAAAAAGACCCCTTGGGACCCTTGCAGAACTGGACCCTCCCCCGCCCCCCCCCCCCCACCTTGCTGCAGTGGATCAGGCCAGGGCCTCCTCGTGCTCAGAGACTAGGGTGCAGGTGTCCTGTCTGAAAGCTAATTGCTTTTTTATGAACTAGGCTTTTTCAGGTTTGCAAGGCTCGCTCAGGTGATAGCAAGTGACAGAGGGAAAGCAGGGAGATCAGAAACCGTGTCAGCAGGCCGCTGGACAAGGGCAGGTTCAAAATGGCAGGCGGAGCCCCCAGCTGCTCCGGGAGTCACCCACGCCCCAGATCTCTCTCTGCTTCCTCCCCTCCTCCTCTACTGGGTTTACTTCTCCCAGTTTCTCTCTCTCTGTGTCTCTCTCTCCGTCTCGGTCTCTCTCTCTGTCTCGGTCTCTCTCTGTGTGTGTGTCTCTCTCTCTGTCTCTCTGTCTCTGTCTCTGTCTCTCTCTTTCTCTCTCTCTCTCTCTGAGCAGGTGAAGAACCTGAGCCTGGATCAAGGCACAGCTATTTTAGACTAGGCCTCCATCTTATAACTCAGGCCTGACCAGGTCCTGAACCCTAAGCCAAAAGCTCCTGAAAGAAAAAAGTTAAATAAACTCCCTTTGCCAAAAACTCCCCTAGCAATAGGCAGTCACCTTCCTCCTCTACCTGTGTCTCTGAGCACACAGGGACGAGTGCATGTGGAAAAGCTCATTGTGGCTCAGGGTAGCCTGAGCCAGGTCTGGAGCCTGGGGGGTGGGATTTGGCCATTACGCACAGAACACGCAGCTCAAGATGACTTCACAGATTGGAGACATACTTGTGTCCTGTGCCGGATTAGAGACATCCTCACGCTTCACAGATTGGAGACATACTTGTGTCCTGTGCCGGATTAGAGACATCCTCACGCTAGAAATATCTTCACCGTTTACCTTAAATCCGCACCAGACTGGGCGACTTCACTTTCTCTGGCAACCTCACCTGTGAGAGCAGGAGCAGGTGTGTTGTGCTCAGCATGGAGCTCCCATGCCCACTGGTAGACGAGTATGGCAAGCATTCAGTACACTTGTTGAAGTATTTAGTTGTTGAAGGGGAAGGCCCCGCAGAGATCAAACACACACACACACACACACACACCATAGCTATTTCTTTGGTCAACCATCCCCAGGGGCCAGCTTTCAATGGGCAAATTGAGTCATTGAACAAAACTAGACTGGAGTACTTAGCAAGTGTTGAGGTCTATGCTAAATGAATTAAGTACACTGAGGTTCCTGTTCTCGAAACGGTAATCAACCAGCGAGAGCAATAGATTTCAAGACGGATAGCTACACTCCACGGTGAGAAGCTGCAGAGATAAACAATGTACTGTAGAACCAAAGGTGAAGTGGTGAACCAGGGGAGGTGAGGGGGTGAGCTCACTCCGGGGAGGAGGTGACACCAGGGCTGGAGCAGCAGATGGAGAGGGCAGAGCATTGGTGACCCAGGATCAGCGTGAACTGGAGCAGAAGCTCCTCAACCCGTGATGGGCTACGTCCTGACAAATCCATCGTAAGTGAAGGTATCGTTAAATCAAAGTATACTGAAGAGGGAATAAGCCTGTAGCCCAGCAGTTAAGACACCCACGGCCCACATCACATTCGATTCCCAGCTGCCACTGCTGATTCTAGCTTCCTGCCCACGTGGACCCTGAGAGGCAGTGATGGTGGCTCACGTGACTGGGTGGCTGCCACCCATGTGGGAGACCTGGCTTGGGCTCCTGATTCCCGGCTCCAGCCCAGCCCTGGTGGATAGGAGTGTTCTGTCTTGCTCTCTCTCTCTCTCCCTCTCTCCCTCTTTCCCTGTGTGTGTGTGCTCCCCCAAATAAATTCGAACAGACTGGATATGCATAACCCCTAGCAAACATGCGAGGTTGGGGATACAGCACACTACGGCGTGCCGGCTGTTGACCCTTGTGATCTCCGTGCTCACTGCGGCTCGCTACTGCTGCCCTGCGTCCCAAGAGAGCATTGTACCACATATCGTTAGCCCCGAAAAAAAGCCAAAATTCAAAGCTCAAAATAACCCTAAGCCAAAATTAGCATCATCTGGAGACCATGTGTATAACACATTAGTGAGTAGGGAGTGCTGCATGGAGTTAAAAAATGAGGAGGGACAGGTAAGAGGGCCAGGTTACTAAAGGTTTTGGAGTTAAGAAATGGGGTAAACCTTGGGAGAGCCCTCTAGCATTAGCACGGAGGCAGGCTGCAGTGTAGACGGACTGCAGGCCAGAAGAGCAGTGAAACACTAAGACAGCATCATCAGGAGGAGAGGGGGCCTCCGCCTGTGGATGGTTAGGTATGTTAGAAAAAAGCCTGCAAGAGACCATTAACAGGTCTCTTGGTAAAGCCACAGCCTAAAATGCCAGTGTCCCCCAAGGGCACCGGTTTAAGTCCTGGCTGCTCCACTTCCAATCCAGCTCCCTGCAAATGCACCTGAGGAAGCAGTGGGAGACAGACCAAATGCTTGGGCCCCTGCACCCACATGGGAGACCCAGAGGAAGCTCCCGGCTCCTGGCTTTGGCCTGGCTCAGTGTTGGCTATTGCAGCCATTTGGAAAGTGAACCAACGGATGGAAGACACCGCTCTCTCTCTCTCTCTCGCTCTCTCTCTCTCTCTCTCTCCTGTACCTCTACCTTTCAAATAAATAAGTAAATCTTAAGGAAAGAAAGAAAAAAGAACAGAAGCCTACAAACCCAAAACCCTGTCCCCAGGGACCGGCTGTGAACATCACATCTGTCCCCATTCCTCTCCGGGCTGCCTAAGGGGAGGTCTCTGGAGAGAGAGGGAAATCAGTGAGGAAGGACAAGTGGGAGGCAGCCCAGACAAACTTCCTTCACCTTACCACATCGCCCTGCGAAAGAGCTGTGCACCTGCCAGACCCCAGGGCTCTCCCCTTCCTCCCTCCCTCGGGCAGTGGAGGGAGGACCTCATGTTGACAGGCACAGCATAGCCTCCTCTGTGGGCTGGAGGCCCCCTTCAGGCTGCCCACACTCCCCGCTGGGGACACAAGGCTCAGCCTCGGGGCACAGCGGCCCTCTCCTTTCTGGAGCTGATGCAAAGCAGAGTTTTCCAAGAGATCATCCAAGCTTCCAGCTGGATGAGGGCACAGCAGATCAACCAGTTCAGATCCCAGGACCCAGACCAGGGCCTGAGCCTTGGGCCCGTCCCCCTGCCCTGCTCTCTAGAGGGTTCCCAGAACATGCATCCCACTGCTCCCTCTTGAACTCCTTCTAAAGCCCCTGGGCCCTGGCGATGGAGTTAGACTGACCTAGGTCCAACTCTACCTGGCTATGCGACCTCGCATGTGTCGTCTCATCTCTGTGAACATCAGTTTCTTTGCATGGTAAACAGCAAACACCTGCCATCCATAGCGCGTGAGCAGAGCCCAGCATACAGTCAGAATCTCACACCTGCCTTGCTCCTTGATTCCCAAACCAGGGGTGAATTCTATCTGCACCCCAGAAGACAGCTTGACCCTCATTCAGTCACCTCACTAATATTTCCCATGTGCCAGCCACTTGCAAGGTGCAAGAAAAACATTCAGTCCCAACCACCATGGAAGCAGCGTTCTTATTGAGAGATGGATACAATCAAATGATCACACAAATAAAAGCGAGACGACAGCAGTCATGAGTGACTTGCAGGAGGGAACTACTCTCCCGGGAAGTTGTTCCAAGGACTTGCAGGAATGGAGCCTGGGGCTGGCCCAGCCTGGGGAAAGCTGGGGGCCCTACATTCCTGGTAACTGGTTTCCCAGAAGCTCCAGTTCCCAAAAGCAAATTCTTTCAGAATGGGAAACTTAGGAGGAGAACCTGGTGTGTTCCCAGGTCCAATCCTGAACCAGCTTCCCCAGAGCCCACGCATACCCCCAAAATAAATAAAGCCCCTGCCAGCCGCCTCCTCCGCACCTCCACGCAGCCTCCACAGGAAGAGCAGGCCTGCAGCAGCTCCACCATGAGACTCCTCACCATCCTGCTGCGGGCCAGCCTGGCCTCCACCTCCCTCGCTGTCCTGCAAGGTGAGTGCCCTCAGCTGTCAGACAGGTCCCTGCTCATCGGGGGGCGGGGGGTGAGGTGGGGAGGGTCAGGTCAGTAGGCTCCAGCGATGACTGAGGTGTGCAGGCAGGAGCGAGGGCTTATGACCCCCAGGAATCCTGCAACCTAGACAGCTTGGGGCTGCGGCCAAACTGGACCCAAATCAGGGCAAGCCACGGCTCCTCCAAGATTCAAATTAGACTCCAGTCTCAGCGATGCCAGAGCACCCTAGACTTCCCTTCTCCACACTTCCCTACCCTCTCTGAACAAGAGAACGCACACACTCATTCACCTGCGCCACACACATGGGATACACTAAGCAGCTAGGGGAGGACCTGTCATCCATGGAACCTCCTCCTGGGAGAAAAAAACAAACATATGCTGTAAATGGCTAGCAACGGAGCAGAGGAAGGCAGAGCTTGGCCTGGAGACCCCTGGTCACGTTAACCTCTTCTTTTTCAGTGCCAGAAGACAAACTCGCGCCTGAGCACCCAGACGCCCGTGAGTCTCCTGCTGACATCCCTGTTAGAGGAAGTGGGTGGCGGGGCCAGGTTGTCCGGTAAAGCATGAACTCTCCCCAGGGGACGCAGCGCTGCAGACAGAGTCCCTCCTGGCTTGAGCCTTCCTGATGCACTCAGTGGCCAAGGTCTCCGGGCCAGGACTCAGTGGAGCAGCCCCAGAGGTACAGTCCTTGGCAGAGTGGGTAGAGGCTGTTAGGAAAATGGCGCAGTCTTATCTATGGCGGGATCTACACCCTGATTTACATCCTAGGCTTTAGCTCCCGCTGCCATTGCTGGAAGCCAGGTGGCCACATGGCACAACCTCTGTTGTCAAGCTCCACCCCCATCCTAATGGGATTCGCTGCTCCAGCTTCCCTGCCTGCCCTTGGGCAAAGTTTTAATAGGGCCTGTTCCTGAACACGTGGCTCTCTTGGCTTCTCTCTTCTCTCTTGGCTCCTCTCTTGGCTCTCCTTCTCTCGTCTCTCTCTTCTCTCTCTCTCACTCCCCTCTCTCCTCTCCTCTCTCCTCTTCCTCTCTTCCTCTCCTTTTCCCTCTTCACCCCCCCTCCTGTCTGCTGGGTTTTCCCCAATAAACCTTTTCCCTTACTCCGGTGGTCAGTGTGCTTTGCGATGGCTAACAGAGGTGATTCCTGATCGCCCGGTGAGGACTCAGATGGTGCATAGGCAGTCAGGGTGGTCCCAGTGGAAATTTGGGGTACAGACTGCTTGCCTTCCCCCCAGGCTTCTCTTTGAGCAAGGTCAAAAGTGCCTGCCTGCCCACTCCTTGAAAGCCTCCAAATTTACCATGGGAACAGCAAGGGGGTAGTGACTGCACCCTCCTGAGCTCACAGCTTACAGTGAACACAAGTGACCTAGCTCACCCTTCCGCAAGCCAGATAGGAGAAAGCATCACCAGTCAGGTCTCTTGAGGGGTTTTGTCCCCACCTTGTGCCTGAATGTCAATCTGATTGCCAAGTTTTGTTTTTACAAAATTGTGCTTAAAAACCCGACTACCACCTGGCCCTGTGGGTCTTTTCCTCTCTTGGAAGCCACTCCATGCCCCTCTGGCTGGGGGCCTTTGACTCTAGTAAGTCTTGCTTTTTAAATCTCTCTGCTTGTCCGCTTGGAAATTCATCTTCCATGTGAGACAAAGAACCGAGGTCTTTTCCCTGGAACACTCCCACCAAGATAAAAAGGTTTTGCAAGGATGTCAGGGGTCTCATCAGCCCCAGGTCCCCACCCCACAGTCCAAAAACCATGATCACTGCCGGATTCTGTTTTGTCGATTTGTTCTGGACGTGGTTTAACCTCAAGCTAGCTCCCCCAGTTTACCTGGAGAAGCCAGAGAAGGCAGAGGCAAGCAATTCCCAGCATTCAGAGGAAAAGAAGTATTCAAGAATTCCTCCAATGGGCCAGCGCCACAGCTCACTAGGCTAATCCTCCACCTTGTGGCACCGGCACACTGGGTTCTAGTCCCGGTCGGGGCACCGGATTCTGTCCCGGTTGCCTCTCTTCCAGGCCAGCTCTCTGCTGTGGCCCGGGAAGGCAGTGGAGGATGGCCCAAGTGCTTGGGCCCTGCACCCCATGGGAGACCAGGAGAAGCACCTGGCTCCTGCCATCGGATCAGCGTGGTGCACCTGCTGCAGCACGCCAGCCACGGCAGCCATTGGAGGGTGAACCAACAGCAAAAAGGAAGACCTTTCTCTCTGTCTCTCTCTCTCACTGTCCACTCTGCCTGTCAAAAAATTAAAAAAAATAATTAAAAAAAAAAGAACTCCTCCAATGCCCTGGATAATGGGACAAGCATTTGCAAAGTTAACCTCTTTTCATTGGGAAGGCGAATTTGCCAGCAGAAATGGAATTCCCAGTCAATGGTATTCCAAATCAGGGACAAGACTTTCAGGGGCTCCTAGATGTGTATCTTTTTATTATTATTATTCATTATTTAAAAGGCAGACACAGAGAGAGAGAGAGGTCTTCCACCCACTGGTTCACTCCGCAAACAGCTGAAATGACCAGAGCTGGGCCAATCCAAAGCCAGGAGCCAGGAGCTTCTTCTGGGTCTTCCACATGGGTGCAGTGTCCCAAGAACTTGGGCCACCTTCTACTGCTTTCCCAGGCCACATCAGAGAGCTGGATCGGAAGAGGAGCAGGCAGGTCTTGAACCAGCACCCAAATGGGATGTGGGCATTGCAGGCGGTGGCTTTATCCACTATGCCACAGAGCCAGCCCCAGATTTGGGTTATGATGTGTGCTTAATCCTATATGCTCAACCTAAAGCAACCGAGTATATTGTAATACAACCATATTAAGAAATCAATCATCAGGGCCGGCGCTGTGGCTCAATAGGCTAATCCTCCGTCTTGCGGCACCGGCACACCAGGTTCTAGTCCCGGTCGGGGCACCGATCCTGTCCCGGTTGCCCCTCTTCCAGGCCAGCTCTCTGCTGTGGCCAGGGAGTGCAGTGGAGGATGGCCCAAGTGCTTGGGCCCTGCACCCCATGGGAGACCAGGAGAAGCACCTGGCTCCTGCCTTCGGATCAGCGCGGTGCGCCGGCCGCAGCGCACCAGCCGCGGCGGCCATTAGAGGGTGAACCAACCGCAAAAAGGAAGACCTTTCTCTCTGTCTCTCTCTCTCACTGTCCACTCTGCCTGTCAAAAAAAAAAAAGAAAAGAAAAGAAAAGAAAGAAATCAATCATCAGAAAATACAACCAGAAAAGGAATTTATATTTTAAATTTTTAAATTCAAGTGTACCTGCCATAACATAAAATAAACACTAGACTGTAAAACAAACAAAAAAAAAAGTCCTACATGTTAATTAGGCATATGTTAATTAGGCGATGACTCAACCCTGTTTACCTCCTATCTCAGATGGTTAAAGGACAAGAACCAGCACCTGCCAGCTGCTTCTCACTGTGCCCTCTCTGCTCCATCGCTTGGTGCCAGCTCCCCAGTTGTTCCCTATCAACCACCCAGGAAGGACCAGGTCTTCCCGAGGACCTTTCCAAGGAGACGCTCATCTCCAGAGAGGAGCTGGCCTCCCAAGAGAATGTGGTGGTAAACTCCACCAAACCAAAGAGCGAAAATCCCAAGCTGCTTCACGCCACACCCCGAGAGGACAGGTTCGTGAATGTGAGCTACGATTGGAAGAGACTACAGCGCTCCCTCCACTGCAGGTAGGAAAAAGGCGGGGCTGGAGCCCGCTTGGGAGGAAATGGGTGGGGTTAGGAAGAGGCGCACGGTCCGGGGATTGCCTGAGCAAAGTCCTCGCTAGAGTGCAGGAGACAGCGGGGAGGGAGACAGTCTGAACTTGACATTTCTCTCTCCATCCTCCCAGCTACCACCTCAGAGGGAAAATTGGCCAAGCTTGACCATAAGATAGGGAAGATCTGGACAAAGCAGTGTAAGGAATCAGGAACTCTGGGAAACCTAGTCCCCAGTGCCCTCTCTCTTCTCAGCACGTGGGCCTGTGCTCTGCCACCAAGTGCAGGTGTGGCTGGGGCGGGGGGCAGGGAATATCAGCGAAGCGTCAGAGACAGCCCCCCCCCCTTACAGGCATTGGGCTATTTGTGACCTACAAAAGTGGCCTCATCATCCGGCTCTGTGGGATGCAGCTCCTACTATACAGAAGGCCCTACGTCCAAATGCTTTATGCATAGCCACCAGCTAAGCCCTGCAAAGACATAAAGTTAGGGGGGATCGGTGCAGCTCTGGCTATTGTGGCCATTTGGGGAGTGAACCAATAGAAGGAAGACCTTTCTCTCTGTCTCTCCCTCTCAGTGTCTGTAACTCTACCTCTCAAATAAATAAATAAAATCTATTTAAAAAAAAAAAAAGACTTCTACAAAGTTAACCCTATTTTCAGGTAAAGAAAGTGAAATACAGTTTCCCACCACTATTCTGTTTTTAATATTTTTTGCATTGACTTGACATATAAGTAAACGTATCTGTGGAGTGCAGTGTGATATTTCTACACATGTATGCCATGTGAATGATCAAATCAAATATAAATATAATTATCATCAGCCACAGTTACCCTAGTATTACCAGTATTCTTTGTATCTTCCTGGAATGAGAGGGATGGACAGCTTCCTGTGGACCCTTAAGGTCTCTGAGTTGGATTAAATAGGATACAAATTAGGGAGCAGGAGGTTAGCCCACAGTTAAGACATCCCATATGGTCTTTTTTTTTTTTTTTCCCCATGATATCTTGGCTTTCCATGCCTGCTATACTCTCATGGGCTCTTCAGCCAGATCTGAATGCCTTGAGGGCTGATTCTGAGGCCGGAGTGTTGTTTAGGACATCTGCCATCCTATGAGTCTGCTGTGTATCCCACTTCCCATGTTGGATCTTTCTCTCCCTTTTTGATTCTATCAGTTAGTATTAGCAGATACTTGTCTTGTTTGTGTGATCTCTTTGACTCTTAGACCTATCAGAGCTATCAATTGTGAGCTGAAATTGATCACTTGGACTAGTGCGATGGCATTGGTACATGCCATCTTGATGGAATTGTGTTGGAATCCCCTGCACATTTCTAACTCCACCATTTGCGGCCAGTCCGATTGAGCATGTTCCAAATTGTTCATCTCCTACCTCTCTTTTTCCACTCTTAGATTTAACAGGGATCACTTTTCAGTTAAAATTTAAACACCTGAGAATAATTGTGTGTTAATTACTGAGTTCAACCAATAGTACTAGAACAACAACAACAACAACAAATACTAAAAAGGATAAAGTATTACATTGTACATCTAAAGTCAGGACAGGAGCTGATCAGTTCATTGTTGCTTATAGTGTCCATTTCACTTAACAGGTTTCCTCTTTGGCGCTCAGTTGTCATCGATCAGGGAAAACAAGTGATATTTTTCTCTTTGGGACTGGCTTAATTCACTCAGCATGATGTTTTCCAGATTGCTCCATCTTGTTGCAAATGACTGGGTTTCATTGTTTCTTACTGCTGTATAGTATTCTATGGAGTACATGTCCCATAGTGGAAAGAACGGGGCCATCAAAGAAGGAGATACCCTTCTCCGAAGGGAGGAGAGAACCTCCACTTTGACTATGACCCTATCGGAATAAGACCAAAGTCAGCGAACTCTAAAGGCTTCCATAGCCCTGGCAACTCATGACTAGAGCCTAGGGAGATTACTGACGCCATGAACAGGAGTGTCAAATTGTTAAGTCAGCAACAGGAGTCACTGTGTACTTACACCCCATGCGGGATCTGTCCCTAATGTGTCGTCTAAAGCCAAGTGATGCTATGACTGGTACTGAAACAGTATTTTTATACTTTGCGTTTCTGTGTGGGCGCAGACTGATGAGGTCTTTGCTAATTATATACTGAAGTGATCTTCTGTATATAAAGAGAATTGGAAATGAAAAAAAAAAAAAACAACCTGGTGTTAAAATGGAAATGGCATAGAAAATTAATTATTTTGAAAAAAAAAATTATGTAGGATCTCTGTCTTTAATGTGCTGTACATTGCTATTTAATGCTATAATTAGTAATCCAATGGTAGTTTTTTCACTCGATGTTGCTATATGGGCAAAATGTTGAAACCTTTACCTAATATATACTAAATGGATCTTCTGTATACAAAGAGAATTGAAAATGAATCTTTACATGAATGGAAGGGGAAAGGGAGCGGGAGGGGGGAGGTTCGCGGGCGGGAGGGAAGTTATGGGAGGGGGGAAGCCATTGTAACCCACAAGCTATACTTTGGAAATTTATATTCATTAAATAAAAGTTTAATAAAAAAAAAAGATTTATAAAAAAAAAAAAAGACATCCCATATGGGCGCTGGTTTGAGTCCCAGATGCTCCACTTCCCATTCAGCTCTCTGCTGTGGCCTGGGAAAGCAGTGGAAAATGGCCCAAGTCCTTGGGCCCCTGCACCCATGTGGGAGACCCGGAAGAGGATCCTGGCTTCTGGCTTTCAATCAGCTCAGCTCCAGCCGTTGCTGCTACTTGGGGAGTGAACCATCAGATGGAAGATCTCTCTCTCTCTCTCTCTCTCTCTCTCTCTCTCTCTGTCTCTCTGTGCCTCTGCCTCTCTGTAACTCTGCTTTTCAAATCAATAAATAAATCTTTAAAGAAAAAAAAAGACACTGGGATACGGTATCAGAGTGCTGGTTTGCATACCCATCTTCTTGCTAATGCTGGGCGGCAGCGGCGATGGCCCAGGTACTCAGCCTTCTGCCACCCACATGGGAGACCTGTTGAGTTCCTGGTTCCCTGCTTCAGCCCAGGCCAGCCTCAGGTCCTGCAGGCATTCAGGGAGTGAGCTAGGAGGGAAGCGTTCTCTTGTGTGTGCTCACTAGCTCGCTGGTTCTCCCTCTCTCTCTCCCTCCCTCCCTCCCTCCCTCCCTCCCTCCCAAATAAATAATAAAAAAAAAAACAGAGCACAAATTAACCCCAGGACTGATTCCAGTCAGCCCGGTGAGTTGCTCAGGCCAGCTCACTCGGCTAAGCACTAAGTTGCAGTATTAAACACCAGAGGATTCAACAGCACAACAAAATGTTACTCTATGTGCAAACATAAACTCTCTCCTGATTTTAAAAGTAAACAAGAACAGCATTGAAACACATTCCCTTTCCAATTAAAATGCGAGAAAATGAAAGTCCAAAATGCCACCCTTAAAAAATATTTTATGTGGCTCCTTCTGTGCCAGGGGCTCTCACCCAAAGGAACCTGGAGCTGTCCACCTGCCTAGAAGTCCTCCTGCCTAAAGGACATCCTGTTCCCCCAGGGTCAGCTCTCTGCTCCCTGCAACAGCTGCCAGGCTCTGGCTGGGCGCCCCCCACCCACCCGGGAAAAACTGTGTGCCCTCTTGGGGTGGGCTGGGAGAGGGTCTCTGCTGTCACTCCAGCTGTGAATGTGGAGGGAAAGGACAGGTGCACACTCCACAACTCCTGCTCCCCAGGTGGGGAAGTGCTCAGGTCCCTGCATCTGCAGACTTTAAGGTGTGACTGTGGGAGGGACTGGGTGGAGACCTTGCAAGCCCCCTGGGTGGGGGGGGGAGCTACGAGCATGGGGCACTCCCCTAGGGACAGAGGGAAGCGGTGATGGCAGGAGGTAGGGCACTGGCTGCTGGTCGTTTTCCAAACCCTGAAGTGTGCACAGTGACTCCAGCAACTCCAAAGGGGAGGATTTAATTCATCCCCTAGTGGCTCATGAGCCCCTCGTTGTCAGTGTCTGTTTAACTAGGAGACAAGCAGAAACCACAGTGCCAGCTCCACAACAGCAAAACTCACAAAATCGAGCTTCATCTCAGGTCGCAGAGCAAGGCAGTTTCCCAAAAACCTAGTGCATGGGTTTGCGTGGGGGTGACCGCAGGCAGGGGTGCAGTGGCATAAAAAGTGTTCACGCAGGTTCAAGGTGAAAGAGAAGGAAGTAGTAAAAGCTGGCATCAGGGTGGTGCTCGTGCACACGGGCCGGGCTCGCTCCTGCTGCTGCTGCCGCCCATGAGCCCTGTCGCCTGTTCCCCTCTTCAGTGTCGCAGCGGTGGGCCGCTCATGGCAGCACAGGGAACAGAAATCGGTCAGGCTTAGTTAGCCAGGGCAGAATGCAGTCAGAATGCATGGGGCGAGAATGAGCCAGCTCAGGCAGAGCCTCCTCCTCCTCTCCTTCCTCCACCACTTCCCGCAGCCGTGCAGAGGCACGAGAGCTCAGCCAGAATCACCTTGCTCATGGCAGCAGCTGTGTGGCATCTGAGAGAAGAGAGAGCAAGCCTCAACTTCACCTCGCCAGGATGCTCTGGTCTGTGCCAGCTCTTTATCGAGCTCCCAGCACAGGACCTTCAACCTCCAGTGGGAGAGATCTCTCGGGAAGACATACATGTTGACAGCAAGTAGCCATTGGGGGTGAGGGCTCACACTCTGTCCATTCTGTCATCTGGTGATAGTTAGGACTTAAAGCAATGCCCCCAATCGTCCCAATTTGACCCAGAAGTGACTCAGCCTGCCCCTTTCATGCATCACTTCTCTTTAGAGCAGGTTTCACCATCTCAGGAAATGCACGACCTGTTTCTTGGGCACGACTCCTCAGGTCGTGGGTAATACCCATTCCCCAAACACAGCTGAGTCCCCTGGGAAACTTAGCCAGCAATGCCTGCAGGAGGAAGTGCACCTGCCGGCTTATTCCCTCACTCCCCACAACAGTTTCCTGGATCCATGCTCCCCCTAGTGGCCTCACTCCGTATTGGACCAGTGTGGGTTTTTGTGGGTTTTTTGGTTTTTTTTTTTGTTTTTTTTTTTTTTTTCATTTACTTATTTATTTTCTTTTATTGAAAAGCAGAAAGACAAAGAGACAAATAAGGAGAACTCTCATCCGCTGGTTTATTCTCTAAATGCCTGCAACAGCTAGGAGTGGACCGGGCTGAAGCCAGGAGCTGGGAACTCCATGCAGGTCTCCCACATGTGTGACAGTGACCTAACCTCTTAAACCCTCACCTGTTGCCCCGACAGGAAGCTGGAACCAGAGGCAGAGCCAGATCCCAAACCCAGACACTCCCATATGGGACATGGGAGTCCCAAGCCACGTCTTAACCACTGTGCGGAACACCTGCTCCTATGTTCGCGGTTATTAAAGCTCCCTGGGATGCAGCCACCACCACCCCCACCACAAGTATCTGGTGATGAACAAATATTCTGCTCTTTTCTAGTTCCAGCCTTAAAAGTATTTAGGCATAAAGGTATTCCTTTTTCTTCTAGGACTTCTGAAGCATGGGTTATAAGAACTCTTCTCCCAAGAACATCTTGTCTTTCCCCCCAGCTCAACCAACAGCTGCCTTACTTTCCCTGCCCCTCCCCTCTGACTCCTCGCTGTAAGATGAAGATTTACCTCGCATGGTGGAACTTACGTCTCCTGCCTTCCGAGTGACAGCGATTTCTCGAGACAGAGTGTCCCGAGGACAGAACTTGTTCATTTTTCTTCTGCCTTTCAGGGTTAGGATAATTCCAATGAGTTTTCCTCCGTGCTCAATCACAGTGACACTGCTTCTATATAAAGTGGTCCTGTTCCTTTTCATCCGAGTGAAGGCCACCACACCTCCATGTTTAATCCCACAGCAGGCATCTAAAATCTGTAAGCCCTGTCTAGCTTAATGAATGTCCAGCCCCAAGCCAACTGGAGACTGTGTGATAGGAAATAATTTCAAGAGCCTGTGATCAAGCCATAAATAAAATTGCCCTGTGATTCTTTTTGTGACCCTAAATGCACTTCAAAAAGAAGCAGATGATGAATACCAGGACAGGCAGGCTAGCATTGCCTACTAAAGGCTAAGGCACAAAATTTGGGGCCATCATTTGGCCGTCCTGGGCTCTGTACCCACGTGGAATAAGGGAAATTTCATTCCAGCCTCAGATGCATCTGCAGAGTTTCAAATCAGAGTTATACTTCAGAGCTCCTGGCTGTTAAAACCCAGTGTCGCCGGCACCGTGGCTCAACAGGCTAATCCTCCACCTAGCGGCGCTGGCACACCGGGTTCTAGTCCCGGTCAGGGCGCCAGATTCTGTCCCGGTTGCCCCTCTTCCAGGCCAGCTCTCTGCTATGGCCCGGGAGTGCAGTGGAGGATGGCCCAAGTGCTTGGGCCCTGCACCCCATGGGAGACCAAGAGAAGCACCTGGCTCCTGCCTTCGAATCAGCGCAGTGCGCCGTCCGCGGCGGCCATTGGAGGGTGAACCAACGGCAAAAAGGAAGACCTTTCTCTCTGTGTCTCTCTCTCACTGTCCACTCTGCCTGTCAAAAATTAAAAAAAAAAAAAAAGTGTACTTGGGCTTCCCAAGGCAAGTCTTACTTTTCCCAGCACAGCTCCAGGGAGGGCCACTGGCATTGGCAGGAAGGACCCCGGGAGTCTGGCCATGGGAGAAGTTGCCCAGAGAACGGGGGTGGGGGGGGGATAACAAAGCATCAGTTTTGCTAATAGACATACAGGGATCTTCAAAAATTCTATGGAAAAGACGTATTACCAAAAAACTCTTCATGAGGGAAAGCAATTAGCCAAACAATTAAGAAGCCACTTGGGATGCTCCTATCAGAGCGCCTGGGTGCAAGTCCTAGCCCCACTCTGATTCCGGCTTCCTGCTAATGCACAATCTAGGAGGTAGTGGCTCAGGTAGTTGAGTCTCTGCCACCCACATAGGAGACCTGGATTGAGCTCCTGGCTTCAACCTGGCCCAGCATGGGCTGCTGCAGCCATCTGGGGAGTGAACAAGTGGATAGGAGATTTCTCTCTCTCTCTCTCTCTCTCTCTCTCTCTGTCTTTCAAATAAACTTTTTAACTTTTGATCAAGGAAGTGAAAGATCTCTAAAATAAAAATAACAAAGCATTAAAAAAAAAATAAGACACCCAAAAAATGGAAGAATTTTCCATGTTCATGGATTGGAATAATTAATATCATCAAAATGTCCATTCTACTCAAAGCAATTTACAGATTCAATATGATTACAATCAAAATACCAATGACATTCTTCTCATACCTAGAAGAAATGATGCTAAAATTCATATGGAAACACAAGAGACCCTGAAGAGCTAAAGCAATCTTAAACAACAAAAGCAAAGCTGGAGGCATCACAACACCAGATTTCAAGACCTACTACAAAGCAGTTATAAGCAAAACAGCCTGGCACTGGCACAAAAACAGACATATAGAACAGAATAAAAACCCCAGAAATCAATCCATGCATCTACAACCAACTAATCTTTGAAAAATGAGCTAATCCCAGGAGAAAGGACAGTCTCTTCAACAAAGAATGCTGGGAACATTGGTTCTCTGTGTGCAGAAGTGTGAAACAAGACCCCTACCTTACACCTTCTACAAAAACCTACTCAAAATGGATTAAGGATCTAAATCTATGACCTGGTACCATCAAATTGCTAGAGGAAAACATTGTAGAAACCCTGCAAAACACTGGCATAGGCAAAGACTTTTGGAAAAGACCCCAGAAGCACTGGTAATAAAAACAAAAATAGACAAATGGGATTACATCAAGCTAAGAAGCTTCTGTACAGCAAAGGAAAAAACTCAAGAAAGTGAAGAGGCAACTGACAGAATGGGAGAAAATATTTGTAAACTATGCAACTGATAAGGAATTAATAGCCAGAATCTATAAAGAGCTCAAGAAACTCAACAACAACAAAACAAACAATCCAGTTAAGAAATGGGTAAAGGACTTGAACAGGCATTTTTCAAAGGATGAAATTCAAATGGCCAACAGACATGAAAAAATGTTCAGGATCACTAGCCATCAGGGAAATGCATATCAAAATCACAATGATATTTAACCTCACTCCAGTTAGAATGGCCTTCCTGCAGAAATCAACAAACAACAAATGCTGGTGAGGATGTGGGAAAAAAGGTACCCTAATCCACTGTTGATGAGAATGTAAACTAGTACAGCTATTGTGGAATACAGTATGGAGATACCCCAAAAAGCTGAAAATAGATATATCGTTGATCCAGCCATCCCACTCCTGGGAATTTACTCAAGGGAAATAAAACCAGCGTATGAAAGAGCAATCTATACTGACATGGTTATTGCAGCTCAATTCACAGTAGCTAATATATGGAATCAACATAGATGTCCATCAACTGATGACCAGATAAAAAAATGTGGTATATACACACTATGGAATACTACACAGCTATAAAAAAAGAATGACACCCTATCTTTTGCAACAAAATGGATGCATCTGACAACCATTATACTTATTATGAAATAAGTCAGTCCCAAAAAGACAAATATCATGTTTTGTCTGATCTATGGTAACAAATAAAAATGCAATGTATATGAATGAAGTTTTTATTTTGAGATTTAATTAGTTTACAGCCCTTGTCTCTACTGTTGAGAAACAGTGGTTTCTTTTTCTTCCTACTATTTGCTGAGTTCTTTACTTAGTGGAGGGTTAAGCTTATGATTATAAAATAAACTGAAAGTATGTCATTGAGAAAATTAAAAGAAAGAGTAAGAAAGGAAAGAGGAGGGAGAGAGGGAGAATGGGTAGGAGGGAGAGTAGGGTGGGAAGTACCACTGTGCTCCTAAATCTGTGTATATGAAATGCAGGAAATCTGTTCACCTTATATAAATAAAAAACTTTTTAAAAGAAAGTATAATGTCTATAAAATCTTTTTTAAAAAAATTAAAGAAAAAGATATGCATGGATTTCAAAATCTTTTGCACCAAAATAAAGTCTCCACAAACTTGGGCCAGGCAGCCCACAGCATGCTGGCCTCTCTGGCCAAACTGGGCTCAACGATGCCACTGAGACACAAGTCCAAAAGGAACCCTTTCTCCACCTTCCTGCCAGAGCCACTAAACAGAGAAACACAGCAGGTGATCCCTGGGGAAGGGAGAAGGGGTGGGGGAGGGAGCCCTGTCCAGTGTGTGCCCTGTGGAGACAGGGCAGGTGATAAGGAAGCAAAGTTACTCTGGAACATCCTGGACCTTCCCTGCCAAGGCACCCAGCACCGCTGTGAGCACAGCCCAATGTACACTTGCCCCACCAGCTGTCATAGCACCCCAGCCTGCGGGGGGAAGGGGAGCGGCGCAGCAGCCACCCCCAATGACCGCTTTTTATCTTGTATCAGTTTTCTATTTACAATCACCCTTCCCCCCCAACTTCCTGGATTAGAACAGCACACGTTTGTTATGTGACCGTTCTGTACTTGCAAAGTCACAGTAGGACCCCAGAGGCTGAAGCCACGGGCGTCAGTGGGGCACCATTCCTTCCCTAAGGCTCCAGGGCAGAACCTACACCCTTGCCCTTTGCAGCTCCTCCAGGCCTCCCACACTCTCTGGCCCATGGCCTCATGCCTCTATTTATTTACTTTTTTTGACAGGCAGAGCGGACAGTGAGAGAGAGAGAGAGAGAAAGGTCTTCCTTTTGCCGTTGGTTCACCCTCCAATGGCCTCCGTGGCCGGTGCGCTGCAGTCGGCGCACTGCGCTGATCCGAAGGTAGGAGCCAGGTGCTTCTCCTGGTCTCCCATGCGGGTGCAGGGCCCAAGCACTTGGGCCATCCTCCACTGCACTCCCTGGCCACAGCAGAGAGCTGGCCTGGAAGAGGGGCAACCGGGACAGAATCCGGAGCCCCGACCGGGACTAGAACCCAGTGTGCTGGCGCCACAGGCAGAGGATTAGCCTGTTGAGCCACGGCGCCGGCCCTCATGCCTCTATTTAAAGCCAGCCAAGGCTTTCTCACCCAGCCATCAACCTGTCTCTCTCTTCCGTGTCCCCCCTTCACTGCACTGCACCCTCTCAGGCCATGATGTGTGATACATGATATAACATATGATGTATGATACATGGTATATGATATGCGATATGTGATATAACATATGATTGTGACACATGATTTATGATATATGATACATGATATATGACATATGATACATGGTATAAATGATGCATTATTATGTGATATATGATGCACAATACATGATATAACATGATGTATGATATGTGGTGTGTGATGTATGATACATGATATAACATGTGTGTAATACATGACATAACATGATGCATGATATGTGATATATGGTGCATGGTGTGTGATATCACATATGATGTATGATATGTGATATAATATATGGTTGTGATATGTGATGTATGATGCATAATATAACACATGTGTGGTCTGTGATATAACATGATGTGATATGTATGATGCATGATATAACATATAATTGTGATATGTGATGTATGATACGTGATATAACATGTGTGTGATATGTGATATAACATGATGTGATATGCATGATGGGTGATATGACATATGACGTATGCTGTGTGATGTGTGATGTATTATGAAATACAACATGTGTGATACGTGATATAACATGATGTGATATGCATGTGTGATATAACACATGATTGTGGCATGTGATATGTGGTGTGTGATACATGATATAACATATGTGTGATATGAGATATAACATGATGTGATATGCATGATGTATGATATAACATATGGTGTGTGGCATGTCATATGTGATGTATGATACGTGATATAGCATTTGATGTATGATGCATGATATAACTGACTTCCTCCCTCTCCACCTCCACTCTACCACCTGGCCCCATCACTGTACTTAAACCTGGCATTCTGCAGTGGCTTCCTGGATATCCTCATCACCTCTGTCCTCACCCCTCCCAACCCTTCCTCCACCCCTCATTAGACAGGTGATCTTTCTAAAGTGCACAGGAGGGGCCGGCATCGCGACACAACAGGTTAAGCCACCACTCGCAAAGCCTGCATCCCAAATCAGAGTGCTGATTCAAGTCCCAGCTGCTCTGCGTCTGATCCAGCTCCCTGCTAATGCAAGTAGGAAAGCAGCAGAAAAAGGCCTAAGTACCTGGGCCCCCATCACCCACATGGGAGACCCGGATGGAGTTCCTGGCTCCTGGCTCCTGGCTTCAGCCTGGTCCAGACCTGGCTATTGCGACCATTTGGGAAATGAGCCAACAAATGGAAGATCTCTCTCTCTCTCTCTCTCTCTCTCTCTCTCCTGTCCCTTGACCACTAATTACTGGGCAAAGAGCTGCAGTTCAGCGACTGAATCTGAGTTGAACTCGTGAGTGAGGGGACTATATTGACATGAACGACAGTGGCTCCCTCCCCAGGTCACAGCGAGTGAGGACAGGAGCTCAGCAAGGAGGGATCACCCTGCCACACACCTCAGCCTGTGGGGAGCAGCGGAGAAAAGCCCTCTCCTCCAGTGGGCGCAGACCGGGGTCCCCCAGGGTCCTCCTGGGAAGAACTGAGAAGCCACTGAGCTCAGAGGCACAGTCGGGTGCTGCCCCCCCTCCCCGCCTCTGCAGGGGCGGAGGGGAAGGGCAGCCACTCCCAGAACCCGCTGCCCCAGGAAGGGGTGGGGGACTCACAATGGACACTGCCTCTGACTGGGGGGTGGGACAGGGTCTGATAGAAGAAGATGGAGCCCCAGCACTCCCAACGGCACAGAGTCAGAAGCAGGCACAGGTAAAGCCCCCAAAGAGCCTGTTCCCCCCACCCCCGCCTCCTCCTGGTCCAAGGAGACAGGACAGCCGGGGCCTCACACGACCCTGACTGTGCCCCTGCCGGCTCCTTCCCGCTGCCCCAGGGGCCGGGCCCCTGCACGTGGAATCGCAGGACCCCACAGCCTTGAATTAGAAAAGCCCCCAGCAGCCTCTGCGTGGCACTTCCAGGCACAGAGCTGTTCCCATGCACTGCTGCCTCCTCCCCGCTCTGGAGGCTGCACTGGAGCCTTCTCCCGCCCCACCAGCCCCACACCTGGCTCCCTCTGACGTGCGACAGCAGCTCAGCCTGATGGAGCGGCCCAGGGAAGTTAGCTCTGGTCTCCACGTGACAACCTTTGAAATAGCTGAGGATAATCACCATTCTAATAATAAATGCTGGGCTGAGAGCTTCCTGTGCATGCTCTCCTGCGCTACCTGCAACACCCCTAGGACGCAGGGCTTCTCATTCCTGTTCCAGAGACAAGGAGGTAACCCTGGAGAGGCAGAGCAAGCAGCCCCACCTGCAAGAATCAGGAGTGGACTCCTAGCCAGGCAGTGTAACCCCACCCAAAGCGTCCGTCTCTGCAGCCATCACCCACTGAGTGGGTGCTTAGTGAGTGGCCGCCAGTGTGGAATGCAGACCGAGTCATTTCTGACATTTTAACGGGAGGAACGGGGGTGCAGCTGTAGGCAACCAAGAAACAGGACCCACAGGGCTTTGGCCTGGCCCAACCCCAGCTGGCCATTGCAGGTGCTTGGGGCAGTGAGCCTGCCAATGGGAGCCGTGTGTGTGTGTGTGTGTGTGTGGTTTAAACAGAAAGACAGGCAGCAAGGCCAACATTGGAGAACAGGTTGAGATAGCAGGAGAGCTGAGCCCCCAGCACAGCGGGGTCGGGAAACCTGGACTCCAGGTTTCATTGAATGAAAGAAATCTGGTCCATTGAGACCGAGGACCGGCACAGGGTTTGAGGCAGGATCTGTCGCCCTCTGGTGGCCACGCCCACTCCGGGTGGTGTGTGCAATGTCCTCTCTCCCAGACAAGGAGGTGATGGTGGAGACCTACAGCCTGATTCTAACCCCCTAGCCCCGCACTCCCACACAACCTTAACTCTCCCAGTAGCTTTTGTGAAATGACATTGGAATTTTAATTTCAGCTAGGCATCGAGATACAGGAGATGCGATTTCAAAGCGAGGTGCCAAATTGTCATATGAAGAATTTCAAAGGAAATTGTGGTTTAATTTTTTATGAACCGCCGTACATCTTGGTGGCATCCGGTGCAACGTCGGTGAGCATATGACACGGGGTAAACCCAGCAAGCCTTTCCAGTTCCTGTGCCCTCGTGGTGGCGGGAGCCCACGAGCCCCCCTTCTTCCAGGGAGTTTTTTGAGTATTTGTGTCCCCCTTGGCTAGATCCAGGATATCAAAGGGAGGCAGACACAGCACCATGCGGGGAGATTTTGTAAGGAGGAATGGAAAAGAGAAAGCAGTGTGGTCAGCCTCCTCCCCCACCCCTCCCTTGTCGCCAACCTAGTCAGGCGCCTTGCACCGGAGCTGAGGCCCCTAGAGCTGGAAACACAGGGTTCTGGGGTCCAGGTGCTGCCTGCAGGTTAGAGGGAGACAGAGGAGCCTCCTGCAGGGGTGGTGCCCTGGGCTCCTCAAGTTTACCTGGCAGGAAAGGAACAGCCAAGGCTCCTGTGAGGACAGACCAGGTGCATCCCCAGAGGTCTTTCCTGTCCAAAAGGGCCACCGCAGGGGATAAAGGGACCCCAACAGCTGAGGAAGGGGTCACAAGCAACTGGGACAAGGGGAGCCTGATGAACAGGCAGGCTCTAAGGAGCCAGGATCACCTCTGCCCCAGCCCCAGGAGAGAACAGTGACCCAAGGGGCGGGGCCCTAAGTGATGCGAAAGAGCATAAACCTGCTGGACTGCTCTGACCTCACTGAACCCCACCATCCCACCCCTGCCCCCACCTCCCCTCTGTCCCCCACCATCCCACCTCCACTGCCCCCCACTGTCCCACCCCCTGCCCCCACTCCACAACCTCTGCCCCCCACCATCCCACCCCTGCCCTCACCCCACCCTCCTGCCCCCCACTGTTCCACCCCATACCTGCACTCCACTGTCTCACCCTCTGCTCCCCACCCCACCTCCCCTGCCCCCCACCATCCCATCTCCTGTCCCCACCCACCCCCTCTGCCCCCCACCATCCCACCCTACCCCCTCTGCCCCCACCATCCCACCCTACCCCCTCTGTCCCCACCAGCCCACCCCCTCTCCCCCCACCTCAACCCCTCTGCCCCCACCATCCCACCCCCTCTGTCCCCACCTTCTCTCCCCCTCTCCCCTCACCTCAACCCCTCTGCCCCCCACCATCCCATCCCCCTGTTCCCCACCTCACTCCCTCTGCCCCCCATCATAGCCCCTCCTTCTAAAACTGCCACTGCGAGGGTTTGAGGGCCCAAGGCGAGGGAGCACCTGGGGGAGGAACAGAGGAACAGCCGGCCCTGCCCGGGCTCCTGTACCGTGGCTTCCGCAGGGGCAGGGCCCAGCAGGCAGTAGAGGTGACAGTTACTGCTTCCGGGTTTGATTCCTGCATTAGCCCAGCCATTCTCAGTTCTGGTTCGAGACCGTCTCATAGCTGCGAGGGGGCAGAAAAGCTAAGAAGCTTTCTCGATTTTCCACCCAGGAGCAAGGGGACAGGTTAACCCTGAACAAAGCGTAAGGGAATGCCAGGAATGAGAAAGTGTCATGAGCTTAAAAGGCACCTTGGACTGTGCCATCAAGGTGCAGCTATATATTTTTTAAGATTTATTTATTTATCTGAAAGTCAGGGCACCAGAGACAGACAGAATCTCCCATCTGCTGATTCACTCCCCAAATGGCTGCAACAGCCAGGGTTAGACCTGGTCAAAGTCAGGATCCCAGAACTCCATCAGGGTCTCCCATGTGAGTGGCAGGAACCCAAGCACTTGAGCCATCTTCTGCTGCCTTCCTGGGTGCATTAGCAGGGAGCTGGATTGGAAGCAGAGAAGCGGGGGCTTGAACCGGTGCTCTGTTGTGGGATTCTGGTGTTGCATGTGGTAGCTTAAACCACTGCGCCACAATGCAGGCCCCTGCAGCTTTAGTTTTAATTATATGACAAACATGGTTATGCCTTGCCCAAGTTACAGTCTCCCCGCACTGCAGCCAAACTACAGGGACCCATTCAAATCTCCCCCCGCATTCTGTTCTGCAGTGTAGAGCAGCCCGTTTGTCCCCTCTTCCCACCAGTAGCCTATGCTTCAAGGCCCCTTGAGACCCAGCACAATCACACCCAGGGTCCCTGTCACTTGCTGGGGAAGGGAGAGCTATCGCCAGCCCCAGCCCAGCTGCCTGGCATCCTACAGCTCTCACCAAGCCCCTGCCCTATCAGCACGGTACCCCAAAGGGTCATATGCACCCAGAACCTCAGAATATAGAAGGAGGGTCTTTGCTGATGTAAGTGATTGAAGAGGTCAAGATGAAATAAGCCTGGACTCAGAGTGGGCCCTAAATCCTATGACTGGGATTCTTACAAGACGATGAAATGGGGGGGCCAGCACAGTGGTACAGAGGTAAAGCCGCCGCCTGCCACACTGGCATCCCATATAGGTGCCGGTTCGTGTCCTGCTGCTCCACTTCCCATCCAGCTCCTGCTAATGCACCTGGGAAAGCAGCGGAGGATGGCCCAAGTGCTTGAGCTCCTGCACTCATGTGGGAGACCCGGAAGAAGCTCCTGGCTCCTGGCTTCAGCCTGGCCAAACCCTGGCCATTGCAGCCATTTGGGGAGTGAACCAGCGGGTGGAAGACCTCGCTCTCTCTCTCTGTCTCTCCCCCTCTCTCTCTGTAACTCTTCAAGTAAATAAATAAATCTTTTTAAAGTGAGGAAGAGGAAGATACACAAGAGAGAGAAGACCAGGTGAGGACGGAGGCAGAATTCGGAGCCAGGCTGCCACAAGCCACGGACACTGAGGCCATCAGAAGCCGAAACAAAGCCAGAGTCTTCCCTAGAGCCTGTGGCCTCGCTGAACGTGAACCTCTAGAGAATCAATTCATGTGATTTTTAGGCCACCCAACCTCAAGTACTTTGTTTTGGCCACCCCAGGACATTTGAACTCCATCACACCCCATCCCTGCAGCCCCAGCAGGAATGCAAGCCAGGGCCCGCTGCCCTGTGCCAGGCCTGGGACACAGACCGGACTGTACCTTCACATGACCCGGCTCTGTCCACACTCCCCTGCTGAGCAGCCCCAGGAGAAAATCTGAGCAGCTCACAACAAGCCCAGGGCCCTGGGGGTGTCGGCTCCTGCTCCCGGTCACCTGCCCTCCCTCGGGAATTTTCCACTCTCCCCACCCCCTTGTCAAAGTCATTAGATTTAATCATTAACCGGGCGGGTGTTAATTAGCGGAGCAGGGTGGTCACCCTTGCTGGGGAGGACACAACCACACATCAAGAGCGCTGCTCCGACAAAGGGGCCGGGGCAGGAGGAGCAGATGTCCAGCACACACCTCTGTCCCGGGGTCCAGGAAAGCCCCAGGCTCCAGGCCTGCTTTCCCTGGAGTCCAGGGAGAAAACTTTCCCAGGTACTTCTCGGCTTGCGTCATCCCAGCCCTCACTGTAGATACCGGGGCTGCCTGTCATTCATCTACTTTTAAGGGTGAGGAAACTAAAACTCAGAGAGGTCAAGCAACTTGCCCGAGGTCACAGAGCTGCAAGGCAACACAGCTGGTATCTGAAGGTGGCCAGAATGCCCCAGCGGCTGGGGATTTGAATGCCACAGTGTGGGGGGTGGGGGTGGGGTCTGAGCAGTCGGAGGTCATGCTGGCTCCTTCCTGCCCCCACTCCCCCATTGCTCCCTTTCGAGTGATGATGGCTCCTTGGTCACTCCACCAGCGCCCTGGCTCCCGCCAGGCTGTAGTTGGGACAGAAGCTCTCTGTTTTCCGCTCCACTGGGTCCCTAGTGCTCAGCACAATGCTAAGCACATACCAATCCCCAGTGTGGCACCCTGGCGTGAGCATCAACATTTTTGAAAGGGGGCCAGCGGCTGCAGCTGCGGTACAGCCAGCGGGTTAAGCTGCGCCTGTGGTGTTGGTATCCCATAGAAGGCCAGTGCAAGTCCCAGCTGCTCCACTTCCAGTCCAGCTCCCCACTAATGGAAGATGACCCAATTGCTGGGGCCCCTGTACCCCCATGGGAGACCCAGATGAAGCTCCTCCTGGCTCCTGGCTTCAGCCTGGCCCAGCCCCAGCCACTGTGGCCATTTGGGGAGTGAACCAGCAGGTGGAAGAACTCTCTCTCTCGCTCTCGCTCTCTCTCTTTTCTTCCTATGTAACTCTGTCTTTCAAATAAGTGAACAAATCTTATATCCACATGTAAATATTCAAAATTCAACCTGTGAGAGAGTTGGGGATGGCAGGGGCTGACCGGGGTGCTGGGGACCAGAGGCTACACTACATCTCGAGGGTCATCTGGGCCTTGCTGTTTCAGTCTGCTTCTCCCAGGAAAACACAGGCAAGCTTCCAGGCCTTGAGGGAGCTGCTTCCTCCCTCTCTCGGGCCTCAGTGTGGCCCTCCCAGCCCAGAAGCTTGGCCCGGCTGATCCCACAGGCTGTGCCCCCTACCCGTGCCAGTGGTTTCCACAGTTTGCAAAGAGGCAAAGCACTTGGGAAGTGAGCAGCCCCTCTGTGTGAGTCAGCAGCTCTGGCCTCATTCCCAAGAGCGCCAGCTGCAGGGCTGTGCACCCCAGCCTGGCAGAACGGCTGCCATGGGCTTTTTCACAGGCACACGGAGCTGCACACCGCCCCGGGGCCTGGGCCTCCCAAGGTCTCCCCGGGGAACCCACGTCACTATTCCAGTGCTGCTCCTGGGGCTCCAAAGAAGCTCTACAGATTCCTAGGTGGGCTCTGGCACCCCTGGGGGACGAGGGGACACACAGACTCCACAGGGCACCCATGCTTTGGCTCCAGATCAAGGCCTGCCCCCTACCTGGCCTCCCTCCCTCTTCATAAGACTTGGCCCCTAGAGACTCTGAGCCATTTCCAAAAGAGCAAACCCCGCAAAGGTCAAAGACTACCCCCCCGGGGGGGGGGGGGAGAGGGCAGGTTTTCAGAGCATCTGTCACAGCTCTGAGATGCAGCCCTTAGTGCAAGCACATGGCTTCCCGGGAGGCCCCTGTGGGTGGGGTCATTGCTCCTTCCGGGGAATGAAGGCAGCTGCTTGGCTTAGCAGTCAGGGCGCTGGACCTGGTGCCTGTGTCCCACATCAGAGTGCCGCTTTTATGCCCCCAATTCCAGCTTCCTGAGAATACAGGCCCTGGCAGACTCGTGTAATTGAATTCCTGCCACCCATGTGGGAGAACTAGATTGGGAACCTGGCTCCGGGCTTTGCCCTAGCTCAGCAGTTGGGGAATGAACCAGCAGAAGAAAACACTTGCGCTCGCTCTCTCGCTCTCACTCTCGCTCTCACTCTCACTCTAGCTCTCTCTCACCCTCCCCCATCTAGCTCTCCCTCGCTACCTCCTTCCATCTGCCTTTCAAACACATAAAAATTTTAAAACAAAAGCCATCTCCAGCCCTAGGTCTTAAAGCTGTATGGGACACAGCACGTGCGCACCCTGTATTCAACAAGCAGGAGCCTCCCGCACCACCCCAGCTGGATAAGGAGAAATGCAAAGCCAAAGACAAGGTCCCTCTCTGCTGGGTGCTAAAAGCTGGGTTCTGAGATGTCCTGACTGTGTGACGCCCCCCCACCCCACCCCGCAACTCAGAGTGACAATATTAGGACAGGAAGAGACCCCCATGGTTGCCAGATCCCTGTCATAGGGCATGCAGGCATGTGTGTGTACATGTGTGCACTGTGTGTGTACATGTGTATGTTCATGTGTGCATGTGTGTGCCTGTGCGTGCATTGTTAGGGGAGGACTCACCCAGGGAGTTGGCAGCAAGGGTGGGAATTGGACCCTCACCTCCCAGATGCCAGCCCAGGTGGCCCCTGTCAGCAACCCCGCCCTACAGTTTCCTTGGAAAATGAAGACCCTAATACCTACCCCTCCACCCGGTTGTTTGTGAGGATCGGCAAATTAATGCAGCTGGAGGTAGGTGGGAGTGAGCAGAGTAGATAAATAAAAGCAGAAAGTGCTGAGGGCAACAAAGAATGGCCCCATTAACCTGGAGGAGGGGAGAGGGGGAGCCGCTAAGTGGCTGCATCACCCTGTCACAGCCCTGTAACCTTAAATATTCATGGACTCAGAAGTGTACCACGCGGGGCAGCTGCGGCTCCAGCCCCGGCTGTGGGATGCCAACACCTGCACACTGAGGCACACCTGATGTGGGCTCAAGCAAGCTGCGGGAGGGGCTGGCACCCGGTTCTACCTCTCGCTCGATCTAGCAAGGGCTCCGAGAGCAGGTGCAGTCCGTGACAGCTCCCCAGCCATGCGTGGGCAGCCCAGGCTTCTCACACCCACGAGCCCAGCAGGCACTCACACAGCTATGGGTGTAAATAAAGGTCACAATGACACACACACACCTTTCCAGATGGCCCCCGCCAGCCACACTCCCCTCCCCACCACCCACACTGGCCCACCTGCCCCCAGGCTCCCCCTGCTGCTCCTCCTCTGCCTCCGCCCCAGCCACAGCTGCTCCTGCCCCTCTTCCCACACACACACACACACACACACACACACACACCCGCCAGCCACCTCTGCAAAGCCCCAGCTCTGTCAGCCCCGTCTGCACCTGCAGCTCTGCAGACAAGGAGGTCTGAGGATCTAGCACCTATGGGGGCCACACTTGAAGGGTGGGTGTGAGACTCGGGGAGGAATTTCCACAACCAGGCCGAAGTTTGAGAGAAAGAAGGGGATATGGAGGAGGCCCAGGCTAAATAGCGGGAGAGGTGGTTGTGGCACAGGGGGCTAAGCTGCAGCTTGGGACTCCCACATCCCACATCGGCTGCTCCGCTTCCGATCCAGCTCCTTGCAAATGAGCCTGGGAAAGCAGCAGAAGATGGCCCAAGTGCTTGGGCCCCTGCACCCTCATGGGAGACAGAGGGAGTTCCTGGCTCCCAGCTTTGACCTGACCCAGCTCCAGCTGTTGTGGGCATTTGGGGAGTGAACCAACAGATGGAAGAGGCAGGTGCACTCGCGTGTGCATGTGCGTGTGTGTGTGTGTGCGTGTGTCCCAATCACTCTATCTTTCAAATAAATGAAGGAATCTTTCGTTAATAATGGACATGGGGTAGCGGCGTGGATCTGAAGAGAAGCTGGAGAGCTGCCTCCCAGTGCGGCAGCCGGGCTAGGAGCGGGCGAAACAGAAATAGCAAGGTGCCAGGTGCCTTACCTCCTCGGACGCTCAACCCCAGGAGGCAGGAACCAGTATGCCCATTTGACAAATGAGATCAGGGCTCAGTGAGCAGGGCCTCAGCCCCCAGAGATGAGGGTGTGGGAGGGAATCCTGGCTCCAAGTCCTACCCATGGGCCTGGCAGAACAGGATGAGAACAGAGAAGCCACCTATTTTAGAGGATTCCATTCTGTGCGCACAGGAGGTGGAGTGTATGGGAGGAGGCTGGAGCAGTGACTTGGCCCTAATGGGCCTGGCAGCTCCCCCCACCCCCACCTCCACCCCACACACACCCTCATTCCCTCTGCTTCGGTGCCTCCACAACAGCTCCCTCCCTCCCGCAGGGTGGGGGGGTGCAAAGCTGGGGGTGGGGGCACCACTGGGAAACCCCCATGTCCAGAGAACCCCACAACAAAGGGGCTCTGAGGGAGCAGGCTGGGTGTAGGCACCGTGGCTGGAGGCCAAGTGAGGGCAAAAGGGGGCCGCTTAAGCAAAGCAAGGCGAGGGCTCCTGGGTTCCTCTAACCCAGCCTGGCCCAGAGAAAACTGAGCCCAGCAGATGTAAAGGGATATGGCCAGGGGGGAGGGCAAGAGAGGTTATTTTGGGAGGTAGGAGGGGAAGGGGCCACGTGCAATCCAGGCCGGGGAAGGGCTGCCCAGAAGAGGAGGCAACTGGGAGTTGAAGATGATCCTAAGAGCCCCAGAGAAGCAGCCAGAAACCTGCAGGGAACTCATGCTTGGCTTAAGATTCAAAAGAAACAGATTCCTCTGACCCAGCCTAGGCTGCTCCCTCAGCACTCCTGGTACCTCTCCCCACCCCCTGCCTGCCCCCAACACAGAGGCGGCCAGCCAGCCCTGCCCCTGTCCTAGACCCAGCACCCATCTCCCTCTGCCCAGCGATTCCCTGAAAGCCCTGGCTCCCTCACTCCATGATATGGATGGACGCCTGGGCTCTCCCCCAAACAAGTAAGTTCTTCACGTAGTCTAACTTGCACCCCTTCAATCACAGATCATTTCCACGGAGGCCCAGTGTGTAAGTAAACAAGCCATCAGTAAACAAGCCGCCCCATGGAAAGGCCTTTCACCTACTTTCCAATCCCTATAATTTAGCAAGCAGAAAGTGGAATCTATTTCACAAGCTTTGTTGGCTGCCCATCCTATGCTACTTCTGCCCAGTCCCACATGAGCCTCTCTCTCTCCAAGCCCCACACCACCACCCCCGCAAGGGGGCGTCCAGAGAGACGCCCCCACCCCCAACCCCTCCCCGCCCGGGGCTCAGCTCCCCTCAGGGTTTTCACCTCCACCAGTGTGTCCTCTCCGAATCTAACCCTAGACCCGGCTGCTGCACGCCCAAATCCCCCTTCCGGCCTTTTCTCTGGGAGACACCCCCCTGGAAGACCTTACACAAATTCTTCCTCTGGGGTTTGCGCCGCCTCCTCTCCCGCAGCGCCCCTCCACCTACCTGCCCAGTCCCCCAGACCTGCCCCAGCTTGGAAAAGTTCCTCGCAGCCGCTCTCCACCTCTACTCCCTGGCGAGAACTCCGAGGAGAGCCGGCCGGCCGCTGGCACAGTCCACTCAGACTGCCACCCGGCCACGCCCGGGCCTTCGCACCCGCCCGCGGGGCGGTGACCCCCGCCGCCGCGGGCGCGGCCACGACGGGGTTAAGGCTACGGGCTGGGGGAGGGGGAGGGGGCCGGGAGGGGCGGGTGCGGAGCCAATCGGCAGCCACAGAGTCCCCGAAGCCGCGAGCTGGGAGCGCTGAGCCGGGAGCCGGGAGCCGGGAGCCGGGAGCCGGGAGCCGTGCACGCCGGGCTGGGGCCGGGGCCGGAGCGGAGCGGAGAAGGGAGCGCGCCCGCCCCAGCCCCGAGTCCCTCCGTCTTTCCCCTCGCCGCCGCAGCGCGGGCGCAGCGGCCGCCGCCCCAGTCATGGAGCAAGACAACAGTCCCCGGAAGATCCAGTTCACGGTCCCGCTGCTGGAGCCGCACCTTGACCCCGAGGCGGCGGAGCAGGTGCGGAGCAGGGCGGGGCGGCAGGGGACTCGCCCAGCGGAGGACGGGGGACCGCTGGACCGGGGGCACCCAGGATCCCTGCCTAGTCTTGGCGGCAGCAGCGCGCCCCTTTGAGGACAAACGCGCTCCTTTGGGGGTCTTCCGTCCCCTCCCCCACCGCCGGAGCCACATCTGCCCATCTGTGCCTTGAGACGGACCGCAGGAGGAGCGCCTCCACCCGCTGCCTGTCCCCGCGAGAGTCACTCCCCACGCCCCAGCCCTGGGGGAGGGGGCCTGCCCGAGGACACGACCCCTCCCCCTTTACCCGTCTTGCCTCCCCCACCCAGTCAGCCCCCGCCAGAGTTTCTGAGGTTGGTGTCTGCTCGGGGGGCAGGGAGGGGATCGGTGAGGGAGGGCGCGGGCGGATAAGGTGGGAGTTGGAGAAGCAGCTCTCCCTGTCCCCTCCTACCTGGAGGCACACCTTGCAGGCTCCAGGGAGTGTCGGCTTTGGGAAGGGGCTGAGGACAGCCGCCCAGAGGCCTGCAGCTTTGGGGGAGGGGGCTGCTCGGGTCTGTAGGCTGAGGCTCCTTCTCCTGTGAGTCTGGACACGTGGGTCCAGAGTCCCGGCTCCTGCCCTTCGGATGCTGGAGTGGGATGGGATGGAGTGAGTGGTGCTCAGAGGCCAGAGATGGGGGCTTTCTAGAGATGGGGGTCCCAGCTTTGCCACAGGAAAGGAAGAGGCACAGTGACAGCCCCGCTCAAGAGGTGGGAGTCCAGGGCCCTGGCCCAGCCTCCTGGCCTGGCCTATTTTTAGCTCAGCAGCCTGGCAGAGCGGCAGTGTCTGAGCTGTGAGCAAGTGCGTGTCTCAGCGAGAGAGTGAGCAGTGAGCGTGTGTGGAGAGGGCGGCCACCCATGGTCCTTACTACTGCCTGTTTGCCAGATGCCTCCGTATTCGCCCATTGCTCCATCTCTCTGTATTCTCTGCCCACCTGCCTAGACACCCATCCCTAGAACATCCCATTCCCGCAAGGTCAGCTCTCTGCTTCCCCCAACAGCTGCCAGGCCCTGGCTGTGCTGCAACACCCCCCCACCCCCAAAGAAAAACCGGTGAGCCCTCTTGTTGGGGTGGGCTGGGAGAGGGCCTCTGTGGTTGCTACTCTGGCTGTGTGGCAGCCTCAGCTGTGGATGATGGGAAAGGGCAGGTGCACACTCCACAACTCCTGGGTCTCTACCCCACCCACCCCTGGCCTGGGCTGAGTGGCACCTGCAGCCTCTAAGGTGTGACTGTGGGAGGGGCCAGATGCAGCTCCACAAGCCTCCTGAGAATGAGGAAGATGGAGAGAGCTTCTAGCACGAAGCGTTCCCTTGGGGTCAAAGGGGAAAGCTGTTATGCTTGGAGGCAGGGGACTGGCTACAATGACCTCACACCCCAGAAGAAGGCCCAAAAGTTGGGCTGCGGTGGGGTGGGATGGGAGGTTCCAAATGCCTCTCACTGGCCCAGACAGGGCCTGACACCTGCTTCTGTTTGCTGTTGGAGGAGGCAGGTGGAGTAGGTGTGGGTTGGTGGGGGGGGAGGGGCAACTGGCTTAGGGATTTGGGGGACAAGGGAGGAGTGTAGGGCAGTGCCAAGGAGCAAGATGGAGCCAGAGAGCTGGGATGCAGACCTGCCTTACTGAGATCTTTAGAAATCTGTGTCTCTACGGCCTGAAATTCTACCTGCAGTCGAACCTCGGCCCCTCCTGCTGCGTCACCAAGTGTATAGGCAGAAAGTTCCAGGCTTGGCAGGAACCCCTAACCCAGCCCTGCATGGAGCGGCCAAAGGAGTTGGACACTCTGAGCTACGGAGCACAGAGTGGCGGGCGGCGAGGGAGGACCCAGCTCCCAGGTCCTCGGCCTGACTGTTGTGGAAATAAATAGAGAAGCAAAGGCACCGTGTGACCTTGAGAGCCAGAATCGAGAAAGGTGCGAGGCGAAGAGCCCCAGCAAGTGTGACCTCCCTGCCTCCCGCTGTAGGCTGTCTCCAGGATTCAGAGTGATTAGAAACCTTGTCCAAGGCAAGAAAATAGGATAAGGGAGGGGCTTGTCCAGGGTCGCAGAGCCCCGCCACCCTCTCAGGCCGCCACGTTGGCAGGCTCTTCTCCCCGCGTGGATGGCCATCTCAACCGAGCCACCCCCACCGCCGCCTCCCCCTGCCTCTTCCGCTCTTCTGCCCTCCCTGCAGGGAGGAAGAGTTTCTCCTAGTAAAAAGAGGGCTCCACCCCCTTTGCACAGATCGCCCAGGAATGGGCAGAGACAATCGACGGTTAATATCTGAGCAGTGCGTGCACACACACACAGAGGACCGCTACTGCTAGGGACCTTGAAATGTCACCAAAAACAGATGCTACTCGAGGCTCCTGGGAAACAGTGCCCCACTCCCACCAGCCCCATTGGGAGCCCCTGCTTCTTCTTTGGGGAAAGCCCCCCTCACTCAGGCTTGCACAGCCCCCCTTCCCTAGCTAGCACCACTGGTATAGAGGAGGGCCGTGTTTCACCACCCCCCACCCCACACTGCCAGTGGCTTTGATGCCGAGTAAGCCAGCTGCAAAGCAGGGGGATTTGATCATTCAGTGTTGTTGGTCTTCCTCCTCGCTGCCCTCCTGGAGGGAGCTGCCGCCTAGACTCCAACCCCCTTCATTCCACTCATTTCCAAGGCTCTGAGTCCAGAGGAAGGGGAAAACTACATGTCCCAGGAGTCCTTGGGCTGACTTCAACAACAACTGACTTTATTGGCAGCATGACAGAAGAACAGCAGCAGGGGAGGGGGTGCTCCGGGGGTCCAGCAGTGCACCAGCTTTGTGTGTTAATGTCTTAGAAGGAGACCTCAAAACTCAGCATAAGAGCTTCCAGCTCAACTTTAAGGCCTGACCCGGGTCCTAGCTGGGGCTCCTCCCGGTGTTGTAGATCTGCTGGAGGATCAGAAACACGCTGCATCCAAGGACTCTGAGGGGAAGAGAGGGGCTCGGAGGGATGCTGTTGGCCCCCTGAGGGTTAATGTCTTCTTGGGTGGGGATGGCTGAGAGCCAAGGGAAAGGCCTGGACCCTCCCGGGTTATTTCTGACCATTGATCCAGGATGGACGGAAGGACTGCTGGCCAGAGATCGATGCACTAGAGCAGATCTGGCCACTAAGATGGAGCAGCCAGACGGGGCGAGGGGGCGAGTGTGAGACCCATGGGCTCTGGGTGCTCAGGAGCGGCTCCCCCCAGGAAGGGGGATGGGCACAGTGGGTCCAGGGCACTGTGGGGTTTTCTGAGGTATGTTAAGGGGCAGAGCGTTCATGGTCCCATCTGTCCTTGACCTCTTCCCACTTCCCCACCTCCCCCCCCAGATTCGGAGGCGCCGCCCTACCCCTGCCACCCTCGTGCTGACCAGTGACCAGTCTTCCCCAGGTAACCCAGGGACGGATCACTGATGGGACTGGGGGCCTGAAGCAGACAGCTGCTGGGTGCCGGTGGGAGAAGTAGGGTACCAGGTAGCCAGAGAGCAGGGCCCTGGGATGCTAAAGGCCAGCAAATGGTGGCTACAGTAGCAGGATCTCCTCCTGCGGTTGGCAAGACAGGGCAGTGCCAGGAAGCTGAAGAGACCACCCAAGTCCTAACCCCCCAGGAGGAGTTCGGTGGTCATCGGAGTGCCGGTTGCTGTGGCAACAGCCTCCCAGGTTTCTCCAGCACTGCTGCCCCCACCCCCAGAGGCAGTGACAGCTGTGAGGGGGAGGGCCCGCCTCCACCAGCTTGCTTGGCGGCCCCCAGAGGGGACAGGGAAGGTTAGAAACAGCCCCGGGAGCAGCTGGGATGCTGGCCGCCCATGTCCTCATGAAGGGCTCGGAGACCATGGAGGGCCAGTGAGCTGGACGAGAAGCCGGGGGCAGGGGGCTCCACCTCCTGGGAATGCCAGAGCCTCTTTGGCCCCTGCACAGAATGAATTTGCTGTCGTCTCTCAGTGTCACCTACTGTACAGGGCCCAGGGGTGGGGAAGAGACCTGGAGAGGGAAAGAGTGGCTGGAGGTCCCTGCTTTCAGGGACCTCTGGGGCTGAGGCAAAAATGGAGTCTCCAACTGACCTCGTGGTCAAGGACAACACTAGGGGCATGGGTCAGAGCCAGCCAGCAGAGCAGGAGGGGAACTGGAGGGAGAAGGCCTGGGGCAGGCATCAGGGCCAGCTTCTTGGAGGTGGAGGTAAGGGACACCAGACTGCAGAGCTTCCCCACCTTGGTAACTGTGGAGTCCCCTGGGTCTCCTGTCCTTATCACCTTCTCCTCTCCCTGTCCCCCTCAGAGGTCGATGAAGACAGGATCCCCAACCCACTTCTCAAGGTGAGCTGGCCCCTTCCACTCGGCTCAGCCCAAGGGACCCACAACTCATTGGGGTGAGGGGGCAAGTCCTCAAAACCCTGCATCCCAACAGGTGGATGGGTGGACCTACACACACACACACACACACACACCTCCCTATACCACCGAGCAGGTGGCTGGGGAAGCAGGAATTCTTTGCCCTCCCTTGCTGAAGCCCCCTCCCCTCCGACCTGTTCCCAGCCTCCGATCCAGCATCGAGGCATGGCAGGGGAGGAGGGCGAGGAGGGCTGGCACCCATCTGTGCTCCGTGTTCTTCACAGCCCAGTCTGGCAATGTCTCCACGGCAACGGAAGAAGATGACAAGGACCACACCCACCATGAAAGGTTCGCCCCCCGCCCCGAGGGCCCGTTTGGAAGGGGTCCTGGGGGGGGGGGTCCCTCAGGTCTGCCTCTGCCTTTGTCATGGCGGAGCTCATGCTAGATGACTGAGGGCTGCCGCTGACCGGAGAAACTGCCTGAACATGAACCTCGAAGATGGCAGAAAAATGAAAAACACTGGCGACCCCACAGCATAGCGCGCAGCTCATAGCAGCTATGCAAAGGCTGCCGGAGTCTTTCCTTCCCTTAGGGGATGCCCTGTGTCCCAGCAAGCCCAGTATCTTTCTTGTTTGTTTGGGTTTTTTTTTTAGAATGATTTTATTTGAAAGGCAGAGTGACTGAGAGAGAGGCAGAGACAGGGAGATAAGATCATCCATCTGCTGGTTCACTCCCCAGAGAGCTGCAATGGCCAGGCTTGGGCCAGGCCAAAGCCTCCTTCCATGTGGTGGCAGGGGCCCTAGCACTTGGGCCATCTTCCGCTGCTCTCCCAGGTGCATCAGCTGGGAGCTGGACTGGAAGCAGAGCGGTCAGGACTCGAACCAGCGCCCCTATAGGTTGTTGGTGTTGTAGGCAGCAGCTCAACCCACTATACCACACCAGCCCCACCAACCTTTGGAGGAAGTATTTTAAGGTGTATTTACTTAGTTATTTGAAAGGCAGAGCAAGAGAGAGAGAGAGAGAGAGAGAGAGAAGATCTTCCACCTGCTGGTTCACTCCCCAAGTGGCCATGACAGCCAGGGCTGGGCCAGGCTGAAGCCAGGAGCCAGGAGCTACAGAACTCCATCCAGGTGTCTCCCATGAGTGACAGGAGCCCAAATATGTGGGCCGTCTTCTGCCGTCTTCCCAGGCGCATTAGCAGGAAGCTGGGTGGGAAGCAGAGTATCCGGGACTCAAAGCGGCTCTCTGATATGGGATACCGGCCTCACACGCAGGGGCTTCACCTGCTGCCCCGGCAGAAGCCCTTCTTGTGGTCTAGCTTTTGTGCCTCCTTATTGCCCAGCTCGGTGCTCTCCTTGTTCAAATCTCAGTGCCCTCGGGGAGGCTGCTGAGTTCAGGGGGACCCCAGGCAGCCGTGTCCACTGTCGCCTCCCCCTCTCTGTGCCTCCAGAGCTCCAGATGATGGTTGAACACCACCTAGGGCAACAGCAGCAAGGAGAGGAGCCCGAAGGAGCCGCCGAGAGCACAGGGGCCCAGGAGTGCCAGCCACCTGGGGCCCCAGGCACAGGAGCCGAGTCCAGGCTGGGCCCCTCAGCGACAGCGCAAAGTATGTGCGGGCCCCAGGCAAACCATTTCCCCCAGCCCAGCAGAAAACAAGATTGCACACTGGGGAGGGTGAGGGCCAGGGCTCAAGGCTGGGGATGCATCTACATGTACTCCAGTCCACACCTTTCCTTTCTAACCCCACCCCTCCCACCTTGGACCCCCAAGGCCCCCCACGGGGGCGGTGTCGGGGAAGCTAGAACCCTAAACGTGTCACTCAGCACCTCCTCTGCCCAGAGCAGAGCTCAGTGTATAAAAGAGAAGGTGCCGCTGTCCACTGGGTGGTGTGTGACTATTAAATGAAACTGTAGCACAGCCCCTGAAATGCACAAGCCCACCAGCCTTGCAGTAGGCATGGTGCTAATGTGTCCACAGTCTTTATTCTAGCTGTATTCCATAAGCCAGGAGTTTGCCAACAGCATGAAGGTGATACAGTGTCTATGCTGTTACACAGTACTCCCCACAGGGCACCCACAAGCCAGCACATTACTATTTCTGCAATGCAGTGCAAAGTATGCTGGCATGGGTGGCATAAAGACCAAAATAGTAGTGGTCTCCTGTCAGTTCAGGTCCACACGGAGTGTCTGCTCCAACTCTTCCTAACATTCTGCAGAGGTTTGTTTTGGGTGGCTCTTGTGTTTCCTGTTGTTTTTGCGATTTTGCTGATGGCAGATTGTTAAGAAACAGCAGTGAGCCTAAGGGAGCCATGGTGACCAGAGAAGGCACTGCAGGTCCTGGGCTCCTCTCCCGGCTCCTCGCAGCTCAGGACGCAGGGAGCAGGGCTCTGCCCTCTCCAAGTTCCCCACAAATGCCACCTCTCCCTCCCCAGAGCCTGCACAGCCCAGCCCCAGAGCTCAGGAGAGGCCCGGCGAGGAACCCTCCACCGCGAAAACATCGCAAGACTCCCAGGGAGCCAGCGCGGTAAGCAGGGCCAGGGGCTGGGCCGCCCGGCCCGCAGAATAGGCCATGTTCTTAAGGGCAAGGGGGCGGGAGGGTGTCTCTGGCAACAGAGAAAGGGAACTCATTTCTGTCGCTGAGAACTTATCCTCTCTGGTAAGAGGACTTGGGTCTCCTTGGACGGGCCCACAGCGGAATGGGACTAAGCTGCAGCACCAGGGAGTGAGGTCAGACTCCATGTCGGACCTCTGACCCCCGCAGTGGGGAACAGGTGACCAAAGCCAATTTGGGGATAATGGATGTTGACTGCCAAAGGGTGCTCCTCACCTTTCCCGGGGCCAGGATGGCAGGAGGGACATTGGTGAGAGGCCCTCCTGTCTGAGAATACTTGCTGCCCCTGCATAGACTAGAAACAGGCAGAGACCCGTGTCCCGCGACACCGGGTGCTGGGCAGGTGGCGGGTGGGCAGGTCAGCGCGCATGCGCAAGGGGACCAGCTGGCTTTGGCTTCAACCTTCTCTTTCTGCCTCCTCCCTCACCACAGGTCTGAGAGAGGAGGAGGTGTCCTGGAATCAAGGCCGCGGTTGGGGGATGCATGGACACTGGATTTGTTTCTTATTTCCTCACTTTTGGAGAAAAAAAATCTCTTGTTTTTAAAAAGTGATAAATTTGGTTTTAGGTCCTTGGCACTTTCCTTTTTTCTGGACCTAGAGACTCTTCCCTCCAGCCCGGCCGCCTGGGGTGGGGGCAGAAGCCTGCGCTGCTTGCTGCAGATAGAGGGGTGGGGGCCAGGCAGGTGGGAGTTCTTTTTCTAGTAAGGAAAGGCGCCACCATCTGCCCCGGATGCCCTGCACCTGACGACTGAAAGCTGTTAACTGTGCCGTGGGTGCCGCCTGCTGACCAAAGTGGGGAACTGCACTTGGACAAGGCCCTCGGGAGCCGGGATACCGAAATGGGTGGGTGCCCCCTTGACAGCCCTCGCAGCCTCTCCTGCCTTCTTTATGGATGGGTTTCTTCCTCCAGCTCCCTCATTCCAGCTCTATCCAAGAGGCGCTGGCTGGGAGCTGCAAGGGTGCTCTCTCCCTTTGAGGGGCGCAAAGCAAGGGTGTGTTAAGACCCTCTTCCTTCCATCCCAGACCCAGGCCTCTCCTGCCGCTGTTTAGACTGTGCCAGGTAGTGCAGGGCAAATGGGCAGGGAGGCAACGCCACAGAGAACAAAGAGCAGAGCCAAAGACGGGCACAGGGTCGCACCTGGGGCAGGGCGAGCTCTCCGTGGGCCTCAGCTTGCCAGGACCTTCCGGAGCCTCAGAGAGCTTAGTGCGTGCAACGGGGCTCGGCCGACTTCACCCAGTGAACACCCGACACAGGCAAGGCCCGGTCTCCCTTCTTTATTGATCTCTGGCTATAGAAGGGGCGTGGGAGACCAGGGCGGGCGTGAGTCACATGCGTCAGGGGCGAGTACTGGGGTGGCGGGTCTCAGACCGCGGATGCGGAGCTCACACGCACGGGGCCCACGGTACAAATGCATGGCTCGTATGTACACGGGCGGAGGAGGGCGGTCACCTGGGGCAGGGGGCGGGAGGGGCCTGGGGAGGGGAAGGGGCACCAGACGACCTGATAGCCGCCGCCTGGAGCCCCTTCCCATCTGCCCAGCACACGCCCCTCCCCAGGGTCCCTGGGGAGGGCCTGGTGGTGCGGGAGACTGCACAGGGTTCCGGGGCCACGCCTCAATCGCCCCCCACCCAGCTCTCTCCAGCCAGAGCTCTAAGACGCTTCCTGAAGACACCCCGCCCCTTTTACAGACATTGGTCGGATGGGAGCCTCTGAGTCCCCCCCCAGGGGGGTTGGGGGGAAAGGGGGAGGAAGAGGGCAGAGGGCTCAGCCGGGGGCCCAACCCAATCCTTCCAGCCCCTAGCCCTCGTGGCTCCCCTGCCCCGAGTCCCTGCGGCAGAATGGGAGAGAGGGAGGGATGTTGGCAGGGAGTCAGGCTGGGCCGGGGGCTGAAGCAGTGCAGGTGCGGGCGCCGAGGCTGCCCCCAGCCCACTCCCGGGGGGCCCAGAAAGGAACTAGGCCCCGAGGAAGCCACTCCCCTCCCCCCACACTTGGGCGGGGGGGACCCCAGCTTTCTACCCTACTTCAGCCCTTCCCAGGGGGAGGAGAAGGGGGCCCCAGACCTGCCAGCTAAGATCTGGGGTGGGGGTGCGGGCCGAGGGAACCCCCGAAATGTATTGCTTAGAAACTTGGAGGCAAAAAGGATGGGGGAGGGCCCGGGGGCTGGCAGCTCTGACCCTACCCCCAGGAGGCTCCCCAGCTCCCAGACAGCCAAGGCCATGGGGGGAGTCCAGAGGCAAGGGGATGGACACAGTGACCACTGGGAGCCTGGGCTTGCTCAGTCCTGCCGCCCAGAGATTAAAGTGGGACCCAGTGGGTGGCAGGTGGAAGGGGCCCTCCCCCAACCCAAGATCTCTGGCACGTGGCCTCCGGGCGGGCGGCCCCTTGGAGCAGATGTCCTGATGGATGGTGCTGATGACATCGAACACTCTGGACTCGGGAGAACCTGGGGAGAGACGGGGAGGCCTCAGCGCCCTGGCCGCTGCCTTCACCTGCAGGCTGGCCTGCTGTCTGAGCCCTGCCAGGCCCCCACTCCCGGGAAGGTGACCCTCCAAGGGGAAATCACCCATCTCCCCGGGCCTGGCATCAAGGCCGGCACCTCTTCTCTGTGGCCCTCAACAGGCACAGACCCCACCCTCCGGCTCCCAGGGCGGGGCATTGCCTCCCTCATTCCTGCCGCAGGGGCTGGGGGACAGAGCAAGGTGGGGGGCCCTGCTCCCGCCCATGCCCTGACTCAGTACTCCACCGGCACTCCCTCGGACCCTCACATCCACAGACCTCCCCCCCACCAGATGGCTGACGGCTGATGCTGTATGGAACCCCCAGCTCCCTCCTGCACCCCAGGCTCACCCGGGCCAGCCCCAGGGCTAGTCCAGATTTCCATTCTGGTTGTGTTCATCCTCAGCAGGCGAGGGCGGGGCCTCTTCTTCACAGGGGGACAGCTCGTCAATGGACATCTGGTTGGTGACGCCTGCAGGGGGCGTACAGGCAGCCAAGGCTGGACCACCGCCGCCCCATTGCTAGGCTACATTCAACCAATCCCCACCTAGGACAGCCTTTCGGGCCTCACTGAGACTCACAACCCTCCAGCCCCACTCGAGGGCCATCCGAGCCCCAGGTGCCCTGGGGCCCATGTGCAGAGGCCGCAACACGCCTGGCCCCTGGGTTGTAGAATGTTACAACTGCCACTGCCCTCTCTCCCGCACCCATTCAGCCAGTTTCGTCTTTCCTGGGATCTAACTTGAGTTTGAGTGCTTGTAGTCCCAATTCCCAAAGTCTGCTCCGGGGGCTTAAGGAAAACGGACCTGCCTGCAGTACCACTGGCTGCCCCCAGGGGGTCTCCCCGCCCCGCCCCCACGGCACCCACCGCTCGCTGCCCTTTCCTTCCACTTCTGCTTGTTCTCCTGAATGTACTTGGTCCAGGTGGAGCGGAAGCTGACCACGTCAGGGTTGGGGTCCCCCACGTCCACATCCAGAGAAGGCTGGCGCCACTGGAAGCTGAAAGCAAGCCGCCCGCCCCCGCATCCAGTGATGAGAGCCAGCCCACCCCAGAACTGCCCCAGACCTCAGTGTGGAGGGGACGGGGAGGCCGTGAGGAGCTCTACAGAGCCAAGGCCTCTCTTCCTTCTATTGCACACACCCAAGTCCCTGCCCCCCTCCTCCGCCTCCCCCCCCACACACACATGCACTCCACATCTTCTCTCCAGGCAGAACAGAAATAAAAACATGGTTAGCCAAAAGGCAATGCAGAAAGAGCCAAAGGAAGAAACAGTCACAGCGGAGGGCCGCACAGATGCAGGCCACCCCCTCCGGGCTTCATCCTGGGTGACAAGCAGCACGGGGGACTCCCACGGCCTCCGCGGCGGCCACACCCAGTGGCAGACACACACACACCCTCTCCCCGTAGGGCCCAGAACCAGGAGAGCTGGCGCCCCCTGCCGTCCTCACCTGGGCTGGTTCTTAGACTTGGAGTCCTCATCTACCAGGGGCTGCACACTCTTCTCAGCCACGTCGGTGAGCACGGAGAACGTGGGCTCCACTATGAAGTCAATGAAACCTGCGGGGCAGGGGGCAGCTCAGTGGAGGGCCAGCCCCCCCCCAATGTCCCCAGCTGCACAGAGAGGTCACCTGGACTGGCAGCTTCTCAGTGGGCACAAGCCCAGAGACGCTCTCCCACCACTAGCAGCCCCTGGACTCCTGGCCCCAGCACGGCAGGCTTTCCCCCACACAGAGTGGCTTGGGGGCTTGGGCACCTGGCACAATCCTAGCCCGGGCCCAGGAAGCATCCCTGTGCCTCCCCCATCTTGTCTGCCCTGCGGGGCGGGACACTCACCAATCTGGGACTGGGCCACCAGAGTGGAGGTGCGATCACAGAGCGGAGAGAAGGGCAGGCCCAGCTCTGCCTCCTTGTCACCCTGCAGAAGAGGGAAGTGGGGGACACTGGATGGAGACCCTGGGTGCAGCTGGGGAGGAGAGGGGAAAGTGGCTGGGGGAGGGGGAAGAGGACAGGAAAGTCCTCACTGCTGACCTGGAAATGAGTGACAGGCAATGGAATGGAATACAGCTATCGGTGACCACCGCGGGGCTGTTAGGATAATGAGATTTTTATCCCCCCGTATTTGGGATCAGGTCAGGAGGGGGAGGTAGCAGAATGATCTGGAGTAGGAGTAGGGAACTTGGAGAGCAACAGGGGCAGGGGGTGGGCAAGACGCCTCCGTACCTGGCGGAAGAATTCCTCCATGAGCGCCTTGGTCCAGCGGCTGTGCACTGCCCACTGCTTGGTGGGGTGGCTGATATCGGCGGCATGCAGCAGGAGGGACAGAGCCTTGGACTTGTCGATTCTGGTGAGGGCAGGGGGCAAACAAAGGGAGCCTGGACTTGTAGGGAAAGGAGGCTTCGACCGATTCCCATCTCAAACCCATTCCTGCACATCCTCTCACCTGTCTTCAACACGCACACGCACAGGAGATACTTCCAAATGACCACACAAGTGGAATTGAAAGATAAATTTATTTTGGTGCACACACACACACACAAGATACTTGAAACCCATGCATAGGAGAGATCATCAAAGAGTTCCTGACAAGTGCACACTGTGACAAACACTGCCTTTCAACTTCCTTTGCCCCAAAATAAATGTAACCTTTTCATCCCATTCCCATGAACTTTCTGAAGCACCCTTGTGTGTAGAAGCAGCTGTGCAGGGTGGTAGCCAGGAGGAACCCTGGGATCCTAGCATCCGAGGATCCGGCTTCAAACCTGTACCATACCTACCACTCAGCAGCCGCCATCTCAATCTGCACATTTCCTGTCCCTCAACCCTCCCATGGAAAGCAGCGGCTCGACTCCGAGAAATAAATGGCACCAACAAGTGAGTATTTGGAAGAGCGCGTAGCTCATAATAAGCGCTCGGCAGGTGTCGTTAGAATCATGCCCTCGACAATGACCTGCCGAGACACCGCACACATCCGGTACACAGACTCACATCCGGAGGGCCTGCGCAGGCGCACACAGCCCGCTCTCCCTCATCCATTCAGATTACACAGACTCACATCCGGAGGGCCTGCGCAGGCGCACACAGCCCGCTCTCCCTCATCCATTCGGATACCCCGCCGCCCACCTGAGCGCAGCATTAGATGCAAGCGCGGCACTTGCTCTGGCCCCCTTTGCGGTGACTCTCACAACAGGGCTCTCCAGCAGAAAGCTGGGGGTGGGGGTTTGGGCTGCAGTGGAGGGGGCCTCACCTTTTCACAGAGAAGGGTGCTGCAGCCCCAGGGCATGGGGGCACTGAATAAATGGCCCTCAGATTTCACAGGCAGCCCATCCTGAAGACGTGACAGAATCTGCCCCGACCCCCAGCCCCAAGCCCTCTCTAGATGCTGTGCTGTCTGTACACCCGGGGGCCACATTCTCTCTCTCACACACACACACACACACTCAGATACCTGGAGCCAGGACAGGTAAAGACCCAGTCCCCAACTCCCCTCCGTGCTACCCCCGCCCCATTCGCACACCCATCCCGCCAGCCCCACCCCGCCCCACGCCACCTCTCCAGCTGCTGCAGCGCAGTCTTCATGGACTTCACTTGCTGGAAATGGCAGGACATGTCGGTGGCCAGCACCATCTCGATGACCAGGGCCCGCAGCTCCCTGGAGAGACCAAGGCAAGGCGTGCTCAGTGGCCCGTGCGCCACGATGCCAGGAGGACTAGGAGAGGCTGTGTGAGGGACACCCCGGGGCAGGCTCTGCTTACGCAAACTCGTCCTTGGTGAGGTTGATGAAAATGTTCATCTCGTCATCCTGCATCATGCGGAAGACGGAGCTGATGTGGTGGTTCTCCAGCACCGAGCGGTCATTGTACAAGATGGCACACTCCGACCTGCACAGCCAGAGGCGGCCGCGTCCAGCGCCCTGCGAGGAGGGATGCCGGCACCCACACTCCACTGCCCCCGCCCCAGCCCCTCCTCCTGCCCCTGCCACGTCACCGGTCTCACTTGGTCTGGATGTGGAAGCTGTTGGTGGTGCCCGTGTGCTCATAGTCATGGATGGCCGCGGCGAAGATGATGGCCAAGACCTCGATCTCCGACAAGCAGTGCTGGGCAGACACAGACGGCCTGAGAGACAGCCGACCCGCGCGGGCCAGTCGCCGCCCAGAGACCGCAGCCAGGCTATACCACCAGCGGCCCCTCCCGCCAACCTCCAGGGCCAGCTCTTGGGTGAACGCAGCCAGGTGCCTGCGTCCCAGCCTGCAACACGCCCCCCGCATCCCGCTGCCCATCAAGTGCAGGCCCCCCAGGAATTCAGTAAAGTGAGTCCGTCCTGCCACCACCAGGGGCTGGAGCGAGGTCCAGGGCGCCACCTACCACCATCCCCGTGCGGAGCAAGAAGCAGTGGACGGTCTGGGTGACGTCGGCTGCATGGATCTGGTTGTGGTAGGGATTCTTGTACTTGCCGTAGCCCGTCTCCAGGGCGTCCAGGAGAGTCATCAGGAACACAGTAGGTATCTGCAGCGGAGAGAGGCGCTGCAGCCACGTCCAGACGGGCCAGGCTGACCTCAGCAGCCCCAGCGGAGGCAGAGAGCAGGGGCGCCACAGCCAGGTGAACCTGGCCGCCCATCCTGGCTCCACTACCTGCCGGCTGTGCGACCTTGGGCAGGTCATGTGCCGCCCTGTGCCTCAGATACCGAATTCCAGAAGGCAGCTAATACCACCTACCTGGAATTTAATGAGATAAGTACAAGGCAGTTAGTAAGTACTCTCTCGAGAGTAGCTATAATTATTATTATTTCCCTGGAGATTTTTAGTAAAAGGGGAGAAAGCTTCTCTCCTCCCTTCCCACTACCCTGCCCCATCCCCAATTCTAGTATCATGGAAAAGGACTCAGAGGCAGGGGAAAGAGTGACCAGGCAGCCACACAGACCCTTGCAGCCACACGTGGATCAACTCTCCTCCAAGAAGCCTTCCCTGACCACAGCCAGCCCATGTGCACTGACATGTGGTGCACAGCGCGCGCGCACGCACACACACACACACACACCATAGCCAGTGCTCTACCCAGGGGCTCTCAACTCCACTGTATCTCTGCGTATTGGGGTAACTCAGTCTCCTTGGGAAGCCTGGGGGCTCCCAGGGGGCAGGGCCGGAGGGGTCTTTCCCTGTCCCTGGATCTGCTGCCGCTCAGGCCTCGGGGGAGCGCCTTCAGAGAAAGCCACAGAGTGGCAGAAGACACGGGAGACGTGCTACCACTCGGGCAAACCCTGCGTCCCCACCCCTACCCCTGGAGGGCTGTGCCCCAAATTCAGGGAATCTAAAGGACTGTTTCCATGACAACTGCCCTTGCTTTTGCGTTGCCATGGCGTCCCTGAAGGGAAGGGAAGGAGAAGGGAGGAGCAGAGGACGAGTTTGCATAGCTTGAGAAGGGCGGCTCCACCGGCTGGGTCTCCACCACCAGAGGGGACCAAAGCCACATGCACCCTGCTTTCTCCAACTGCCCCAGGCCAGGGCAGCCTGGGCCTGGGCCAAAGCCACGGCAGTGCAGTCCCCCAAGGCATGCGCTGCCAGGTGAGCAGGCAGTGTTTAGGAGTAGCCGATGTGTGAACCTGACCTGAGAACCAGTCTTGAGAAACAGGAGCTGGGGAAAGTCTCGGGAAAGGGGGACCCTGCTGCTCTGTGTCCTGGAGAGGGCAGGATGGGAAGGGAGAAATGACATTGCTGAAGCAGGGGCCTGGGGGGTGAACCCCCCAGTGAGCATCCAGCCCCCTGGAGGGAGCCGTCTCCTTAGCTGCTATAAGAGGAGAGGTCAAAATCACAGACGGGCCCACAGGACGCGCAGTGTGCGATGGGCAGGTGCAGGCCGGGATGGAGGGACCGAGCTCCCTAAGGCGGTCACCTCCCGGGACGGCCGCTCTCCGCCGCCCCTAGTACACATGTTTCTCTCCACCTCTGGCTCCGACTCCCTCTTAACCCTGCTTCTAAATGTGTTTTGTCCTCATGGAAATTTCTTCCTGGCCCTTATTCCTTCCCCAAAGAGGCTCTCTCCCACACAGGCTCTGGAGGAGACCTTAATCCAGGGCTGGCACTGTGGCATAGTGGGCTAAGCCTCTGCCTGCAGTGCCAGCATCCCTCCCGTATGGGCACCAGTTCGAGTCCCAGCTGCTCCACTTCCGATCCAGCTCTCTGCTATGGCCTGGGAAAGCAGCAGAGGATAGCACAAGTCCTTGGGCCCCTGCACCCACGTGGGATACCCAGAAGAAGCTCCTGGCTCCTGGTTTCAGATCAGCTCAGCTCCGGCCATTGTGGCCATTTGGGGAATGAACGAGAAGATGGAAGACCTCTCTCTGTCACCACTTCTCTCTATAACTCTACCTCTCAAATAAATAAATAAATCTCAAAAAAAAAAAAAAAGATTTTAATCCAGGTTATTCTTCCCAGCTAGCCAAGCTGAAGATGCAGGGGAACTCACATACCTTCTCTCCCAGCCCTGCTGGGGGAGGGTGGGACAAGTTTTTTCCCCCTCTCCCGTCCCCAGGAAACAATGGCGAGACCCCAGTCCCAAAGCACCCAGCCAGCAATATGCAGACTCCAGGTCTCGGGGGTCCACGGGCAGGAGACAAAATAACTGAGAAGGGGTTGAATGGCAAGGCAAGCTGGGGTGCCAGGAAGGCAGGACCCCAGGCTACACGGTGGCAGATCAGCAATCAACCAAGCCAGAGGCAAGGGCTGCAGCAAGTGCAGGTGGAACGGGGTGGCAGCCCTGACCTGGAGCCTCCCAGAACAGCGGAACCTTCCAGAACAGGCGCCCCACCTTGAAACGGCTGATGAGGTTGTGCCGGGTCAGCAACTCGAAAACAATGGTCCTCAGGGCATGGTCATCGGCTGCCCGGTTCAGGGCGAAGACGTCAAAGCACCAGAGGTCCAGATTCTGCAGAGAAACAACGCATGAGGCAGGGAGGCCCCCGCTTCACAGAGCACCACTGCAGCAGCCAGGGTTGGAGTCAGACTTGAAGGAGGACTTCCCAGCAATGGCAGGGACACGGGAAGCAGGAAGACCGGGGCGGGGGGGGGGGGGGGGAGGTGACATGGGTCTCGCTTCCCACGGTCCTCACGGTATGGGGGAGCCAAGGAGGCAGGGTGTGTGACCCAGGGAAGAAAGGTTACAAGTCAGGCCATAAGCAGAGCTTGCTGTCCCAACAGCTGCTGCAACCCTAACCCTGCCCCTCGCCCGCCAACGCAGGCATCACCTTGAGACAGTTGTGGACAGCGGTGGAGTAGGTGGGGCCCACAGCGGTATATGTTCTCCGGAACATCCTAGGAGAGAACAATGGGGAGAGCCCAAGCATAAGGGTCTGGGAGAAGGGGTGCAGCCGAGTCAGGGGCCCCAGGGCCACAGGGCCTAGGGCTGGGAGGGAGGGGCTGAGCGCGGGCCAGCCTTACCTTTCCACGAAGATGCCGGCCTGCACGGCGTGCACGATGCTGCGGAACTTCGGCTTCTCCTCCGCCCGGCGGCCTTTGGCCCGGGTCTGCTGCGTGAAGGTGGACGCCAGCCAGTCACGCACCTCCGAGGGCACCGCATCTGACCGCAGCTCCTGCAGCTCGTCCTCCGTGTCCAGGATTTGCCTGTGGCCCCAGAAGAAGAGTCACCAGGGAAGGACAGCAGGTGCCTCCCTCCGCACCCCACACCCTGCACTTGGCAGCCCTCGTGCCCCCCCTCCTTGAATCTCTCTGTCTCTGCATCTCTATCTGCCATCCCCAGGAACGATACAGGCCACACCATGTGGGGTAGTGAGCTCTCCAGCTATCAGGGGATTCAAGCAGGCATTGGGATGCCATCTGTCAGGGGTGCTCTAGAATAGCACTGTTCAGTAGAAAGAAATTGCACATCACATGTGTGACATTTTAAACTAGCTAGTTACTACCATAAAAAGATAAAAAGAAACAGGTGAGATTTGTTTTCACAATAAATTTTATTTAACCCAATACCTCCAAAATATTATCATTTCAACATGAGTCAATCTAAAATATTTGAATGACATATTGCATAAATCTTTTTTTGTTTCCTAAGCCTTGGAGATCCAGCATGTCTTTTCATATAAATTTCAGCTCACCCTCAGCATATCTCAAGCACTCAGGAGCCACTTGGATCCAGGGGCCCCGCACAGGTGGGGGCTCCGAGGACTCCACGCTGGGGCAGCTGTTTGGCCTAGCAGCTAAGACACCCACATCAGAGTGCCCAGGGCTGAGACCCACCTCTGGCTCCTGACCTTAACCTCCTGCCAGGGCACAGCCTGGAAGGCAGCAGTAACTGGGCGCCTGCCACCCACGTGGGCACCTGGATGGAGCTCCCAGCTCCCAGGTTCAACCCAACTCAGTCTTGGCTATTTGTGAAAACTGGGGAGTGAACCAGCAGATGGGAACATACTTCCTCTCTCTCTCTCTCTCTCTCTCTCTCTCTCTCTCTCTCTCTCTCTCTATATATATATATATATATATATATATATATATATATATATATATATATCTCCCTCTGAAACAGATAACAACTACAATACGTTTAGCGGTATTTCACACTATGAGACTTGCGGTCTGATGCGGGAACAGCCTTCTCTCCCTCTTGTCCTCTGCGTCTGTCTCTGCACCTCTGCTTGTCCCTACCTCTGTCCACAGCCCTGTACACCTGCCCGCCCCGCCCCGCCCCCGGCCCTCTGCAGGCCCACCGTGGCCTCCCCTCACCGTGTCTCGTCGATATAGACGGCCTCCAGCAGAGAAGCCGTGTACTCCAGGTTCTTCTTCAGCTCCTCGATGTTGACCTCCCCATTCTCCAGCTGCTTCACCATGTAGCGCAGCCTGTGGGCAGCGGGGCCATACAGCCGACTCAGGCACGGCCACCCAGTCCCACCGCCTCTGCTCTGCTAGAAGACGCCTCTCTCTCTCACACACATAGAGGCTCGCCCGTCTCCCATCCGCAATCACAACTCAGACCTTCCTCATCGTAAGAGCAGCCAACGTCTTTCACCTCGCCGCCTACCTCACTTCACCTACCCCTAACGTGTAAGCCCAGGCTGTCCTGCCTCGGCCATCACCCCACCCTCTCCTCTCAACACCACCGCCCTACCCCCAAGTCAGGGTTGGCTGGAAACAGCCAGGGCCTGGCAGAACGAGGCAGGTATGAGCCTCTCAGGTGTTGGGGGGGGTGGGGGGGGGATCTGTTTCCCAGTCTGGAAAATCATGATCTGAAACTGCTTGTCCCCACCCCCCCAACCCCACCCCAAGAGAAGGTTTCTGCACCAGCAGCCATCAGAGTAGCCTGAGGACTCCCTCATTGTCAAGGCCCAGAGCGGGTGGGAGTCCACACCCCCTCAGTCCCTAGCGGGGACAGCAAAAGCTCAGAACAAAGACCCATCTGAATGCCCTCGCCTGGCCTCGCTCCACGCATGCAGAGCTAATGGATTATGATTCCAGAATCCATCAACCAGGACAGAGCTGGATTAACCCCCGCCTCCCCGCCTTGCACCAGAGGCGACCTCTGGCAGAGTTTCTGTCGCGATGCATGGAGTCTGCCCCAGCTGCGGCTTCTCCCAGGACAGAAGTGGGGAGGCAGGCCCAGGGACCTCATTGTCTGGCCGCTCTGCCTCAAGGGGCAACGCACTTATGAAGTCTTGGGGGGCGGGGGTCAGTAAGGAACCGACCTACTGAAGGTGTCGTGGAAGGCTGGCGAGTCCAGCTCTTGGACCTCAGAGTGAGCCATTGAAGGTCCCCCTCTTGCTCCTTCCCCACCCCTCCCAAAACCAGGGTGAAATCACAGCCATCACAATGCCCCCCCAACCTGGGAAAGGGGCTTCGGAAACCCAAGGGCACCCTCCGAGTCAGGGAGGAGGAGAATGAGTCAGGGACCAGAGGCTGAAATTAGCATCGATTCCCAGGCTGCCAGGGGAGCGAGAACAATGGCATTCCCGAACAGCAGCAGCTCGGGAGTCCTGGGGTCTCCGCGGCTTCTTGGCTTCTTCGGAGTAAGGGCCTCCCAAAATAGCCAGCCACAGGCAGCCTCCCTCGGCCCTGCAGTCCTGGCCCGGGGGGCTGAGAGCAAGCAGGAGGCAGAGAAGGAGTGGGGTGCTGTGGCCTGCGGGGGGGGCTGCCCTCAAGTCTCACCCCCAGGCCCCTTCCTGCCGGCTTCCCTGTGGACGAAGCAGGGTATTTAAGAGACAGGACAGCAAGCACAGCCCAGCTCTGGCTTCATGAGGGAGGAGCAACAGAGGTAGACATCATAAACAGTCCTCCCAGGCCAAGGAGCTGGGGGAGCTACCAGCCAGAATCTTCCAGAACACTACCGAGAGATCACAGACAGAACAAAGAGGGTGACACTGAGCCTTTGGGACCCAGGCACAGGCACGTCTCCCGGGGCTCTCAAATCTGGGGACCCAACCCACCTCTCCCCCAGATCCTCATCCAAGCCCTAACCTTTCTCTGCCCCCAGGGGTCCACATTTCTCCCCACTCCTAAAAGACACATCCCAAAGTGAACAGCCACACCCATGGGATTTGCATAATCACTAACAATGCTGCCAGCTCCACATTTTAAGAAGCAACAGTCTCCTACATTGTCTCATTTTATTCTCACAATGGGCCTGCCAAGGAGGGAGGTAGGGGGAGAACTGTAACCCCATTTCCAATGCAAAACCCAAGTCTCTGGCACTCAGCAGCAACCCCAGGTTCAAAGCTCTCTCTCTGCCGTGAAGCCTTGGGCAAGTCACTAATGCTGGATCCATGTTTATTACAACATGGCCTGCCCGCCACCAGCACCACCATTACCTTGTCCACATGCTAATAACGTGGATGGGCCGGGTGTGCGGCCGGCAGTGAAGATGCAGGGTAGGACCCACATCCCATCCTAGAGCTACCTAGTCCCAGTCTGTGATTCCAGCTTCCTGCGAAGGCACACCTTGGGAGGCAGCAGTTATGATGGCTTAAGTAGTTGGGTCTCTGCCACCCACATGGGAGACATGGCTTGAGTCCCAGACTCCTTGTGATGCAGCAGTTGGGGAGCAAAACAGCATATGGGAGCACTCTCTGTCTCTGAAATAAATAAATAAATGGAGGCCAGTGCTGTGGCATTGAGGGTAAAGCCGCCGCCTGTAGTGTCGGCATCCCATATGGGCACTAGTTCAAGTCCCGGCTGCTCCTCTTCCGATCCAGCTCTCTACTATGGCCTGGGAAAGCAGTAGAAGATGGCCCAAGTCCTTGGGCCCCTGCACCCACATGGGAGACCTGGAAGAAGCTCCTGGCTGCCGGCTTCGGATCAAGCCAGTGCATGGAAGACCTCTCTCTCTCTGCCTCACCTTCTCTCTCTCTCTCTCTCTCTCTGTGTAACTCATTCAAATAAATAAATAAATCTTTTTTAAAAAATAAAATAAAATAAAAATCATAGGCCTCACTGCACACCTGCAGAAGCAGAATCTCTGAGGGTGTGGTCCAAGGATCTATACTTTTAAACATCCCACACACACACCCCAAACAACCCTAATGCACACTAAAGGTTGAGGACTTTTATCTTAGAGCCTTAATCAGCTCCTCTGTAAAAGTGTGCGGATGACAATAAACCACCTCACAGGGCTGTTAACAGGAGCATTAAGGGAAGGGATACGAGCCAAATGCCTGGGACACTCAACTGTCGCTGTAAATGTAGTCTGCAAAGGAATTAACCAGCCGGCATCATGTTCACGCTACCCAGCCCTACCACCCTCAGATCCAACACGCAGGGCACAGAAGGTTAAGCAGCCACTTGGGGTACCCGCATCCCATATCCATGAGCGCCTGGAATCCAGTCCCGCCCCGGCTTTCCATCCTGCTTCCTGCTGAAGTACCCAGGAGGCGGCAGGTGATGGTTCAAGTACTTGGGTTCTTGCCACCCACATGGGAAGCCTGGATGGAGTTCCTGGCTTATGGCCTCAGCATGGTGTCGTCCTGGCCGTTGCGAGCGAACCAGCAGACGGAAGCTATCTGTCTCTGTCTCTCTGCCTTTCAAGTAAATAAATAAATCTTAAAAAAAAAAAAATCCAACAAGCACCTGCTTTCACTATCCAAGTCCAGGTGGAGCAGAGTGAATCCAGCACACTGGTAATTAGGAAAGGAAGGGAGGGAGGGAATGGGAGCGCGACAATGGCTATGACCTCCTGCTTACAATCATCTCATCTCACGAGCACTTCATGAAGGGAGCTTACGTACTTGTCCTGTCCACCTCAGGTTGGCGAAGCCTACAGCTCTCGCCCGTGGACCCCAGCTGTGTCCCACAATGAGGCAGGTGTAGGAGCAGGGCAAGCGCACGCACAGAGTGAGCCTGTGGCGAGGCCGAAGCCCACTCCCCACAGCTCCCCAATCCCCCTCAGCAGGGCAACCTTCCTGGAGTGCTGGTGGCAGGCGGCCCGCAGGGGAGACTGGGAATGTGCTGGTGGCGCTGACGGTGACTTGTTTATCCTGGTCTCCATGCTCAGAGCACACAGGACGCGCCCAGAAAGAGTTCGTTAAATAAATAAAAGGGAGAGGAGGCAAATTAATCAGGTGTGCGCACAGCCTGGGATGTCTGAGCCAGGGTTTCTGCACCGCTCACAGCAGGCGGAGAAGAGCGAGGTCAGGGTAGGCCGACTCACAGCACATCTCTCCCTCCCTTCCAGACCCCGTCCAGGAGCTCCGGTATGGCTTCTGTTGGAATCTCAACGCAACAGGATCCAGACACCGGAGAGAGGGGGCAGGCAGGGAAAGAAAGACCAAAGAATCAGTCTGACAAACAAGAAGTCCAAGGGGAGGCTGCTGAGAGGAGCCAGGTGCTGCAGCCAGATCCGGCCCCTATATACACATCACACACACACACACATATCCATACACACACATCACACACACATACACCACACACATACCCATAAATACCTACACATCACACATACATACACACCCATACACATACATCACACACACATACCCATAAACACACACACATACACACCACCACACACACACATACACCACACACATACCCATAAACACCAACACATCATACATACACACACTTACACACACACATACACTGCACACATACACATACACCACACACATACATCACACACATAGCCATAAACACACATACATATACACCACACACATACATCACACACATAGCCATAAACACACATACATATACACAATCACACATATACACACATCACAAATACACATATACCACACACATCACACATACCCATAAACACCTATACATCACATCTACACACACATCACACATACACCACACACACATTTACATACACTACACACACATAGCCATAAACACACACATATGCACACATACACACATACCCATACACATACACATATATACCCACACATCACACATACACATACACCACACACATACATACACACCCACACATCACACATACACACACACATTCATAACACCCACACATCACACATACACACACATACACTACACACACATATACCACACACATACACATACATCACACACACACACCCATAAACACCCATACATCACACACACATACCCATAAACATCCACACATCACACATACCCATAAACATCCACACAGACACACACCACACACATCACATATACACACATACACCACACACATACACTACACATACCCATAAACACCCACACATAGACATAAACACATATATACACATGCACCACACATACACACACATACACTACACACACATATACCACATGCATACACATACATCACACACACACCCATAAACACCCATACATCACATACACATACCCATAAACATCCACACATCACACATACACACATACACACACACATACCCATAAACACCCATACATCACACACACATACCCATAAACATCCACACATCACACATACACACATACACCACACACATACACTACACACATACCCATAAACACCCACACATACAGACATAAACATATATATACACATGCACCACACATATACACACATACCCATAAATACCAATACCCACACATACACATACACACATATATACACTACACACATACACATACACATACATACAGACACCCACAAATACACATATACCATACATACATACCCAGATACCTACACATACACACAAACACACACATACCCATAAACACCCACATATACATACACACATGTACATACTATACACATACACACATACATCCACACCACACACCATAAACATACATACCCACACCCACATACACATGCATACACACACCACACATATACATACACACATACATACACATCACACACATACCCACAAACATGTCATATGCACATATACACTACACACACAACACATACATAAACATACACACATATACACCCTCACCCATACATATGCCACACACATAAACACACATGTGCGCACACTATACACAACATGTATACATTCATATACACACCACACCCGTACACATGTCACACACATACCACATATGCACATACACACACCACACACATGAACACACATACATGCATGTACGCACGCACACATGGCACCGTGGGCCTGCAGGGACCCCTGCCCGTCTCTCAAGGCTTCAGGGTGAGGGTCTCCGCAGTCCCACCCAACCCCTCACTTGGATACTCCTCTCCAGGAAGTGCTTCTCCCTCCCAGCCCCAGCAGTTCCCATGCAGTTCAGCCCTGGGGAGACAGGGCACTGCAACGGTCCCCTTCTGTGCCGCCCAGGCTGGGCCACATCAGGACCCCAGGAACACCTCCCTCCTGCCCCCTCCCCACACCACTTCTGTCTCCTCTTCCTCCAGTCCCCGCACAATGGAAAAACGCCTTAGCTCCTGCCCACCCCGGGGAAGGCCCAGGTCTCTCCTAGCTCCAGGCGGCCAGCTGGGAGGACTCCCGGCAGGAAGAACCCCAGCACCTCCGCGGAGCTCAGCGTCCCCAGCCCCCACCTGCTCACTTCTGCGCTCACTACAGAGCTACGGTCTGGGGATTTCCAGTACCCTCTGCCACTTCTCCCAGCACCCACACTCCCCAAATGACCAATAGGCGACTGGGACAGGGCAGCCTCCAGGCAGGGGCTGGGAGTTCAGAGAAGACTTCTGTCTCCAGCTTGTGTTCTTAAGGCAAGATGGGGACATTTCAAAGGGATGGGAAGTCCCCAGGATGCTGGGGTTAGGAGAGAGGGGGGCAGGGGAGGCACTGCTACATCACCGTCCATGGCCGGCAGGCAGGCAAGCAGGATGCAAAGGGGACAGGGAGAAGGTGAGGGGCGACACGGAGGGAGTGGGAGGTCAGGGAAGGCGGCACACAGGTGCACAAGACACACAGGGTCCTGTCTCAGGTCCTGACCCTCCCTGGTGCTACACTACAACTGGTGGAGCCTCAGGCAACCTGTCCTCCTCCTCCTCCTCCCCTGTCCTCAACCCTGCCACCTACCTGAGGATGGGGCCCTGAAGGTGGCTCCTCTGAACAGGAGCCCGGCTGGCCATGGGGATCCAAGTTTCCTACTGCAAAGTTCCAAGGTGCTGACCCCGGGGCAAAGGGGCCCAGGGCCCCTATCGGGGGAACAACGCCCTCTTGAGCCCCTGGCTTCCTCCTCCAGGTCCCAGAAGTACTGAGCAACTAGCCAGAGACAACCCTGGGGAGGGGCTTGGCCCGGGGAAGCAGGCAGTGATGAGGCAGAGACCCAGCCCACAGGAACCGGGTGAGAGGCCGCGGGAAAAGTTTCACATCTGAATCAGACTGAAAACAAGAATCCGCTGTCAGGAGAGTCCCAGAAAGGCCAGAAATAGCACGGGCCAGCCCCCTGCTCCGAGGAGGTGGGGCTGCGCTCTGGGAACAAGGGGTTAGCAGGAGGCTGGGGATGTGGGGACAGGAGGCCATCCTGAGCCAGCAGTGGGAGGGGAAGGGGCTCTGCAAGAGGCCCCTGGCCCCCACCCCACAGGGGGCCACGACGCGCCCTCTCCGGGGGGTCTTTTTCCAGGACCACTCTCCAAAAAGAATGGAAGCTGGGAGGATGCACGTTGCACCGGGCATTGGAAATGCAGGGCAGAGGGGCTTGCCGAACGAAGGGCGCGGGGAAGGGCTCCCGGCCCCCAGGAGTTGGCGCGTGTGGCTTTCACCTTCCCAGCCCTGGTTTTCTCATCTGTAAAATGGGGCTTGGGGCACCATCGAGGACGAAACTAGAAACAGGCCAGTCCGGCCCAGAGGTGGAGAAGCGAGGAAACCGCCCAGAAGCGGCCGAAGCTGGCACCCCAGAGGGTCTCAGGGCCCAGGACGCCCCGCTCCGCCCGCCGGCAAGCAGCCGGCCCTGCAGCACCCGGGGGACGTGCGCACACAGCCCCAGCCGCCTGCCGATTGGCTGCGCGGCGACGTCACCGCGACGCGGACTCCCGAGCCGCGATTGGCCGGCTTGCGGAGCTGGGCGGGGCGGAGGCAGGGCGGGGCTGGGGACGAGGCCGACCGCGTCCTGGGCCGAGCTGCCGGCGCCTTCAGTCTGCGTCCTCTGGGGTCTCGCGCTGGCGGTGCTGTGGGGCTGTGGGGCCGAGGAAGAGGAGCGAACGGGGAAGAGGCTGGCGAGAGAAGGAACGGGCCTAGAGCTAGGGCTTTGCGACGGGAAGCCCCCTCCCTCCCTCCCTCCCCGCCATCCACCACCACCCCAAAGTGGGGAGAAATGAAAAAATACCTCGTCACCGTGCCCAGGCCTTGAAGTTCGGGAGTCTGGGCTCTCTCGGGGGCCACGGAGCAGCGGGTGGGAGGAGTGTAAGGGCGGTTTGACTGTATCTACAGTTGTTTTCTGGTGAACTCGCAGCCCCAAGCAGGGCCGCTGCAGGTTTTGCAAAAAAAAAAAAAAGGACCCACTCTGCACCCCTCCCCGCAGCCATCACAAACTGATGAGTGTTTGCAGAGAGAACTGGAGCCAGCGTCAGGGACCCTGGAGGCCCATCCCCAAGGGGCCAGGGATGCCGCACGCGGCCCACTGTGGGACCTGCTGGCGCACGCGCACACACATACATAGAGTACACCACCCCTCCTAGCTGGCTGTTACTGCCTGCTCCTACTGAGGACGGATACTGGCCCACCACCATGCCTCCTGGGGAAGATTTTGCACACACACACACCACACTCTACCTCTGAGGCCATCACCTGGCTGGGAGGCCGGATTTAGGTGTGCTAACCTCAGCAAAAGGTCCAGCATGGGTTTTCCTAGAACTTTCCCATGGAGCCTATAAAGAGAAAGGTAACTGCTGTGTTCCCAGGCCCGGGCGCCGAGGGGTAGAAAAGTGAATGCATAAAAACAGAAAGGGGAAGGGGCGGCGCTGTGGCATAGCAGGTAAAGGCACCGCCTGCAGGGCCAGCATCCCATATGGGCACCAGTTCGAGTCCCGGCTGCTCCACTTCCCATCTAGCTCTCTGCTATGGCCTGGGAAAGCAATAGAAGGTGGCCCAAGTCCTTGGGCCCCTGCACCCACGTGGGAGACCTGAAAGAAGCTCCTGGCTTCGATCAGCTCAACTTCAGCCATTGTGGCCACTTGGGGAGTGAACCAGAGATAGAAGACTCTCTCTCTCTCTCTCTCTCTCTCTCTCTCTGCCTCTCCTTCTCTCTGTGTAACTCATTCAAATAAATAAATAAATCTTAAAAAAAAAAAAAACACCAGAAAGGAACCCAATCGTGTCGCCTTCCTCTACCCATCCCCAGCTTTCCCCCTCTCTGCAGTGAGGAATAGAAGCTGGGATAGGGAGCAAAGGATGGGAGACTCTGCCCCCAGTTAGAAAAGAGGAGTGCTGGAGAATGGACTAACTGGCTGATCTTGAGGCCCAAAAAATTTCAGAAATTGAAAGAACCAAAGAAATCATCAAAATCCAATAGAAAGAGGACATGAGTTAAAACCAGGTGATCTTGCCTGGGACTCCTCGCCATGTGTGACCTTGGGCAAGCCACTTGTGCAAGCCCATTTCCTTGTCTAAATAGCACAGGCTCCACTGTGACAGCACATTGGGTCCATAAAGTGACAGCTGAATGCAAAGGGTCATGGTTTACTCAGCAAATATTAAGAGTTCCTCATAAACACAATTCCCCCGGGCCCACGCTTACAGCCAGGACTCCTGATTTTTCCATCCAGGCCCCAAAAGGCACCTGGGTTATGTGTGGAAAAGCTGAGGTCTCCCTGCCACCAGCTCTCCAGAGAGCTAGGTCTTCTTTCTGACTTCTTAACTCTGCAGGGACCAGGGAGGCAGTGGAAGCAGAGGCCGGGGAGCCTGAAGAGCACAGAGCTCCAGAAACCAAGAACAACCAGCTCGCATCACCCAGGCACGCCCGCTCCTCTCATTCCCCATAGCTAGAGGAGCAGCCCAAGCCCTGGCAGCTGGCTGGGCATAGTGGCGGGGGTGGCTCCAGAGATAAAAATAGCTCCCCTGGTGGCAGAGCTGGGAGGTGCAGGCCCCAGGTTGCAGCAGCAGCAGTGAGAGGTCTCAAGACAATGGACAGAGGCGAGGGACAGGGCACAGCCAAGGGAAGACTAGGAAAGAAGGGGGTAGGCACAGGAACCAGGAGAGCGGAGGGGCAGGAAGAGGGCAGGGAGGGGAGGAAAGGAGATTTGGACGCCGGTGCTGCAGAAGACGGCCTGGGAGACCCCGAAGGAGGGGCTGTCTAAAGGAGCAGGAGCCCGTGCTCACAGGTGCAGCTGAAAGCAGCCCAGCACTGCTCAGCTGGCAGGAGGAAGGCAGGGACATAAACCAGACCAGGAAGAGCCCAGGCACCCCAGCTCCCAGCCCAGAGCACGGCCGAGTCACCTCTGCCCTTGAGATGGGGAGAAATTAGGAGGGATTGGGCTAGACGGTCTGATGGAAGGCGGGCGGGAGAGGAGGCCCCCAGGCTCCAGCCAGAGGAACTCCCTCCAGCTCCCTTGTCCACCTCTCTCCTCTTCCCTGCACCGCTTAATTCTGCTCATTAACCATCTCCACGTGGACCACCCCACCAGCCCCCACACTGCTTCCTGACAGCTGTTCCCAGCAGATGGCCAGCTTCCAGGAGACCTCACAGATGTGGAAGGCAGCCTGGGATGGGCAGGGGAGTAGGAAGCTTGGCAAGGGCCTGGCTGCAGGTGTGCCGGGGCCAGCACTAGATTGCGCATCAGCAGGATTGGGGTCTGGTCCCAGCGCTGCCCCTCCATACCTGACCAAGCATCTCTGCGCATCAGTTTCCACTGCCTCGGGATGGCTTCCAGATTCAGGGCCTGGGCCAGAAGCAGCAGGGAAGCAGGATGCCTGAGCCTGGATCCTCAGGTTCCAGAGGGTATCCTTTCTGCCCAGCTCACTGCTTTCCCCAAATCAGCTCTGAGCCGGTGCTTCCGAGAGCAGTGTGGCTCTCGTCTTCATCAGAGGGAGGCCAAATCCTGACTCCATCCATTTTGCAGGCAATTCTCCTGCATACCTACCTTCAATCCATGTCCCTGCCAATAAGACAACAGGAAACCTTCTTGGCATCTCCAAGGAAGAGCAGAAGCAAAGGGGCTAAGACACCCTCGGGGTGAGGCTGGAGCAATTGGATGTATTAGACACCTTCCAGGCTGGAATTTCCAAAGCTCCAACTTGGTAGAGAGGTGGCCAGGGTTCAGGGATGTGGTGGCGATGCCGCTGGCATATGTACTCACTCAGTCTGGGCTCAAGAAGTTTCCAGACCAGGTGGGCACAGAAGAGAGAGCCAGGGAGCTGGTGTCAAACTGGATATGCAGAAACTGATAAACAGGGCAGCAGGGGAGCCAAGGAATGGGAATGAAAGGAGGAACTTCCCGAGCCCCTGGTCCTGCACGCGCCAGAGAGTCACAAAGCACCTGCCCCCCAGCCCCCCGCGAGCCAAGCTCCCTGCCCAATCTAAATGGTGCCCACACCAGCTGGCAGCCTAATCGCCCCGCTGCAGCCGCCATAATTATTTGCAAATCTGACTTTTCCTTGCAGCTGTGGAATCAGACTGACCCGGAGCCTGGCTCTAAGCAACAACATCCACTAAAGCGCCCCCACTTCCCAGTTCTTCTCCCAGCCTCCCACCCCCAGGTGTACCTCCCTGGACACACCTTGGCCCTTTTCCCACCAAGCCTGCCTCTCTCCCAAAAGCCCATCCCCGCTCCCTCCGTGGACTCTGCCAGGGCCGGGAGGCTGGAGAGATGAATCCCAAGTTGCAGTCTTCTCCCGAGATGGGACTGCAGCGGCAGCGGCAGGGCTGGGAGATGCGGGGCAGAGGGCAAGAGCACTGGCACGAGGGGCTGCCCCGTGCTCACTGGCTGACAACCCGGCTTCCTCCTCTTCCTGGCTCAGCAGCCCCTCCTCCCTGCTCAGTTCCTGGCCAGGCCCCTCTCCAGGATGCTCTCCCAGTTCTCTTGGACCATTCAGTCCTGCTCCCTTGGGGGGACGATCTCATTATCTAACAGCTTCCAGTCTCCCCGGTGGTCTCACCTCCACCCCACCTGCTGCCCTGCTTCTATCTCTCTGTCTCTCTGCTGCTGTCCTCAGAGTTGGAAAATAGCTACTCAACTTCCGGACCTGCAAAAGCAGCCTCCCGAGATTCAAAGGCAATTACGTGCTTCCTCCCGGGAGGGTCTGGGCTGGGCGGATGAAGTCACTGAGAAGGCCAAAGGATAGGCCTTGCAGAAGTCAGGAGTTAAGGGCTGGACCCCAGAGGGGGCCTGAGGCTGGGGGTCCAGCACCAGTACCAGCAACACCTGGAGGGAAGGGGGCGGCACCAGCCCCGGAGGAAGAGGAGGAGGAGGAGGGAGCAGACTGCAGGCTAGAGCAAGAGGCTAAGTCACAGGAAACAGGCCAGAGAGACAGGAAACGGGGCCGAAAGGAATAAAACTGAGCCTGAGCTCCGGAAAGCAAAGGAACTGAGGGCTAGAGTTCCAGACTCCTGGCTGCTGCAGGCATTTGGAGAGTGTCTGTCTGTCACTTTCTCTCTCTCTCTCTCTCTCTCTCTCTCTCTCAAGACTCAAGGAGAGCCAAGAACTGTTCCAAAATTTCCTTCTCTAGGGGAAGGGAGACAGAGGAGGGGGTGGACGCTGGGCTGCAGCCACTCAGTTCACTGGTCGCAGAAATCCCTGGACCTGGGACAGGTGTGGAAGGGTCTAGAGATGTCCAGACTTCTCTCCCACAGCCTGCCAGTCCCACAGCACCCCCAAGCCCCCTCATCTTCCTCTGGTCAAAACCGACAAAGCATCTTGTGAAGCCAGCATCCCATACAGGAGTGCTAGTTTGAGTCCCAGCTGCTCCACTTCCAATCCAGCTCCCTGCTAATGTACCGGGAAAGCAGCAGAAGATGGCCCAAGTGCTTGGGCCCCTGGTCCCATGTGGGAGACCCGGATGGAGTTCAAGGCTCCTGGCTTTGGCCTGGCCCAGCCACAGCTGTTGTGGCTATTTGGGAAGTGAACCAGCAGCAGATGCAAGATCTGTCTGCCTCTTCCCTCCTGCCTCCTACTCCCATCACTCCGGCTTTCAAATAAATACAATCTTATTTAAAAAGTAAGAAATGCAACCTGCAATGTGACATCGCATCTCTATCTCTTTGGCTCCTGGACAAGAAAAGCGATACCTGGTTCCAAGGGCCTTTGGAAAGTATCTAAAGTAGGTCACGGCCACCTGATGACATTCCCCTCCCCCACCTCCACCAGCCTGGGGAACCCCAGTGCTCCCAGAACCAACCCTGGCAGCCCCTGGCTCCCCACACTCAGCAGTCTCCTGCAATTGCTCCATCCATGTCTGGGCTGACCGCTGGGCTGAACACAGGAACCCACATCCTCACCTGCACAGCCCTCCTCCAGCCCCGCCAGCCTCCCACTCTCTAAGCTCAGGCTCCTGGCCCTCACTCCTGCCCTCGTTCATCAACAACACTCTTCCAAATCCTTTCCCAGGCACTGGGATTTGAATTTATGAGAACGCATATTCTGGCTTCTTGTACCTGGATCCTTCTCCCCTACCCCAGCCAATAGTTACCTGTTCATTGCCATTCCTCTGCCTCTTCACAAATCAAGCTCTCTCATGGTGAAAATTCTCCAGGTTTAGTATTTAAAATCCACTTTCCTATGGATGCTACCAAATGATAGGAAGGAGACTCAGAGAGACCATGTGACCTCAAGACCACACAGCTGGTGCCTGGCAGAGTGGGCATGAGAACTCAGATGCACAGGTCCCAGTATTCCCTACACTCTTCCAGCACCACCGCCCCCGCCTCCCTCTTTGGAAGAGGTTCCTGAAGTGCATCCCTTGGTCTGAATCTGATTTCCCTATCTCTGCACCTCCCTGCAGGAATTTTCCATCCTCTTCTATCCCACGGATGCCACACAGTCCTCAACTCAATCAACACTGCTGGAGTAAAACAACAGAAGACGCCTGATGGACCCACAGGGGAGAGGTCCTCTTTGCCATGGTTGGACGTAAAGGAGGAAGGGCTCACCCGCGGGGCGGGGGGGGGGGGGGGGGGAACAGCGCTAAACATCGCCGCCACCATGGCCTGGGAGAAAGGGTTCTCTTTTTTCTCCAGCAGTTCAGGGAGCCACACTTTCTCCTGCAGTCTTCACAGCAGCTCCCCAGCCATATGCAGAGAAAGGAGGATGCAGCATCATTTTCAAAATTGGTGAGAGCCACCCAGGATCACCCCCTGGGGCACACAGCAAATGAGGACAAAAGGTGGGCCGAGTCAGCGGGGCACTCAGGCGGGTCCCTCAGCATCCTGCTCCTGTCCCTGCCTCGCCCCGGGACTGCCAACAAATGTGAGTGCCGCACATATGTCAGCTCTCACTCACACACACACACATTATCCCATTACTTACACACAGTCACACACATACACATACTGTACATGCACACTCATACACACACATACATATTATACATGCACACTCACACACACATATCCCATTACCTACATACACACACATACACATGCATATTGTACATGTACACTCACACACTCATACACACATACATACTGCACATGCATACTCACACACACATACACACACATGCATACTGCACGTGGCCACTCATACACACACATATATATTGTATATGCACACTCACAATTATCCCATTACCTATATACACACATACATACTGTACATGCACACTCATACACATACATATTGTACATGCACACTCACACACTCATACACACACACATACTGCACATGCATACTCACACACACATACACACACATGCATACTGCACGTGGCCACTAATACACACATACATATTGTATATGCACACTCACAATTATCCCATTACCTATATACACACATACATACTGTACATGCACACTCATACACATACATATTGTACATGCACACTCACACACATACACACATACATACTGTACATGCACACTCACACACATACATCTATATTGTATATATACTCACATACATACATACATACTGTACATGCACACTCACACACATACATATTGTACATGCACACTCACACATACATATTATCCCATTACTGGCATACACACATACATACATATTGTACATGCACACTCACACACACATACACATACATCATCTCATTCATCCCTAAGACAATTTCAGGTACTCAGCAATCCTGAAATATGCATGCCACCCCAACATATTTATTATCACAACGCCGCTTCTGAACATAACAACCAAGAGATCTCACCATGACGCTCTGCTCCCACTGTCCCCAAACGCATGTCAACCTTTACCCACAGGTATGCACGCGACTCAGGCACTCCCAGCTTCACCCTGACATATCTCACGCACACATCCTAATGCCTCGGCTTCTGTGTCCTCTCTGTAAATCCTTTAGGCCCGGGCTCTGTCCTGAGGTCACCAGTTCCAAAAACAACATCACCATCCCCCTTTCCTCCACCTCCATTTCCTGTCTCTCCCACCCCAGCCCCACACAGAGGTAGACACAGAACCGGCTCCGAGACATCGATTCATGCGTTAATACCTTTGCTCATTTCTTTCCTTAACAGCATTTATTGAGCGTCTATTATGTTCAGGGCACCACACTGCTATACTCCCAAGAAAAACAAAAATCAGCAAAGATAAGCCCCAGCCTGGCTCTTGGCTCTGGCGCACTTGTACCGACCTTGACCCACAGCACGCGACTCAGCCTGAACCATGGGGGTCCCAAGAGCATGCGACGCAGGAAAAGGAGAGGGGAGAGGGACCATGTCCAGACCGTCCCCCGAAGGGAAGTGGAAAGTTCTATCTAAGTGTAAAATTCCTAAAGAAACTGAGAGATGAAAGTGAGGCTTGTCCTATCCAGGGAGAGAAAACTCACCAGGCCTTTCCTGTGTGCATGACGCCCTGTGAGCAAAAACTAGGCAGAAATCCAGCACAGTGGACTGCCACTGCTTCAGTGCATGTAGCAAAAGGAGGTACACCGTGCCTCCCCCACTCTCTACACCCTTAGGGAGCTGAACCAGACTACAAGCTCCATGGGACCAGGGATGGTGTCCACCTTGTAAACTGTGTATCCCCAGCACCCAGCACCTAACCTGGCCACCAGAGGTGTTCAGTATATACAGAGACACTTCAAAACGTTCATAGAAACTGGAATTAAATCTTCTTTGGTGGCCAGCGTTGTGGCGCAGTGGGTGAAGCTGCCGCTTGCAACACCGGCATCCCCTATCACAGTTCCGGTTGAATCCCTGCTGTTCTGTTTTTCATACAGCTCCCTGATAACGTACCTTGGGAAGCAGTGGAAGATGAACTAAGTACTTGGGCCCCTGCATCCATGTGGGAGACGGATGCAGTTCCTGGCTTCAGCCCCAGCTCTGGCTGTTACAGGCTTTTCGGGAGTAAACAAACAGAAAATCTCAATCTCTATCTCTCCCTCTCTCTCTCTCTCTCTCCCTCTCCCTCTCCCTCTCTCTCTCTCTGTGTCTCTGTCTCTCTGTCTCTCTGTCACTCTTTCAAATATTTTTTTAGAAAAAGTTTATTTTGGTGCAAAAACATTGAAATCTGTGCATATGAAGGTTCTTCAAAAGGTTCATGGGAAATGCTTATTATGGAAACTTGTGAGTGAATTTTAGATTTTTTGGCACCAAAAGAAACTTACCTTTTAACTCTCATTTTCCACAAACTTTCTGAAGTGCCCTCACAGTTGCTGAGCTGAGGATGGCAAACCAATCCCTGCTCGGGGTTCATCCGGAGTCACAAAAGGCACAGAAAAGTCCTCCTCTGCTGGCCCTCCCCACGCCCGCCAGAGCCCTCTGGGCTCAGAGAAGGGGAGACAGGCAGATGAAACCCTTCCTCGGGCGCTAAGGCACCATGAAAGTCATCCTGGCCAGCGCTTCGTTTCCAGACACTCCCTCAGCCCTAGCTGATGAGACGGCGCAGTTAGGAACCTTTCCTGCCAGCCAGAGGTAAGCCCCACAGTTAGGGGAGACGCTCCCCAGCTCACGTGCTCCCGACTCTGAATTCCTTGACAAGCTTCTAAAGAGGGCAACAGGACTCTGGGCGCTCTTCTCAACAAGAAACCGCCCTGCCCAACTACACTAGCTAGGTTTCTTATTCAGAGAGGCAAAACACCAGGCCCGGCCCCCTGAAGACAGCCTAGAAGTTCAAGATTAGAAATGGTAAAAGTAGAGAGGAGAAAATAGGATAGATTGAGTAGGCGGTCAAGATACATACAGGGGCCGGCGTTGTGGCGCAGTACATTAGGCTGCCGCTCGCGATACCTGTATCCAATATGGAAGGGCAGTTTGTGTCCTGGTTGCTCCACTCCCAGCCCAGCTTCCTATTAATGGCCTGGGAAAGCGGCAGAAGATGGCCCAAGTGCTTGGGGTCCTGCCACCCACATAGGAGACCTGGATGGAGTTCTGGGCTCCTAGCTTCAGTCTGGGCTAACCTTGGCTCTTGTGGGCATTTGAGGAGTGAACCAGCACATGAGAAATATTTCTCTGTGTGTGTATGTGTGTGTGTTGTTCTGCCTTTCAAGTAGATGAAAACAAACATTTTTTAAAAGACATCTATCTAGATAGACATATTTTTTCCATCTGTCTTCATTTTCACTCGGGGCCGAGATAGTCCTGTCGACCCGACTGCTTCCGGAATAAACAAGTCCTTCCTCCTCTGACCCATCCGTGGGGAGGAGCTCTGTGTCCATTTAAAAGCAGGAGCACCTCTTCAGAAACGGCCGGGGGAACTTCGGTCCTCCTACCCAGCAAAAGCCCTAAACCCTTTGATTTCTCTGCACCAGCCTGTCACAGCGCCCCCAGTACCCAAAGAAGGCTGAGCGCATAAAGCCCTCAACCCAGGATCCACCCTGCCTCCTTTCCTGCCCTGAGGAAGTGAGAGTGGGAATGCGTTCGCGGCGATTAGTATTCAGGAGACGGTACCTTTCTGGATGAGTTATTGCATGTAGCCGGCATGCATCAGGACCAGACTGTGGAAGTGAATGAAGACTAGGACAAACCAATCAGAAAGATCCTGGTCCACCACGCTCCCAGGAGAGGCCATCGTCCACTCGGGCACTCTGCAGGGGCAGCTACCTGTGCTCGCTTCCTCCCCAGGTGTCAATGCCTCCTTCCCACGCCACTGGGCACTTCCCACACCAAAGGGAGAAAGAGCAATTCGTTTCCAGGAAAGACTTTTGCTTAGAAGGGTGTGGGAGATGGTGAAACAGGTAAAGCCCACTCTTGCGCAGGGCCCTCTAACCTGCCGTGGAGGGGATGTGAGGATGAGCTGAGCCACCACACCCTGGGTTTGCAGTAGGCGAGGCGGGGGGGGGGGGACCGTCCTGCCACACTTGTCCCCTCAACTGACTCTCAGGCCTCTCTGTTGCCTTCCAACCACTTGCTCCCCTGTTCCCCTCCTCATCTTAGTCACCAAAAGCAGAGCATCATTGTCTATGAAGAATCACCCATGCTCCTCAAATAAAAATCAGTTCAATCCGGTTTTCCATTTCTCCACCCCAGAACTCATTCCAAGGCTGCGCTTCATGGAGCCAGGCAAATTGCATTGGCCAGAGACAGCACAAGACGGGGCTGAGGAGGACGTTTGGATTCCAAACCTTGGTGCCCACCATGTCCGGGGTCTCCCTAAGGCCTCTCTAAGCAGCCAGCCTATCAGTCAGGCCCACCTGCCCCATACAAAGGCCTCCTCTTCCTGCCCCAGGTGAAGTACGACACAGCCAGACGCACCCACCTCCTCCGCTCCCTTACAAGCCCAGTGCTCCCCACTGGGGATACTGGCAGGGAACTGGGCTCCGGGGCTGTGCCTCCTCACTAACCATCCACACTCCTCTAGCTCTTGCTGCTCTCCTGGGACTGTGGGGAGGCGTCTCAGGGACAGGGGCCCCTGCCCTCGCTCTCGGAATAAGAACCCAGCATCACAGAGATTACCGGATGGCAGCTGACCCGGACGCAAACAGGGGGCATGGTTGGTCTTTGACCCAATCCTCTCCTTTTCTGAGAGGCAGGATAAAAAGTTCCTCTCCTCCCCTGAGACTGGATATGGGACACCTGAGTCCCTCCTTTACCCATTTATTCCTCCCCACACGCTCTGGTCCTGAAACAATAAGACGGATGCCTACGCGCTTGCTGGCAGGTACTGGAAGATCCTATAGAAACAAAAAGGCTTTAATTAAGCCAATTACCTTGCTCCTGTCAATCAATGTCTTCACTGCCACCCCCTCTTTCCAGCTCCCAGGTGGGGGCACCATCCCCCTCCTCCAGATTCCAAGTGGGGCCATTAAAAACATGCAGAGTGAATTTCCAGGTCCCAGGAGAAATGAGCAGTTTGAGTAGGGGGTGCCCCCTTCCCCTCCCCGACCTCCACTCCCTGTAGGATGCCGGAGGCTGAGACTCCCATCCCAACCAAAGAGCCATAGGACCCACAGGTTGGCACTAGACCTGCCGCTGTGTGCAGGACACTGAGGCACACACATGTGCCATGTCTCACATCTACACAACCCTGCATGCACATGGATACGTGTGAGTCAGCCTGGCACCTCCTGCTTGTCTGCAGCCCTACCACACCGCCAGTGCTGTGCCGCCTCTCCTGTCGGCGCTGCGTGTGTCACCGGGGGTCCACGGGCACAGGCATCTCATTAGCTTTGCAACTCCTAAGCCGCGCCAACCAGCCGACTCGCTCCGCACATGCCTGGCACATGTGGGCCGGCCACGCGTGTCAGGGCCCTGTGTCCTCGCACCTGCCAACATGTGTGCCCTAGAGAATCCACCAGCCCGGCTCTGGCTAACCCCCCCCCCAAAAAAAATAAAAAATAAAAAGAACGCCGCCAATCCAGGTTCCCGGAGGTCCCTTCCCCCCATTGCCCAGCCGAGACTCACAGGGACCGGAGCTTAATCCACATCTTCTTGCTGGGCGCTGACTTTAGCTCCAGGGGTGACGGACAATCCGACTCCAGCATCTCCGGAGGGCTGCGGGGGGACAGCTCCATGCTCAGCCACCGTCTACGGAACTGGAGGAGACAGTAGCTCTGCTCAGCATCAGCCCCAGAGCCGAGAGCCCCTCTCACCCTCATCCCAGCCCCTTCCCACCTGCGGCTGGTGGGGCCAGCCAGGCCGGTGTCTCTAGGCTCGGCCCAAGCTGGCAGAGATGCAGCCCCTGCGGCTCCTCCTCTCCCGCTGCCCCGCCGAGCTCTGGGCTCCCGGTCCACGCTCTCCGCGCCGCCGCCGCCGCCGCCGCGCGCTGCCAGAGCCGCCTCCTCGCCTCTCTCCGCCTCCCCCGGCCCGGCTCCCCTCCCTCTGCTCCCTCCCTCCTCCTCGGCCTGCCCGCCCGTCTCTCACTCCTCGCAGTCGCTCCTCCCCCTCCCAGAGGCAGGATCGGGAGCCGGGGGCACACGCAGACCCAAGCGCCCAAGGGCGAGCGCACGCACACCCGCGCCCGGTGCGAGCGGCTGCGTGTGCCCTGCGCGGGCGGCTGCGAGCGCGAATGCGTGCTTATCCCGCGCAGCGCAGCGCAGGCGGCCTGCGGGCAGCGCTCGCCTGTGGGTGGGTGCCTGGGCGCCCCCCTCCGCGTGTGTTTTGAGTCTCTGTGTCCGTGCGTGTGGCTTCGTATATGCACGTGTGCCCCGCCGCCTGGTGTGTCCCGCCCCTATCTCTCCGGGGGTGTGGGGGGGAACCAGGACACTGGTGGACTGAAGCTGCCCAGCCGGACCAGACCCCACCTGTGCTCTGTCTTTTTAGGGCCAGCTTGCGGTCTGCTCTGAGCCGGACTGGCATCCTGCACCTCTCCAAGCTGCCCTGCGCGGACCTGAGATTCCAGAGGGCTCCCTCCGTGTGCCTTCCCCGTGCTGCCTGCATCGACCGCAGGGCCCCTGGAAATCTCTCCTGAGATGAAGGCTCTTCAGACCAGGCAGTTCCACAGACACCTTCCTAGGCTCTTAACAGCCGGGAAATATTTCTCGATAGCTCTTCTCAACCCCCACCTCACTCTCCCCAGCCGTTCCAGCTCATTTCCTTTCAGTTTGTCTGCAGAGAGAGGAACCTAAGAGCTCAAAGCCTAGCACAAAACCACCTAGCTGCTTGATCACCGCTGTGGAATGAGGGAACTGGTGTTTGATCAAGACCTGGTAGCAGGACAAAGCCTGGTGTATCCCCCTGAGCCCTGCTGGGACTCCTCAGGCCTGCCTGTCTCCCTCGGGCAGGCACGTTTCTCTGCTTCTCAGGTGAACACCAGCTCTAGCTTTGGGGAAACGCCTGCAGAAATGGAACATGCATTCACTTAACTGCCGGCTCCAAAACAAAAACAAAAACAGGCTACTAATCCAGGATCCCAGACCGTGAACCTAGTGCAAGAGCTCTGATGGTTGGAAGGAGAGGTGATGAGGAGAAGGCATTTTCTTGACTCTTGATATCAGTGCCCCCCCTCCTTCCTTTCCCAGGCAAAGGGGGAGAAGAGAACAGAAATGGAGTGGTGGAGTGAAGATGGACTCTCACAGCTGAGACTTCCACCGTAAAGGAATGGCCATGGGGTGTGCATTTAGCCCTGTGGTTCAGGTGCCCACATCCACATCAGAGCGCCTGGCTTTCACACCTGGCTCTGACTTCCAGCTCCAGTTTCCCGCTGGTGTAGACACTGAGAGGCAGTGGTCACAGTGCAGGTGATTGGCAGCCTGCCACCCACATGGGAGACCTGGATTGCATTCCTGGTCCCTGGATATTTCGGGCATTTGGGGAGGAAACCAGCAGATGGAAATACTTTCTCTTGCGTGCACGCGCGCTTTCTCTTTCTCTCTCTCTCTCTCTCTCTCTCTCTCTCTCTCTCTCTCATTAATTTTTTTAAAAGGATCACCAAATTAGGTCAGGGCTTCAGATCAAGCAGAAGCAGCAGCAGAACCAGCTCCTAGGATGCACCAAGGCGGGAGGAGATGGCAGAGTCATAGATGGAGGAAAAGTGGAAAGAAAACCTGGGGCTTGGCGCTCTGCACCCTGTCCGGTCAGCCTGACTTCAGCATACACAGCCAATTTCCCTCCAGGAGAGAAGGGGCTGCCTCTGAGACCCTCACACTCCTGCACAAGCCCGCTCTCAATTTGGGAGCAATCTCCTTCCTTATCAGCAGGAAAGAGTGGGCTGGAAACTACAAAAGAGTTGTAAATTAGGATTAGCACTAAAGGCTTCTAATTAGCAAATTAGGATTGGAGCTAAGGAGTTTCCTAGTTCCGAGCAGGGATTTAAACTAGACGAGATGGAAGACCTCCTTCCACAGGTATCTCTCAATGCTTTTTTTTTTTTTTAAGATTTATGTATGTATTAGAAAAGCAGGGAGAAAGGGAGAGAGAGAGACAGAGAGGGCGAGAGAGAGAGAGAGAGAGAAAGAGAGAGAGAGAGAGAGACTTCCATTCCAAATGGGTGCAGCAGCCAGAAGCAGCCAGAGCTGGGTCAGGCTGAAGCCAAGAGCCAGGAACGCCATCGCGGTCTCCCACAGGGGTGGCAGGAACTTGAGCCATTATTTGCTGCCTTCCCAGGTGCATTAGCAGAAAGCAGAGCAGCCAGGCCCCCCCACCAAGGGATGCAGGTGTCCCCAGCAGCGGCTTAACCCTTCGGGCCACTGTCAACACTGAGGTGCACCCTGCTCTCCCAGGTCCCCAGCGCTGAGCCCATTTCAAGGAAAGAGGAATTCACCGACAAAAACAAATGACGAATGAAACGGACTTCAGAGTCTATGTCATCTAATCCCCTTGGTATAATAATGGAAAAATTAAGCCCAGAAAGATTATGGGTCCCACGGAGAGTCAGGGACAAAGCCAGAGCCGAGTCTCCAACCTTCAGCAGCCGCCTGCTCGTCCCCCCGCGGCTCTCTCCCACTTTCTGTAGCCACCGCTCCCGGTGTTCAGCCTCAGGCTCGGCCTCGTTCCTCGCCTTGCGATCCTGTCCTGTTTCTGCTTTACTGCACCTCTAAAGAGACAAGAATGGGGTACACATGTTCCATTCACAGGCTCAAAGACAGCTCTCCTTTTCTCCCTGTCTTTTCCTCTTGTCCCCCAGACCCCCACTTCTCCCAACCTCACCTTTCGGCTTCTGAGCTGTCCCCTGCCCCTTGGGGACCCTGCCTCCTCACTCCCCTGACCCCACAGTCCCTTCCAACAAGCTTGGAGTTTGATCGCGACCCAAAATGCTGCTTTGGCAGTGGTGACGGATGGATGTGATCTGCCTCCTACGGGAATGCTATTTAAAGGGGCGGCCTCCCAATCCTCTCCTTCCCGGTGACAAGAGAAAGCCTGCTCCTCAATCTCTCCAGAGCTGCAAACTCAGCTCAAGTTCACTTCTGAGTTCTTCCACCTGCAGCCTGGCCTGCTCCTGCTTCCCATTCAGGTGGGAGGGAGAGTACTTGACATCTCACTGAGGTGTGGGGGCTGGGGAGGGGTTCATCTTCATCTCCTGTGATGACAGGTACTTAGGAGAGGCAGGAGGCCCTGTGGGGAGGAGGGTGGAAGAACACTCTTCCCCCAGCCGCTGCGTGAGTGTGTCCCCACCCCCCGCCGTGCACCAGCTTCTGCTCAAAGTCAAACTTTGTTGAAGAAGATCCGGCACAGATGTGAGACCCAAGGCCAAGGAAGCCCTGTCCCCTGCTGGGCCCTCCCCCTCTCCTGGTGCTCCGCTCCACACACACAGTTGCTCCCTCCTGCAAGGAGAAAGGCCAGAGGCCAAGATCCTCTTGGCCAGGCTCCAGGCCCGCTGCACTTGGAGGGTACCCTCCTCCCCCGGCCCCTGGACTGAACCCCGTGTTTCCTCTGCCCACAGGGAAGAGAGATGCTCTGTGAGCATCACGTGTCTGCGCTCTGGCTTGGTGGGAGGGATGATTCCATCTCATTACTGCAAACAAGTTAATGGAGATTTTAATGAAAACACTGCGCTAATGAAAATGGTGAGGCTGGATCCTACTCTCTGCCTGCAAGACAAAACAATTGGGGTCAGACTTTCTCCCCGATTTTCATTGCTCCGTTCCTCTTGGAAGCGGGGTGGGGGGGGGGGGTGTGTGAAAACACAAAGGAGCTCACCGTTGATGGTGTCCCAGGTTGTAAGAGGCCAGAGACCCTCCTGGGCAAGGAAGCAGACTGCCTGGCATGTCAGAGTCCGGTTACCTCCTCTGTCCCTAGACGGCCACTTATTGTCTCAGCTGGCAATGGCCATCGTGTCCTCCCCTTCTCTGGCTGGCTTGTTCTAGGCTCTGTAGAACCAAAGCAGGAGGTCTTCCCACATGAGGAGGCATTTGGGACAGGCAGGACAGAGCTAAGACTGAACGCCAGACTTGGGTCCTGGTTCTAGTTCTACTGTTAAGCCTGTGGCCTTCATTCAGTCATCTCACAGTG